>NW_012104076.1:719033-761943 GCF_000951045.1 Mandrillus leucophaeus
CTTATATTTAGTTTTACAGTATTTATAGTATTGTTTTTAGTGTCAACACTCACACACTCACACACAACACACATACCTAAGTTCCATCAGTACATAGTGCTGAAGGACCCAGAACCTCAATCTCTGGGAGGCCCTCTAAAGGCTTCTATAACTTCTTTTTTTTTTTTTTTTTTTAAGATGGAGTTCCACTCTTGTTGCCCAGGCTGGAGTGCAGTGGCGCCATCTTGGTTCACTGCAACTACTGCCTCCCCGGCTTAAGCGATTCTCCTGCCTCAGCCTCCTGAGTAGCTGGGATTACAGGCGCCCGCACCACTCCCAGCTAATTTTTTGTATTTTTACTAGAGACAGGGTTTCACCATGTTGACCAGACTGGTCTCGAACTCCTGACCTCAGGTGATCCAGCCGCCTTGCCTCCTAAAGTACTGGGATTACAGGCGTGAGTCACCACCCCAGCCTCAACTTCCATAAATTCTTGAGGCTCCTCAGAACATATTCAGAACAACAGACTGGACCAGACCATTGATGGCTAGTCCTGACTGCATTAGAATTACCTGAAGATATCTTTCGAAAATACAGATTTCTGGGCCTGAGACTGGACTTACCAAAGTTGCCTCTCTGGGGTAAGGCCCAAGAATATGCATTTTGTAGTTCTCTCTGGCAATTATCTGAGGATCTAGAAATGTAGAAATTCCTGGGATAAATGATTTCTAAAATGCCATCTAATAAGACCTTTTCTAGATGCAAATTAGGAAATTTTTACAGTATTGCCAATCCTTACATACGGAGGTTTTGCTTTTCATTCTCACCATTCGATTAATATCTAACCTTCATTTCTCAATATCTTTATGCATTCAGTCCTGTGTTCTCCAGCAAGGTCACTGGTTTCTTCAAGACAGTCACTAATGTCTTCAGCAGACTGTCCTGTAGGCATTGACAGAGGGAAGCAGGAAAGGAAAGAAGCTAGAAGTTCCAGAAATGCATGTAAAATTAAAAGCCCTGGATCTGATACAAACGTATTAAGCCAAGAAGCACCCAGCCTCCATTAGCAAACAGGAAAAAATGAACAATCATTGCTCCTCTTGGTAACTCCTTTCCTCCTTCAAGATCATACTTGCTGTTTTAAAGATTGGAAGTAAGAAGGTCGTCAAGGAAAGAACATAATGACAACAACAATGACAATAATAGTAGTAGCTAACACTTACTTAGTTCTTCCTATGCACCAGGTGTTGTTCTACTAATACTTTACATGCATAAGCTCATATAAACCTCCCACAACCTTGTGAGGCAGGTGCTATGAGTATCATTCCATTTCACAGAAGAGGAAACAAGAGCACAGGAGGTTGTGTAACCTGATGAAGGTCACAGAGTTGTGAGTCACTCACGTAGTTCTTGCCCCCAAGCCTGTATCTTAACTTCACTACTCCACCTCTCAAACAAAAGAGCCAGCTTGAAAAGGAATCCCCACATCTCATGTTTTAGTGAATGCTTAGCAACACTCAAAGACTGAACTAGTTAAAATATTGATCAATTAAATGATTACCTGCTTGTTAAAGGACATTTATCAAGAGAACAAAATAAGAGATTAGTTCCAACTTTCTGAGACTTTTTGTTTTGTTTTGTTGGATTATCCAAATCAGCTTTCAAAAATCATTTTAATGCTAAAAAGGTGAGCAGCATCCTCTTTACTGACATTTAACTAGTGTTTATCAGAGCAGACATATTGAATTTAGATAGGTAAAAGTAAGATAGAGGACAGTGATATTTGAACATGGGTGTAACAGTGATACTTGATAGTTTATGGGAACCTATTGAATAATATAGGAGTATGCTCCGTTTATGTTATTTTATAGTGCTCTTTAGAAGACTGTATTGTGACTTGGTGAAAATTACACCAGGAGCCAAAAGTGTGGGTGTACAATAGACAAACCAATGCTCTCCAGGCCTCCTTCTGAATTGACAGAAACTCAAAACTGGATTGTGCACAATGGTTCGCTCAAAGTCCAACGTTTCCCAGTCCTCACGCACGGCCTGGGGATCTGTGTTTCTCACCAGGACCTCAGGTTCAGCCAGCTTTGAGAGCTGCGAGATTATAGATCTTCTGGAGTTGCTCTTGCTTTATGTGACTTGAAACAAATTTCCATATTTTAAATGAATGTAGATTTTCATTAATGTTGTATCTTTGCCTTTTCACCAGATTGTTATTCATTCCAATGATTTATTTGATACAGAATTCTGGAACAGGTGCGCAGCCCCCAATTATAACATTGTTTCTGTGGGGAAATATGATCTACTTTATGACAACATGATTTATGATATAGTTACCAGAACACGTTGTGTCAAAAGGCAGTGTCTGCTTATGCCAAATGTTTACTAATAAATGCCTTTTCGTCAGACAGAAAAACATACTCCAAAAAGAGGGAAATTACTTTTCCAGGTCTATCTTTACCTGGGAGCCTCAGCTTTTCACATTTCTCCTCGTAGCAGAACTTGCATACAGATCTGTTTACTGTGTTTATTTTTTGATAACAGGCCCGAATTTCTTGCTTTGCTGCTGTCATTTTAATTGTGTGTCTTCACCTTACATACAACAAGGCAGTAAAAGAAAAACACAGCTGCACCAGAGCTGAAAAATTCTCCTTTTCTATCCTTTGTTTAAAAAAACAAATTTCATTCTATATATTTAAGGTATACAGCGTGATGTTGTAAGATACACATATTTTGTAAAATGGTTACTATAGTGAAGCATATTAACAGATCTCCTTTTCTGTAAGTATTAATCCAAAGAAGGGGTTTGAAAAATTTCCACGGGGCTCACCTGAATCTGTCACTGGAGACAGTCACCTTGCTCTTGTGCACATAGCAAACGGTCTGTCCCGCTATATCCATTTGGCTGAAGCTTGTAATGGGAACTCCAGGATAGTGAACATATTCGACCTGACCATATTGTGGAGGGGAGGTAATGACATAGAGCAGTTCCTCAGGCTTGTCTGTTCCATCCACAGCCAGGAGAGTGGTGGTTGTTAAGAAACCTCTGTCACCTTTAGACACCACGAGTGGTTTTGTAAGGATGACAATATCACCTACATGACATAAGAGGTTATGGTCAAGAATCGTATCAAAAAATATATTGTGTCCAAGGCAAAGGCTGAAGACAAAGGCCAAAACTGCAAAAATCAAAATTAATATGACATAGAAAGGTTTATATAACTATTATGAATAAAAATAATTAACCAAAAGACATGAGCAGATATTTCACAGAAGAAGAAATTCACATGGCCAGTAAGGATATTTTCAAATGCTCAAGCTCATTAGTAATTATGGAAATACAAATATCATGATAAATTGTCATGTCATAACTTTTTGATTGGCAAGGATGTAGAAGTCTGACTGTACAAAGTGTTGAAGAAGACATAGATCAAGAGAGTCTTGCATACAATTTTGGGAAGACTGTAAATTGGTACAAGATTTGGCATTATTTTGTAAAGAGTCGAATGTTCACATATGCCTTGACTCAGCAATTCCACCCCAGCTATGTACTTCAAAAAAACACTTGCCCTGCTACCCTTGGAGACATGCACCCAAATGGTCATTGCAGTACTGTCTGTAACTGAAAGCATTACACACAACCCAAATGCCTTTGCGAAAAGTGAATGTATACACAAACTGTGTTCTATTCATACAACTGAATTTCATGCAGTAGTCAAACGAATGAACTACAGCTACATGGAACGACACAGATGTAGTATATTAACATTCATTAGTTATATGAGCAAGCTGAGAAAACGATAAAAGTAAGAAAATAATATAAACTTTAGAACCATATTTTTTTCTGGAGAAGGTAGGAAGATGTCTATTATTAATATTCCAGTCCTTCAATTGTGTGGTAGTTGCACAAATGTTCAAGATATATTTTTTAAATGTATATTTATACAACCATATTCATATCAGGATTGCTCACAATAGCCAAGAGATGCAAACAACTCAAGTGCCTCTCAACAGATGAGTAGATAAACAAAATGTGGCATATACATACACTGTAATACCACTCAGCCTTAAAAGGAAAGGGAGTCCTGGCACATGCTACAACATGCATGAACCTTGAGGACATTATGCTAAGTGAAGTAAGCCAGTCATGTAAAGATATATACTATATGATTCCACTTACATGGAGTACCTAGAGTAGTAAAACTCATAGAGACAGAACATAGAACAATGGTTGCCAGGGAGGGGGAAGTGAGGAATCATTATTTAACGGGTATAGACTTTTAGTTTTCTGAGATGAAAAAATTCTGGAGATTGGATGGACAACAACATGAATATATTTAACATTATGAACTGGTACACTTAAAAATGGTTAAGATGGTACATTTTGTATAATGCGTAATTTACCTTTTTTTTTTTTTTTAATGTATGACTGAGGAAGGTAGAAGTGGGTCACACATGGACCAATGATGCAGTTTCACAAACTAGGGATTATAATTGAATTTTGTTCACCTGAGGCCCATTACAAAGTGATCATATCTCAAATACAGAGCTTCTACTCTGTGTCAGGTACAGAATGTTCTTGTGAGGTATTGTCTTATCATATCCCCAGATTACAAATGAGGAAGCTAAGGTATAGAAATGCTAACTTACCTGCTTATGGTCACACTATTAATAAAACATTGAGTGAGAATTTGTACTCAAGCCATCTGAGTCCAGAGCACAGGCTCTTAAACACTGCATTATTTTGTTCCATGTTTTTAATATCTAGGGAGCTCTTGTGAACTAATACTAAAAGGGTGAATATCCAAAAAGAAAAACACGTGATGTAAACGCCAAGCCATTTCTGAATTTAAAAACATAGTGGCCAAAAATTTTTTTTAAAGATATTCAGTCTCATGAGGAAACAAGAAATACAAATAAACATCAAAGTGGTACAATTTTAACCAGTGGTTCCCAATGACAAGCAATTTTGCTCCCCAAGGGACATTTGGCAATGTCTGGAGACATTTTTGGTTGTCATAACTGGGAGTTGCTACTGGCTTCTAGAGGGCAGAGGCCTGGGACACTGCTAAACATTTTGCAATGCACAAGGGAGTCCCCTGCAACAAAGAATCCTCCATCCCAAAATGTTAATAGTGCCTTGATTGGAAAACACTGTTTCAGATTACTAAATTGGTCTTTTCATATACTATGCTTTTATCTCAAAATGCTATGCAACTTCAGTCCTACACAGAATCAAAGACCATTCTAAATTGAAGTCAAAACCTTAGCCACAGATGCTACAGAGAGAAGCAAGATGAATACGTCAAGGAAGTAAGAAGAATGAATTAGGTGGGGGAAACAAAAAGCACCCAGGAGAGGTTTCACCAGGAGCAGGAAATGGACCTGAGGGGAGGAAGAGCAACTGGCTTTTGCCTTGATGCAATTTTTCAGCACTGTAAGGGCAGTGTATAGGTTAGAGTCAACTATAGACAATGTCCTCCTAAACTTATCTGAAAGATCTCAACATCATTTCTGCCACTGTGCAAATCAGAAGACACAGCAACACAGCAATTGGGAAGCTTAATGTTATTTATAATAGCTCCCAAATGGAAACAACCAAATGCTCAATTTTAAGGTTGTGATTAAATCTAACTCTTCAGTACAGTCTTGTTTAGAGATAAACAATTATGGCTACAAAGTTATGCAGCAACCTGCAAAAACTCATGTTAAGTAAAAAAACAAAACAAAACAAAACAAAAAAACTGTACAGTGACAAAACACCACTTTGTAAGAGGAAACAAAGAAGAAAAATTTTGAACTGAAAATATTAATAGGATAATGTGTCTACTTGGTATACGTTTTCAAAAATCCTTTTAGAAAATAACCACATGTCAATTGCAGCACAGTCTGGCAATGCAATGGCCAACTTTATTTCCTTTCTTCTTGGGTGCAAAGCTAAAGTTTCTATTGCCCAGCCTCTCTTAATGTGGCATGTGACTGTGATTCAGCCACTGGAATGTGTACAAGAGAGGTACACAACCTTCACACCTAGTGCATGACATCCCCTAATTTTCTTCCATATCTCACTTCCTGAGTGACTCTAAGGCCTTCAGAATAAGGGAATGTCTAGATATAAAGAGTTCCTAGATGACTATGTGGAACAGAGCTCTCCTATATCACTGTAAACCTGTGTTGTGCTGAGCCAATGAGAAGGTGGCCTACTCTGATATACTAGTTGTCTGCCCTAATATATTACTTGTATTACATTTTGCCTGGATATATATTTATGATGAACATAGTTGTTTTGCAGGGAGAGATAAATGTGTACAGTAACATCTAGCTTATCTGAAGTCACTTATTAGACTTTTTTAAGGAACACATTTACAACCAGGAAATAAGCAAATAAAATATATTATTATATAGCTCAAAGTAAACACCTCAAGATCAAACTGAATTAATTTTTTTAAACTTTAGAACAATTATAATTCTGCCACACATAAAGCAAGATTTTTTTTTTATTATTGCATTTAAGCATTCAATTTACCTCTGAGCTTCCTGGCAGCCAAGGCAAAAAAGAGAAGCATTCAGTCAACTAAGCATGTACTGAGGATCTAAGATTATGCTTCATCCAGGGACTATCTAGATCCTGGGATAACACAGATGAATGAGATATGATCCTCACATAAGCTGAAGCAAAATTACAGGGTAGTAACAGTTGGGTATCAAGAGCTTCTACTCTTCCTTGCTGAGCTTTTTAAAAAAACTCTCCTCCATCTACCATTTAACTCTCCCCCATTCACCATTTATACAACTCATTCTACTTAATTAACTCACAAGAAGCTTATCTTATAGTGTCTTTCCCTGTCCCTAAAAAGTATATGTTAGCACTTTCAAAGTGAAAGAAGCAACAACTTCCAGCCTTTCTAATGACAAAGTTTATCTTTATTGTTTTTAAATTTTAAAATATATTTTTCGTTTATTGAGAAGTACTTTTCCTTTGAAACTCCATTTTCCAGTGATAGATCACTTCCTGAAGATAAAACTAGAGTTACACATCAATTAGGTAAAATTTTACTTAAAGCAAAAAAAAAAAAAATCCTAACAGTTAAAGTAGCCTATATAGCCATATTGTATGCAAAGCTGAATTTCCAATAAACTTTAAAAAATAATGAATGGATTGGCTACTTCTGTGAACCTCATAGGTCCCAGGCAAAGCAGGTGAGAAGCCAAAGGATCTAAACATAAATCATAGAATTTCAAAGATGAAGAGTGGCAGGAAAAAAGGAAAGAAGGGAGGGCAAGAGAGAGAAAGAAACAAATGTGGAATACTTATACCAGTTAGCAAAGTTGATCCCAGTAAACCTTGGTAGACACGCTTTTTACCTTTTTCCATGTCCTTGATGGTGATTTGACAGTCAAGAGCAGGGGACCTGTTGTCGCCATCCCAAAGGTAGAAGGTGAAGCTATCTCGATTCTGGGAATCCATTGCCCCAGTGTGTGTGTATCTCAGCAAGTTCAGATCCACTTCCTCCTGAGTACACTTCATGCCGGGGGAGAGAGGAACCCAGTCCCTCCCTATCTGGAAGGAGCCAGAGTTAGTCAGCTGCTCATGGTTTTTCCCCCCCGCAAAGTATGTTAGTGGACATTTTCTGTATCCCCTAAAAACCTCCAATACAAATAATATTTCAGGGAAATTCCAGATTACTTTTTGCCATTCTACCTGACTTTTTTCTTTTCAAAGAAATATATTAGAATAATTTGAGAACTTGGAAAAACACTGGCTTCAACCAAAGGGTTTCAGACAAAGTCAAACAATACAACAGCATTGTTACTTCCAAGGTATTTATCATAAGCAATCATAGCTGATTAAATATTCCAATTAATGAGAGCAGGTGGGTAATCGAGCTCTTGGAATGGATTCTTTAGAAATTAAATGTGTTTCTTTTAGAGTTTCCATTTTTTAGTTCTTTTCATTGTTCAACTAATCAAATACATTTTTTCATATCAAATACATTTTTTCAATAATGGCTCATTACTAGGCTTATCTGAAGCAGACAAAACAAAAATAGAACAGATGCATTTACTCCCCAGTATGTTTCCAGCCTTAGTAAAGAAAGAAAATGATGGGGATCACTATCACTCCCTACATTTATATCCTAAGTCATCAAAAAATATGAACTGCAAATATCATATATTATTTTTATCAGAATCTTCTAAAAGCCAACATTATTTAAGCATATATTTTGCAGGGAGCTTGATGCAGAAATTATGGCATTTTGAATTTAAAAGGTTCTTATGCTGAGGGGGGTGGCTAAGAACTGAGAGTAGTAGAAAAATGTAATCACAAATCTTTATTAACTTATTAATAATCCTATTATTATTCATTTATGGTACACAGCTTTCCCTGGGAATGGCTCATAAAAAGTCATTAGATATAATTTTTTTAAAAGTCATCTTAACATTTATTATATGATATTATCTTGTGGTTTTACTGTCTAATTTAAGAGTCTAAAACAGAAATGTAAATCATTTACTTTTTATTCCCCTTGATACTTTGGTCTCAGACTTTGCCCACTTGAACCTAAACAATAAGGGTTCTGGTACAGCAAGGGGAGGTGGGACTGTGGTGGAATGAAGACACTGATCTTTCATCTTTTAAGTTCATGTCAGATAGAACACAGATTTCCAGATTCCACAGACTCCCAGTTCCTGGCAAAAGAGCTTTGTCCTCCTCTCTTCCCATTGTGCTACCACTTGCCTTTATGTCATTCTACTTGATAACGTTTCTTTCTCTTTAATATGTTTATCCACCTGATATTTGTAGACTTATGTTCTGCCCTCATGCTCACTGGATGGAAGTTAATTACATCATAATAATTAAGCTAGTGTTTCTTTCCATAAGATCTATTTGCCAATATAATTTTTAAAACAGACTCTTTCAGGTTTTAAACGGGAAAGGCTGCAATTCTATTTCACATTTTCCCTTTTCTAATCTTGTCTAAGGAAGTAAGCACAGAAGAAGACATATTTTCCTCTCTCTTGTCTCCATGTAATTCCTTACTTGCACTCCAAAATGTTAGATTGACTTAATAGAATCATTTGAAGACCCAGAAATAGAAAGAAAATAAAAGTCAGATTCAAGATGGGGAAAACTAAGAGAAGTCAACAAGAAAACAAGAACGCTTGGGAGACTCCAGGAGGGCTGGAGTGCTGGTCCTTGGTCTTGGAAAGACTCGAAGAACTGCTAGGGAGCTGGGAGATAACTGTGTGGAGCCATACTGGGAACCTGGACCCATCTGCATTTTCACATATCCAAAACAGTTCCGTTCCCAAGCCACCCAAATGTGTGAGCTTTCACTGCATTTCTGCTTCATTACTCTTTGAAATGAAATAAGGACACAGCTGTACCTCAATTTAAATCAGTGATTGCTCTTCACTCTGATTCTCTATGGTGCCTACAATCTATGACAATCAAGCTGTTCCACATAGAATGAATTCTTGCTGCTTTTCTAGGACTGTGCCTCCATTATATGTAAAGTTAAGCATTCCATCAAATAATTGCATTGGGGACGGTTGGTGGTTGTGGTTGCTAGTCTTAATCCACCATTGAAATAAACATTTGGACTGATTACTCAACTGACCTTCTCAGGTGACTGATCTATGTAATTCATGTTGGGCTGATCCTTGGACATCATGCACACAGTATGAATCAGACTGAAATTTTGCTATTCTAGGCCTAAAGTGAAACAAGGACATTTTATCAAACCACAAAGCAAGCTATTGGGTTAGCAGTAAAACCCAGGTGACCCTACCCCTAGTATCCCCTTATTGTTTCCATGCTTATTTGCTTTCCATTAAAGCATCTAATTTTGAGAACATACACAGTTCCAGGAATGTTAATTTATGGTGTCATGCAGTTCATGGGATTCAAGTTTGGCAGTTGTTAAAATCTGTTATGCTAGCGGGATGAGATGACTCCCACATGAAGTTTTCTCCCACACTGCCTTTTTGGTCCAAGACTTTGCCCATCTGAAACTAAACAATAAGGGCTCTGGTGCTGCAAGGGGAGGTGCGACTACGGTGGGATGAAGACACTGACCTTTCAGCTTTTAAGTTCATGTCAGATAGAATACAGAACAATTTAGTATACGGTTTGTGGAGTAAGTAGTCTCCCTGGAGAAGACATAAGGATTGTCCTTGCTCGGGGATGAAGATGAGAAGCAGAAGGAAAGAAAGATGCTCACTGTGGCAAATCATTGAGAAGGCAGGAGGTGATAATACTCAGATAATGTTTTTTTGTTGCTGTTGTTTTGTTTTTTAAGATGGGGTCTCGCTCTGTCACCCAGGCTGGAGTGCAGTGGCACGATCTCAGCTCACTGCAACCTTTGCCTCCCGGGTTCAAGTAGTTCTCATGCCTCAGCCTCCGGAGTAGTGAGTAGCTGGGAATACAGGTGCACGCTGCCACACCCAGCTAATTTTTGTATTTTAGTAGAG
This sequence comes from Mandrillus leucophaeus, assembly GCF_000951045.1. Lineage (NCBI taxonomy): Eukaryota > Metazoa > Chordata > Mammalia > Primates > Cercopithecidae > Mandrillus > Mandrillus leucophaeus. The sequence continues at coordinate 729,495 of NW_012104076.1, forward strand.
ATGGGGTTTCACCATGTTTGCCAGGATGGTCTTGATCTCCTGACCTTGTGATCTGCCCGCCTCGGCCTCTCAAAGTGCTGGGATTCAGATAATGTTTTAACAGAGACCATTAGGGCCAGAGGAGCTAGAGGCAGCCCTCCAAGTTTCCCTGGACCTGATTGTCATGAAAAAATAATGAAAGTTTTCATTTTCCTGAGAATGATCTAGAATTTAGCTGAAATACACACACACACACACACGCACACACACAGAGACTGAGAGAACAAGAGAGACTGTAGACTTGAAGGAGTTTTATAATTGAGATGATGGATGCTAAAGAGGAAAGTTACATGAATCACAAGTGAAAATACTGGTAGAAATGAAGATACCACAAGAGATCCTGGATTATCCTCAGAAAGCAGACAGCTTGCTTTACCCCAGTAATTCCCTCCCTCAGAATTTAGGGATAATCCCACAGGAGAGGGAGCAATGAAGAATCTTAATACTTGTTGAATTTACCCCATGTTGACAAAGAAACTTTAGAACAGCATGAATTCACCCTGAACTAGTAAAATTAAATTTTCTACTTCTGGGCAAATACATAGCTATCAGAGAATAAATCCCATCACTGAAATGTATATATTGAGATTTATACCTGCTACATTAGTTTTGAAAAATAAAAGTAAAAAGTCACTAACCTTAAACTGAAGTTGCCCATTTTGGGGAAGCCTTTCAAATACATAGTAAATCTTCTCCCTGGGCGAGTCTTCATCTATGGCTGAAAGAATAGCACTGGAAATAATACGAGTTCCACCCATATTCATTGCAATTTCAGCCTTCCTGTAAAAAGAAAAATGTCTGGGTTGATATAAAAATAGAAGATATTCCTTTAGTAGGGGACACTTATATTGACTATCACAGTTCCCAATCTTCAACAATTAAGGAATGATATTGAATATTCAAAGCACTGAAGATGACTAGTGAGAGGCATGAAACAGGCTCTCTGCCCTCACACATGAAGGTCTCAAAAGACAATGGGTCAGCCCTAATGAATGTGGGAAGAGGTAATTAGGCACTTCTAATTGATTACATGTACCGAACTTTACAATTTTGTAAGTTATAATTTATTCTATAAAATGATCTTATTTCCAGTATTTCATTTTATACTCACAACAGCTCCATGAAGTAAGAGGGCTAGGTATGAGTGCTCTAACTTTACAGACAGAAACTCAATTAAAGAGATTCAATGACTGGCCTACAGATGTCCCAGTGCCATTGATGATATGCCATTCTGAGGTAATCTAGGACTCTCTAAATTACTCTTCCTCTTCTAAGTAATGTTCTGGGCAGTATGTGTTCTTGTTGCAGATTCATCTTTTCCCAGTGTTACAGATGCCAGGTCAGCTCCTGTCTTCTTGAACAGTAGGCTGGGGCAGAGCCGCTGCTGTGGTTTCTGCAGGTCCTTTACTGTGCGGAGCTGCAGCCTTCACAGCCTATATGGCCATTGTCCCTGGTCTCGCCAAAGTGAGATAGGGATCTCTTTCCACCAGTGTTTCTAGCTCTCAGTTGTGGTCTACTCATGAAGCCTAACTCTGTCCAACTTTACAGCTTAGTTTCTGAGAAAAATTAGGATGCCTGAATTTCTCTGGATTCAGATAAAGGACATTTGAGAACCAGCAACTAGCATCAACAGTGTTCCGCTCCTCTGCAGAGATGCCAAAACCTGAACACTTCAGTTCCAACAACTTTCACTCGGGGTGAATATCTTGCTTCCCTCGCAGTGGGAGGTGACTTCTGCACATCTCTTTACTAGAGAATGGGAATCCCATTATTCCAAAAAGCTAAGCAATCAGCTGGTTGAGGGCTTATGGAGATTAGCGGTTAGATAGATTAATCAAAACAGGAAGCCAATATGATTAAGAAGATGAAGAGTTTGGTAGGAAGAATTCAGAATTAAATTTCTGGTCAGAATGAAATTTTTGGAATTCAGTGTCAGAATTCAATGTCTGGAAGCCAAGAGAGGACAAGGTGTGTCATAATCTAGGTTACCCTAAAGGGACCCTAGGACAAGGACGGTAATTTATTTGTGAAGTGATTCCAGGAGGCAGGAGAGAGGGAGTAGGAGAGAAAGGGAAAGAGAAAAAGGCAACAAAGGGTGTTTTACTGCTATGGGGAATTGGGGCTCAATCCTGCTGGGTATCTTGAGGAACCACATACATGCAATTCAAATTGTGCTCCTGATGGACAGGAAGCTGGAGCATTTATCTTATCTACTAGCTCCCAAGGTTAAAGGCTGTCCCCAGAGTGCTCTCTGCTGAGCCTGGACATGGGCTGCATGAAAGCCCTGAGGCAGAAAAGTAGAGTGAGGCACTGTGGACACCTGAGGTGGGACACTGACATAGCACATTCCACCACAATCAGGACCAGAATCAGAGATGGGCTGAGGGGCTGTGACCTGCAGGACCCAAAGCATCCCCTACAGTAGCTAAAAGGAATAGCAAAGAAATAGTATTACATGCTCTCAAAGAGTCCAGGAAGGTTAGAAGAGCCATTAGATTTGGCAGGAAAGCCAAGAGTAACTTTTAAGGGAGCATCTTTAATAAAGTGGAGATTACAGGGGCTCACACCTGTAATCCCAGCACTTTGGGAGGCTGAGGTGGGCCGATCACGAGGTCAGGAGATCGAGACCATACTGGCCAACATGGTAAAACCCCATCTCTACTAAAAATACAAAATTTAGCCGGCATAGTGGCGGGCGCCTGTAGTCCCAGCTACTCAAGAGGCTGAGGCAGGAGAATGGCGTGAACCTGGGAGGCAGAGCTTGCAGCGAGCCAAGATCGTGCCACTGCACTCCTGGGCAACAGAGAGCGAGACTCCGTCTCAAAAAAAAAAAAAAAAAAAAAGAAGGAAAGAAGTAATAAAGTGGAGATTGGAGAAAGTGGGCAGAAATAGAAGAAGCAAGCGCAAACTACTCTTCCAAAAAGTTCCAAAAAATTCAGTGAAATGAATGGGGGACTAGCTTGTCTTTGTATTTTTACAATTAGGATATCTGCTTGTAATAATAACAATAACACTTAGGAGCACTTACCATGTAGTAGTCTTTCAAGCATGTTTACATATTTTATTTAATCCTTGTAACAATCCTAGTAAGAGGATACCACTATTATCCTCATTTACAGAGAGGTTAACAGAAAGATTGAGAGAGGTTAAACAACATGTTCAAGATCACACTGTTGGTAAGTGGCTGAACTGAGTCAATCTGACTCCAGCATTTGCTCTCTTAACCACAATCCTTATCCCTCTGTCTTGTTAACAGAAGAAGTGAAAAGGGAGAGACTGAAGATACTGGAGGAAAAAATGGAGCAATTTCCGGGAGAAGGAAAGAGGTGATATGCCCAAGGACACACATGGAAGAGAAAGAGAGTACATTACTTCCTATCCACAGGAGACAAGGAAAGAGGAAGCACAGAAAAGGGAGAGTTTCTGAAGCAGGTTTGAAAGAGATTTGATGATTCTGTAGATGTAGCTATTCCAGTGAGTTTAGTAACAACAGCATGGCCTTTGGAGTCAAATGGAGTTGAGTGGGTGCCTAGTGTAAGCTCTTTTACCTCTCTGGTCTGTTTTCCTCAGTGAGGATGGTAACATGTATTTTCCACAATTTTGGTGAGGATTTAATGAAATAATATATACGAAAGAATCTAATATAGTGTCTGTCCTACAGTAAGCACTTAATAAATGTCAGCTTTTACCCGTCTCCAGTGGATGCCCCGGGGCCCTCACCCTGCCAGCTTTCACCTCCCTATCTCTTAAAATGAGATCATCAAAAAGGAGGTACTGTAATACTGTGACAGCCTTCATAATTTCATATTTATAAATCAAGGCTATACCAACCCAACATATTAGCTAAGAAATAAGAAAATAGAAATTTTTTGGTGAATATTTTTAGTCAGACTGATGTATGAGATGCAACCCTCCAAAAATCTATCATCAGTATTTCCCACAATGCTTTTTAAGGACCTTATCAGTGGCTCATAGGGACCAGCAGGATATGTGGTAGATAAGGAAGGGACTTGTTTGAGGCCCTCCTTTCTGCAGAGTGGAGGAGATCTGAGGGGTTTGGGTGCTTTCAGGAAGTTATTCACTCCCTGATAAAAACCCAGACTATAACATGCCTCTTACTGCTGCACTATTGAATAAAGAGGTGAAGTCATCAAGGAGGTTCCAAGAACCAGATGCTTTTTTACTCCTAGCTCTAGAGAAGAGTCCCCCAAAATTCTGTTCAGTTCTGTAGACTGCGTACAGTTCTGTACAGCTGTCAATTGTAAAAGAAATGGCTGGGGCTATAGAAACAGAATTGATGAATACTTTGTACCCTATGATCAAATTCTGAGCAGTTACAGAGAGTGATATGGTTTGACTGTGTCCCCACCCGAATCTCATCTTGATTGTAGTTCCCATAATCTCCATGTGTCGTGGGAGGGCGAGGTAGAGATGATTGAATCATGGGGGCAGATTCCCCCATCCTGTTCTCATGATAGTGAGTTAGTTCTTACAAGATCTGATGGTTTTATAAGGGGCTTTCCCCTTTACTGGGCACTTGTTTTTCTCTCTTCTGCTGCCATGTGAAGAAAGATGCGTTTGCTTCCTCTTCCGCCATGATTGTAAGTTTCCTGAGGCCTCCCAGTCCCTACAGAGCTGTGAGTAAATTAAACCTCTTTTATTTATAAGTTACTCAGTCTTGGGTATGTCCTTATAGCCGTGTGAGAACAGACTAATACAGAGAGATACCGAGAAAGTTTACAATTAATAATATTGCTCAAAATTTTAGAAAATGATCATTTCGATGTGAGGTGGGAGGGGGTGTTGACCCATATGGAACACAGTAGAGAACTGGTGGACAAAAAAGTACCAAGATAATGAAAGAAGTGGGTTGATTTATTTCCCTCAGCCACACTTAGTTACAAGTTTCAGCAAATCTGTTGTAAGGACTGCCTGCAGTTAATGTTATTAGACTTTAGTTCAATCTATATATTAATTGCACTTTGGTAGGTGTGCAGTCATGTTTGTGTATGTGCATGTATTTATATGTTTAGCAGACTGTTCATTCCATGCCGTGTGTTCACTCATTCTTATTCTTTACAACCAATTAGTATGTTTAGAAGAAAAGTAATTAAAGGGCTGATTGTTAAGAAGAGGTTATCTTAACTAACATTTGCACTAAAGGCTCCTCATGCCTGAGTGGCAGGGGCAAGCTGTGATAGGAGCTAGCGAAGACTTGCTTCTTTGGGAGACATACACCACATCTGTACCTAGTATTGTAGATTTCACAGAATTGTATAGAAATCTGAAAGGAACTCTTTTCAGGTAGCTTACTTGCTCAGCATTGGTTTTTCATCATTAACTGGGGTGACCTCTACTGAAATGGTTTTAAGTATCTTATGTTTCCCATCTGACAACTGGATTGTAAAATCATCAGCAAGGCTCTCTGAGTCATCATGCACGTATGTCAACCTCATTCCTGGAAGAAGGAAAAAAAGTAAGTAAATCTTCCTTATAATTAAACCATCATGACATATGTCACAGATAACGTCTTAATTTTCAAGGCAGGGGTATTAGCAAGAGTTCATTTATCAGTGCAGTAGGGTGAAATTAAACTTGTTTTATGAAGTAAAAGAGTGCCTTCTTAACCTGTTAAAGACTTTTTATTTAAATAATTTAGTATTTGATTAAGGGTGTTATTTAAAATGAGTTAGGAAAGAATATATTTTTAAATAAACTATATAAACAAAGGTACAGGGTATTTAAATAAAACTGAGAAAGTTAATTACTTGGGGAAAATTATAGAGTTATATCCCTACCTCGAGCCAATCATCAAAATGAATTCTTAATAGATCACAACTTAAATATGAAAAATGTAACTATTTTTTTAAAGCCTACCTAACATTTAAGTGGAAATGCAAGAGACTCAGAACAGCCAAAACAGCCTCAAAAAAGAGTAAAATCGGAAGCCTAACATTTCACATTTTCAAAACTTACTTCAAAGCTACTAAAATACTAGGAGATGTGCACGCAGATTTATATAAAATGTTTACTGAAATATAACTTTTAATACCAAGAAAGGGAAAACTATCTGGATATTTTAAAATGGGAGATAGTTGTATAAAATTGTAGCACAGGAGCCAGTACAGTGGTGAGCGCCTGTAGTCCTAACAACTTGTGGGGGCTCAAGTGGGAGGATCGCTTGAGGCCAGGAGTTTGAGGTCAGTTTGGACGACATAATGAGACCTTGTCTTTAAAAGAATTTTCTTTGAAACACTAGCTAGGTGATGCCTGTAGTCATAGCTGCTCAATAGGCTCAGGCAGGGAGGAGTGCTTGATCCCAGGAATTTGAGGCTGCAGTGAGCTATAATCACCCCACTTCACTCAAGCCTGGGTGACAAAGTCATCTCTTTTTAAAAAGTACAGCATAGTAAGTCTATATGATGATTTTATAATGTAATTATCAACAGCTACATTTTCAGTAATAATGATAATTTTTTTGTGACACACTCTCACTCTGTCACCCAGGCTAGAGCGCAGTGACATGATCTTGGCCCACTGCAACATCTACCTCCTGGGTTCAAGCGATTCTCATGCCTCAGCCTCCCAAGTAGCTGGGGTTACAGACAAGTGTGACCAAGCCTGGCTAATTTCTGTATTTTTAGTAGAGACTGGGTTTTGCCATGTTGGCCAGGCTGGTCTCAAACTCCTGACCTCAAATGATCCACCCATCTCGGCCGCCCAAAGTGCTGGGATTACAGGTATGTGCCACCGCTCCTGGCCTCAATATTTTAAAAGTAAGAAGAGGCCAGTTATGGCCACCCACTCCTGTAATCCCAGCACTTTGGAAGGCCAATGCAGGAAAATCACTTGAGCCCAGGAGTTTAAGACCAGCCTGGACAACACAGGGAGACCCTGTCTCTACCAAAAATGTTTTTAATCAGTCAGTGCTATGTGTGGTGACTTGTGCCTGTAGTCCCAGCTAGTTGGGAGGCTGAGGTAGGAGGATCACTTGAGCCCTGGAAGTCGAGACTGGAGTGAACTGTTATTGCACAACCACAATCCAGCCTAAGTGATAGTACAAGACCCTGTTTCCAGGAAAAAAAAAAAGTAAGAAGAAAAACAGATTATATAACATGGGAAGAGTTTTTAAAATGTTGTATATTTGTCTAGGTGGATGTTTATGACAACACGCTAAAGTTTTTTTAAAATGTAGCCATAAATGAACCACAGATAAAATAGAGGTGAAAATCTAATTTCTGAGAAAGTAACCAAAATATTAACCCAAATACTAATTTTTATGTAGGAAATTTTTATTTTTTCTTCAAAATGACTGTGTTCAAACTGCACACAATGATCATACAATTCTTACATAACTGGATAATAACCAACAAATGTTTAAAAATTAACTTTCTTGAGAGTAAAATTTGTATTATTATTTTTTCCTTGGTGAAATTTGAAAAAAAATGTAAACAATGTATTCTATTATTTGTAGCATGTGGTTATTCATTTGGTAATATCATCATTTATGCCCTAGAATGTATCTCTTTGCAATTGATAAAAGCTGAGAAATACATAAATGCACTTTTTAAATTTAAACCTGAGATGATTTTTGCAACAATTACAAAAAAACCTTTGGGGCAGAAAGCTTACACACTAGTTGGGGAAAGAAATAACTGAAAGACAGTTGGAAAAACGTTAAGCAAGTGCTAAAATTAAGCAAGCACAGAGAAAGAATGGTTTGGAGGCCTTAGGTGGGGCTCAAGTGGAGGTTAACAGAAAGGTGCCTTCTGAAGGCACAGCCTTGGCTAGCCTGTCAAAGGAGCGGGAAGGACCTTACAGGCTGGGAAAAGAACACGTTAAGGAAGGAGAATGGGAGGAAGCAGTAATTCAGGAACTGCACACTTTTCTCAAATTTTTAAAAGTATTTTCATAAATGAAAAATGGGATAAGATTGGCCGGCGCGGTGGCTCAAGCCTGTAATCCCAGCACTTTGGAAGGCCGAGACGGGCGGATCACGAGGTCAGGAGATCGAGACCATCCTGGCTGACACGGTGAAACCCCGTCTCTACTAAAAATACAAAAAACTAGCCGGGCGAGGTGGCGGGCGCCTGTAGTCCCAGCCACTCGGGAGGCTGAGGCAGGAGAATGGCGTAAACCCGGGAGGCGGAGCTTGCAGTGAGCTGAGATCCGGCCACTGCACTCCAGCCCGGGCGACAGAGCGAGACTCCGTCTCAAAAAAAAAAGAAAAATGGGATAAGATTGATTATTTTTTAAAAGAGTAATTAAAAAATAATTCAGGCTGCTATGCAATGTGCCATTTCTCTAAAGAGCAAACTATCCCCTCAGAGAATAATAAGCATTATTATATGTGGTTCTATATTTGTTTCAACTGTGGAAATTCTGGCAGACCAATCTCTTAAAATGTAGTTTCATGATCTCAATAGTTTTAAAAAGGATTTTTTTTATTATAGCATTAAATGTTTGAGTGAAAATATAAAAAAACTCAAATATCATATTTAATGGTAGCCTAAAAGTGAAAGAAAGCATGTTGTTGCCTTTCCAATTACCTATTACCTCTACCTAGGGCTTCCTGTCCTACAATAATCCAGGCCTAGAGACAGCCCTTGAGGGACAAATGAATAAAGTAGGTAAATGCTATTTCTTCACCCCCTATTTCTGTGATTTATTATTAACTTCTCTAGGTTAAATTTTTTTTTAATTTTTACTTTTTTAATTGGCAAATAAACATTGTATATATTTATGATATATAACTGGGTGTTTTGATGCATATGTATACATTGTGAAATGGGTTTATTCGGGGGTTTTTTGTTTGTTTGTTTTTTGACAGAGTCTCACTCTGTTGCCCAGGCTGGAAGTCTGGAGTGCAGTGGCATGATCTCGGCTCACTGCAACTTCTGCCTCCCAGGCTCAAGCGATTCTCGTGTCTCAGCCTCCTGAGGTGCTGGGATTACAGAAGTGCACCATCACACTCAGCTAATTTTTGTATTTTTAGTAGAGACAAGGTTTCACCATGTTGACCAGGCTGGTGTCAAATTCCTGACCTCAAGTGATCCACCTGTCTTGGTCTCCCAAAGTGTTGGGATTACAGGCATGAGCCACCAGGCCCGGTCACATTGTGGAATGGTTAAATAAAGCTAATTAACATATGCATTACTTCTCATACTATTTTTTTTGATTGGTGAGAACTCTTAAAATCTACTGTCTTAGGAATTTTCAAGTATGCAATATATTGTTAACTATAGTAACTATGCTGTACAATAAATCTCTTGAACTTACTCCTCCTGTCTAACTGAAATTTCATATCCTTTAACCAACATCTCCCCAATCCTCCCACCCTCAGCCTCTAGTAACCACCATTCTACTCTCTGCTTGTATCAGTTTGACCTTTTTAGATTTCACATGTAAGTATTGGTTAAATTATTCAATCAACAATGACGAATGCATGGAAGTGGAACATGCTATACCAGTCTTGAGGAGTTCCATGGAAAAGCTGTGAACAGGTGCGTGTTTCCGCTCAGGGTTGGCTGGCTGCTCATTCTCAGGGAAGTCTTTGCTAAACCCCCTACTGATGAGGAGGCCATGGCGTGGCTTTTGAGTGATGCTGAACAGCAGGGGATCCTGGGGAATGTCCAGGTCCACAGCGCTGATGACGGAAGAGTCCAGCTCTTTCATCTGACCCTCACACACCTGAGCAAGAGCACATCAGAAAAGTCAACAACGTGTGAAAGACAACTTGTCTTTCTTTCGAAAACTGCTCAAAAGAAATCATTTGAATATATCCTACTTCAAATTTTATATGAGATTTGTATAGGATGAGTCCTAAAAAGAAATTGCTGGTTTAATAGGAATGTAAAAGAAACAACAGATCTATTAATGTCCCTTACATTTTTTTCTGAAGATTTCAAAGCACTTTGTTCATTTCCATGAAGGACAAAGGGCATATAATTTTTAAAGTATGTATTGTTCATAAGTCAAAGGTCAGGGAAAAAAGCAACCAGGACGCTGTTTGCTTTCAAGAACTCATGGAAAAGTTCAGTCGTAAAGCTGAATCTAGTACCTTCACCTTCATAAACCAATCCTCGTGGATCTCCTTGCTTTTACAAGTCTTATGTTTCCATCTGCTTTATAAGTGACACAAATATCTGCTACATACACTAAGCATATTTGGTGGTTTTTATTTTTGTTATTGCAGTAAAAACTTCTGTATTTCCATTGAAATCAACAACAATGCCAAAGGATGCTACTAGATGCATAACTATGTATATTTTCATTCTGGGTCCCTCATCTCCCTCCAATTCTCATACTTCCAAATTTCCTGAACTACTCTCCCCATTCCCTCTCACACCCACTTCAGGTTTCATAATCCTTTAAGCACAAAGACAACTGAATGTTTATCATTTCATGTAGTATCTAGTCAGTTAGAACTTGACAGTATGTTACTTAGCTGATTCAATCTTTTTTTCTCATAGTGAAGATTGAGAGAACAAAGAAGTATTTCTGTTTCCTATTTTGAAACAGAAATATTTCAACAACCCAATTTCTCAACAACCCAAGTCAGGTAAGACTGCAAAGGTCCACCAATAACTATAACTCAAGGAAGAAAATGTCTAGTGCTGTTAGATATTCATAAACAAGAATTACAAAAGGGCAGAGACCAGCATGTTTTCATAAATAAGAAGGCAATTAAGCCTTGAAGGACATGTATGGTTCGGATTTGTGAAAACTCCTTTCTTCTCCTTTTCTTTCCTTCCTTCATTCCTTCCTTCCTCTCTCTCTCTTTCCCTCCCTCCCTCCCTCCCTTCCTTTTTCTTTTCCTTTCTCTTTCTCTCTCTTTCTCCCTTTTCCTTTCCCCTTCCTCCCTTCCCTTTCCTTTTCCTTCCTTCCTTCCTTCCATCTATCCATCCTTCCTCATGGTCATCTCTGTTGCCCAGGCTAGAGTGCAGTAGCTCAATCATAGCTCACTGCAGACTCACCCACCTGGGCTTAAGCAATACTCCCACCTCAGGCCCCCAAGTATCTAGGACCATAGGCATGTGCCACCAGCCTGGCTAATTTTTAAAATTTATTTTTATTATTTGTAGAGACAGGGTTTTGCTACATTGCCCAGGCTGGTCTTGAACTCCTGGGCTCAAAGGATCCTCTTGCTTCAGCCTCCCAAAGTGCTGGGATTACAGGTGTGAGCCACTGTGCCTGGCCTAAAGCTCCTTTCATTTCACCCTCTCTTACTGACTTTGAAGGGCACCCTCCTGTACCACGTTTTATTGAACATGTGTTAACAAAAAATCACTTGCCATATATGATACTTGTGCTAAAAGGATGCTGATTTTCTTTTATCTAGCCCTACTTATTAAAGATTAAAGTGGCATCATAATTCAACTTACAAGGGTATACTTATGAAAACATTTTAAATAGGACCTTGCCTTTTTCTCCAAGAACTTTAATAAAGCAACTTAAAATATGTTGTAAGATCCTTATTCATAGAGCTTGACTAAAACGTGAGGCTGTTTCTTGCAGATTGAATAGATTATTGAGATTAGGACAACAAAAATTTTAGATCAATATACATAAAACGCCAAACCTTATTAGTAGACAGGTTTGGAATGGGTTATAATAACTTAAACTAAAACCTCAAATCTTCTTGCAGCACAACTTGATGGAAGCCCAACTACCTACAAAATAAATGCATTTTCTCACAAGAAAGCAAAATATGGTTATCTAAAAAAAAATTATGTGAAGCTTAAAGTCTGCTTGCCCATAACACACAGGACTTCATATTTTTCACTCTCCAATAGTCTCTCTAGGAAATGCAGGTAAAACCATGACTAGTTCCAGAGAAGAGCAAGGGACAACTTCCCAGTGGTCTTATTACTTCAGAAACCCCAACCCTAGGCAGATACAAAACAACTGAGGTAGGTATAGACGGAATCATGTGTCAATTTTTTTTCTCTCTCATACTTACTGAAAGACTCTCCAGAGACAGAGAAACCCATGTGCCAACAAAACAGGAAAGGCAGGAAGATTAATAATTTTCAAATGATAGCATTACATGACATAGCCTTCCCCACTCCTCACCAATTCAATGTGTTAATGCACTTGGAGCAATGTAAATGGACTAATTGAAAATAAAAATCAAAATGATAAAAGAGAAATGGAACATTTGGATATGTTTCTTACAGTAATATTCTGCACTACAAAGTCAGGAGCTTCATCATTTGTGGGGTTGATAATAATAGAAAACGGTATCTCCAAGGAGCGTTGCTTCCCATCTGTGGCGTACACCGTGAACTGGTCGGCAGTTGGTTCTATCCTCAGATGCCTGGACTGCACATAGTTAATGTGAAAAGCGTTCATATCTTTCCACTGAAATGAATCTAGAGCACACCAAGATGGAACAGATAAATAAGAAAAACATTTTTTCCAGTTATTGGTCCTTAATCCTTAACCCAATAATGGCCAATTTCTCAGTAATGCAAATAAGGGATCATAGCAGTTGACTTAAGTATCTGCTATCAAGGGCTGCTGCAACAGTCAACCATCAACATAAAGGCAGATATCCATAGATCATAAAGAAGAATAAAATTTTCATGGGGAACAGAAGAGTAATAATTTTTAACCAGTAATGCACAGGGACTTCAAGACTACTTCAGATACTTAGAATAAATGTCAGAGACTTACCCTTGATTAAATAACTACTTTTGCAGAAATGGTTCTCTGTCATACTTGAGTGTAAAAAGAGACCACCTCCATTACGTAAAGGCAAAACAAGAGTCAATCAATCATATGCGTACTTCAAGACGTACATATCAAGCAAGGGGTTGGATTGAGTGGAATTAGCTAACCCGCTGTTTTAGTATTTTGACATGGGCTTAAATCCAAAGAGAAAAATGCTCTAAGATGTGCATTAAGTCACAAGAGAAATTGGGTAACATTGAATGCAATTAATCTTAAATTCAGTCTCTTTCATATTTAAAATGGACATTCTTCCAAAGGGGTTTGGAGAATCATTTATATGTCTTTGGAAGATTTTGTTTTTGCTTTCTGTTTTTGTTTTGGTTGGTTTGTTTTTGCCTGAAATACAAGAGCTATTTAAGTATCTGGGACACATTTTAGTTTTAAAATTAATGTCATCTGTTTCAACATTTTAGGCTTTCTCTCTGTTACACCCATAGTATATTTCCTCATCCTTTCCACCAATGTCTATTCAAAGTGCTAAAAGATTGTGAGAATGAGACCTTGTGAGCTACCACTAGATTCACTCTCTCATGGTATCCCGTGTTGCTGTGAGGGCCTTTTAAACCATTCTCTCTTCAATGTTCATTCTTGTATTTTTCATAAGTAAAATTCCACTTATTTTGAAGTAAATCTGCATGCATGGGGAAAGTCAGAATAAAAATTAAAATGAAAAATAGTAAGATTCAAAAGTATCAGCTATAATAGTAATAATAATTCATTGAATACATATGGTGCTTTAAACTTTTTGTTTTGTTTTTTGAGATGGAGCTTCGCTCTTGCTGTCCAGACTGGAGTGCAATGGTGCAATCTCAGCTTACTGCAACCTCTGCCTCCTGGTTTCAAGCAATTCTCCTGCCTCAGCCTCCCAAGTAGCTGGCATTACAGGCATGTGCCACCACACCCGGCTAATTTTTTATATTTAGTAGAGATGGGGTTTCACCATGTTGGTCAGGTTGGACTTGAACTCCTGACCTCAGGTGATCTGCCCATCTTGGCCTCCCAAAGTGCTAGGATTACAGGCGTGAGCCACCACGCCTGGTGCTTTAAACATTTTGAAAGTCATTACCCAGTTATTAAGCATGACCTGGCCAATCACATCCATAAATACAAGGAAGGGAGTCATTGTTGGTCATGAAGCTACTACTTACCTATACTTATGCCAATATTGCTTTTTTCAAAACCCACAGAAGGGAGTATATTTTCAAGGTAGCCAAACTGGGGAGGAGAAACCAAAACAAATTCCAAGTCATCTGATGCAGTGTCAGGGTCAGTGGCGGACAAATGGTTAACGGTAAGGGCTGTTGAGCAGCCCTCATCTACAACAAACAAGGGACCTGAATACAAATAAAAACACAATTACAACTTAGCATGAAAACTTTTAAACAGACTAGGTAGGACAAAATGCAGTGACAGAAATTCTAATTCAGAGAAGCCTCCCATGTGCAAAAACATTTCCATGGGAGATGTTCGTTTTCATTGGCATAATTCTCTTTAAAGTGAAAATCTTGAGTGGTGATGAGTGAATTTACTTTGACTTACGGAATTATATTTTTTTCTTGAACAGGCAAGCCAGACAATAATGGAAAGACAGCAGAAATACTAACTGCTCCAGCATTGCCCTTTAGTCATTCTCAAGGAACTCTGATTTCCCTTGTGTCTCTATGGTAGTGACAAATGAAAGTACGAATTGCCAAACTGTTTTAATGTTAAGCCACTAAACGTAGTTTATGTACTCTTCAAGATCAATTGGTACCTCTGTTTGTCAGAGCGTTAATTGCCTGAGAGCTATTATGAATTGCTCATAACGAAGATGTTTTTCATGCCTTGATGCTTAATTATTCTGCTGGGATAAAGCTTTCTTTCCAGAACACTGCTTGGGAGATAGTCTGCAAATTACAATAACATTCATACATATGCTTATATTTTTTTCTGACAGACAGAACATATACATAATGCCTATGAAGAGATGACTTTCTAAAAAGCAAATAAGGTTAAATGTATATAAATGATCTCTCTGGTATACTCATCCTGTTCTAATAGAAATTGTTATGGATAAAATAAATTACTCTCTCTTCAGCAGGCAAATTATATTTTCCCATGTGAAATAAAATCAGAATATTTGAGGATTGCAATGTTGTCCTTGTCCCAACACACACACACACACACACACCCCAATACACATATCTCTCCAAACAGAAATATTTAAATTTTTAAACATGTAAATTATTTTGCCCTATAATCTTAACAGATTTGGGTTTTCCACAAATTTGTATTGAGGCAATTATTGAAGGACAATTCCGTATGGTGGTTTTCTTTTTAGACTATAAGTGAAATATATTATTTCACTGAACCACAAGTATGACACTAGGTCAGACAATAGTACTGGAACAGAAAAACACATTATCACCTATTGTAATGGAAGGTGGCTGGTTGTCTACTGGGTATACCGTGATGTTGAGATCATATACTGGAAAGGATGTATGAAGAGGAACGGATGGATTGGGTCCATTGTAGCAACAGCCATTCACAAAAGGGCCAGCGTCTCCATCTGAAACCACCAATGTAATGGTGTCAGAACAAGGCATCATGCCAATCTCGCCACCTGGAAGACACAACTATAGCTGAAACCTTACTTTTAAAAAATATAGAATACCAAGACGAAATCTACTCACACCTCCTCTACAAGCATTGAAATGGCAAGGAAAAAATATTATGTGGATAAAATAAATGTAAAGCCCAACTTTATCACTATGAAATTAAATATATCATGAAAATAATGCAAAAATTCTTGCCCATCTGTTGCCTCTGGTGAACTCCCTACCAGCCATCTATCATGATAAGGAGGGACAAAACTGGGCTAACAAGGGTCTGACAGTTCATGAATGAACAAGGGCACGAAGATTCACTAGTGAAGGTTTCATTCTTCCCTTATAATCATTTCATGTTATGGCCAACCTCAGGGAGAGGGAGAAGGCATCCTTGTCCCTTTGGTAATTGTCTTTCCATTTGCATTAACCACCTTAAATGAACAACCATCAACCACAGAGCACTTATGAGAAAAGAGGATGTTGGATAGGTGAAACACAAAAGTAGGCCACATTTTTGCCATTTCTTTCAATATTCTTCTTCTTATATATTAGCCAGGATGTTTTTAAAAATAGCAACAGTCTGTGGAAAAGAAGAGACATTTATTTTCATTTTCTTCTTTTCACTCTTTAGGTCTTACATCTGTGGGATTCAAAGTGTCCCCAGTTTAGACAGTGAAAGGAAGAAGGAAGAAAATGTCAGTATTACATAGTTTATCAGCAACAGGGCAATCTGCTCTTGGGTTACCCACTAAGGGCATGGAGTAAGAGTGCTTGCTATCCAGGACACAGAAAAGTTTTGCACATGTGCTGTTGGTAATTCTCATGCATCACCATGAAAATCTCAAGAAGGGAGTGATATGGTTTGGTTGTGCCCCCACTCAAATCTCATCTTGAATTGTAACTCCCACAATTCCCACATTTCATGGGAGGAATCCAGTAGGAGGTGATTGAATTATGCGGGCAGATCTTTCCTGCACTTTTCTCATGATAGTGAATGAGTCTCATGAGATCTGATGGTTTTAAAAATGGGAGTTTCCCTGCATAAGCTCTTTGCCTGCTGCCATCCATGTAAGATGTGACTTGCTTCTCCTTGCCTTCTGCCATGATAGTGAGGCCTTCCCAGCCACATGGAACTGTAAGTTCATTAAACCCCTTTCTTTTGTAAATTGTCCAGTCTCGGGTATGTCTTTATTAGCAGCCTGAAAATGGACTAATACAGGGAGGAATTAATGTTTGGAATTTTGATGAACCTAGGGTACAAAAGATCAGGGACATCCTCTCTTTTCACCAGACACTGGTCAAATCTGCAGAGTTCTGTGGTTGCCATTATTTCCCCTGTTTAAAAATGACAAGGAAAATCTAGAGATGATATTATTGAGCAACCAAGTGCTCAAAGGATGAGAAAACTGGGCTTAAAAGGAAAAACAGAATTGAAGTTGAGAGAATTAAAAAGAAACAATCAGCTGTCAATGTAAGAAAGAGTCAAAAATAAGAGACCTCTCACCTATTCATATATCTAAAATGCAAATTGTCTTAAAAATGTGTTCATTAGTAATTCACTCAGTAAATATTTATTCAATACCTACTATGTGATAATTAGTGTTTCCGGCACACCAGCAGAGAAAAGGGCACACATTTTGGAACTGTCAAAAGACATTTCAAAAGAATGTCAAATGTCAAAAGATCCACTATATGTCAGGCACTGATACAGTCTAATGGTAGAGAAGGAAATGCAGTGTGGTCAGAATAGCACAGATGTATGTATGTATTATGTAGAACAACATGAAATTGCTACTATTAAATCATTTTTTACCTGTTAAATGGCAATTTTATGTATTCCAGCCTGATCATGTACAAGGTGCTGAGGGTGAAAGAAGATGAGAGTTTTAGCTGACAATGGCGTAGGGGCTGGGCATATGTGCCAAGGAAAGTCAGCAAAGTTTCCAGGTGCTTTTGCTGGCTTTGTGCTGAGCATTAAAGGATGAGTAAGAGTTTGCCAAGCAGATAAGGTAGAACACTGGGGGATGGGACAGAAGATCTGCAGGGAGAAGCAACGGGGGAGAGAAATTAAAACTCACTCTAGAAAGAGAAGACAGCTTTAAAAAAAGAGAAGGTAAATAGCAAATTGAGTAACCATAATTTCTCTGTAATGGAAGCATAGGATATATTTACAGAAATAGCTGGGAAAGCAGGCCAAATATTAAGCCACTAAATAGGTAGTGAACTTCTATGTACTGCAACATAGGTAGTGAAATTCTTTACCTTGAAATGGAATATAGCCTAAGGACATGATTTGTACTTACAAATGTTAATCATAGTGTTATCAAAAAAAAAAATTTGAGAGAAGATAGGGTCTCACTCTGTTGCCCAGGTTGGAGTGCAATGGCATGATCATGGCTTACTCTAGCTTCCATCTCCCGGGCTCAAGTGATCCTCCTGCCTCAGCCTCCAAGTAGCTGGGACCAGATAATGTTAATTGGGAGAATAGCAAATTAATAATAGATTTTTATATAGTAAGATGTTATTCTCTTACTGAAACATATTTATAACTTTCTAACACTTAATATATATTTTAATAAACATTTTTAGGTGATAATCTAAATGATAAAAGTAATCTGCAAAACTGCATGTACAACATGATTGCAACTATGTTAAAATTATGGTCAGAATAAAGAGAATAAAATACTATAATACTGAAATATAAACAGTAACTCTTTTAGATATAAAATAAGGTGATTTTTCAAAACTTTATTGTACTTTTCCATTCTTTCCAAGTTTTCTGCAATGAGCATGTATTATTTTTATACTTACAGAAATAAAGTAATGCTAATAAAATATTCTTAAGTGACCTCTAAATCAACATGTAGAAGCACGAGAAGGGCCAGAAAACTCACTGAAACCTCAGATCCTGCAAGACTGTGGTTCTTTATCCTGATCCCAGCACAGGACTGAGGAACTACCAATTGAGTAAGTGAATAATCATTACAAGAAAATGTTAACATTCAAATACCAAAATCCCCTTTGAATCGAGTATTCCTTCTAACTTAGTAACATAGCCAAAAGCCACCTATTTGAAATAATTTGCCCCAAAGTCCTACTGGGTTTTATTTATTTATTTTTTTAATTAGTTAACAGTCCTGTTTATGGCTGTTACACCAGAGGAGATTTAGAAATCTGTATACCTGTTGTTTAGCACTTAGAGGCACTGGAAAAGAAGACAGATTCTTCTTACCCCTAATTTACCTGTGCTGCACGAGCCTGCCAGAGATGTTAAATAATTAAGCAATAAATAACAGTCATTGGTCTTTGGATCCCTTTTCTGCCAGTCTATCTCAGACCCATTGCGGAAATAAAAAACAAGTACCTCGTTGTGAACTTCTGAGGAACATCAAACATATGAACTATGCTCCTCAGGACAAGGAAATCACCCATGAAATCTTTCCTAAGACTAAACACAGATAAGAGGATAGAGAGATACCATTTAAAGAAAAAAGATGTCTGGTGAAGTGATTAAAATGTCCCTTATTAACTAACTGGTCACAAGACATCTGGTGTTCCAATAAATCATTGTTTTCCAAAGTATATAGGACAAATATTATTTCAAAATGTTTTCTCCCATCTCTGAATTAATCCTTCGCTATCTCCATTCCTCTTCCTTGAATTTCTTTCATGCTTCACTGCTTGAATTTCTTCAAAAAAGAAAATTATTTGAATTCTGAAAGTTCTTGTTTCCTAAACCACTCACCTGGCCTTACATACTTGATCACACTTCCTGCATTGGAACTTGCAGTTTAAAGAGGCATATGGATGAGTAGACAGGAAATTGCACTAGAGAACAGCAAAAGCCAGCAGATGAAATATGCAGCATTGTTACCAAGGAAGTGTCCCCAACCTAGACCTCAGAAGATGTGCAAGGGGAGATGATGTGATGATGTGCGGTGTGTCAGTGTCAGTCACACTGTTATCTTTGCAAGCAAATGGGTTTGGTCTGTCCATTTAAGTTCAAAGTCTTTCATAGCAGAGTCTAGGTCATATTCCTGTGTACCCCACAGTGCTCAGTGCTATAACCTGAAGATAACAGATATTGAATTAATATTTTTTAGTGGAACAAATGCCACCTGGGTGACAAAATAAAGCCATGCTGAAAATGTAAGTGCAGTGCTAATAAACGAACATTTTCTGTACATCTAACCTGTGTTCATGCTGTCATTTGCTGTGGGCAAGTTACATACAGGGTAAGACGTTATTGTTGCTTTTCAGGAACTGAAAAAGCAGACCAGTTACTTCTTAGGAGCTAGTTGGTGATAAGTAAGCTTTGAAAATTAATAATATAAATACTTTAGGAGCTTAATTCAGGCATTTCTGTCATGATTTATAGATCCACAAACTATGATGGTCAAACTGACCAAAAAGGCTAAGGAGAATCACAGGGTGAATGGAAGGTCTGTGTGGTAGTGTCAGGAACAAAGCAGCAAGTAACATGTGCCCTTTCTCCACTGTTTGAAATTCATTATAATGAAATTCATTACAATAACACAATCAGAAATACTTCCATATATGGTGATCATGCTGGAAAAACAGAGGCCAGGCTGAAGCTGCTTCTTGTTTTTAATGGAAGCAGGCATTATGACTGTTTGATTATGGGAGCCCACACTGAAGAGTGGAGACTCTTCATGTTGCTTGCATTCCCTCACCGGTCACCATGCTGCTGCTTACCTGTGTGTTTGTATGTCACGGCCTCTGAGATAACATCTCCCTGAGAGAACTGATCCACTGTGACTCCAGCTCTCCTCACCACCCCATGCTGAGGTTCTCGAGCAATCACAAACATCAACTTCAAGTTATCGCTGTCCACATCAGTAGCAAAAATGTATTCAGAGGTGATGACCACCTCTCCTCCCTCTGAGCAATTCATGACAGGCGTGAGGTCAGCCTTTAGGACTGGTGGCTCATCATTGACAGGGAATACCTATAGGCAATGGAAAGAAAGCACGTTTTCAGAAAAAGAAAGAAACGACAAATTCTTTGACAGGTAATCCATTGCTCATAGTCAGAATGGCAGGCATTTTCGATCTTACAGACACATGAAACAACAGCCGTGGAATTTGGCCAAGCAATCTGCATCTTTTAACTTTTCCCATGTAAACCATCTTGCAAGGAATGCCCATGTGAGAGACAGTTTAGGTAGGAATGGGAGAATATGGTTACGGTTCAGGACTCAAAACTCTCATTTGTTTCTAGACAGACAAAATACAAATGTAATATAAGGCATTTTTCGCCAAAGCCCCTATGCTCTTTCATTAAATTCACACATATTCCAGAAGAATTCTGGTCTTTGTGGTCTGAGGCATTTTCATTTACTGCATCAAAGTTATTTTTGTTTCAAATTACTTGGTGATTACTAAGCTTTCCTCCACCCTCAACTTCCTGCCACCCAGGAAGTTTCTCTGAACTTATAATAAGCAGCAGCTGCATTTCAAACAGTTTGAGTTAAATATGAAACTCCGTAACTATTCAATCAATGCCAGTTTTCAACTTGACAAAATGTTTTTCTCTCACTTTCACGAAAATAAAACTCCAAGTAGAAAGGAAAGAAAAGCAACATCACACTGGCACTCTAAATTTAAAAAGATCGTGTAGAAATCTGGAAAAGCATATCTTCTAAAACAGAGTGAGGACAATCCCCCTCTGAGTTCACAGCCATAATTTGGTGTGTGCTGCAAGGCTGCCACGTCTGCCCTGCAAATCCTCTCAACCCTACAGCTTCTTCCCCAGTGCTCAGCCAAAGCGATCTTTTTTAACACGTGGATTTTAAGTCACTGCCTTGCAGAGACCTTCAGGGGCTTCTCATTGATTCTGCTAGGATTTCTCCAGCCTTATCCCATGCTATGGGGTGCCTTTGCCACTCCACTCCAGTTTTACCCCAACACACATTCCCCACCATCACAGGGTCTCTGCATCATCTCTCTCCCCACTCCCCATCTCTCTTCCCCCTGGCTATTCTTTCCCCAACTCTTTGCTTGGTTAACTCCTCCGTCAGGTTACATGGGGATTCCTCAGGAAATCCTTCCTTGACTATTCAGCTAATTTAGGGGCTTCTATTATTTACTGACTTTTAGCATCCTATTTATGTATAGCACCATCTAAATTTTAATCACTCAATTATTTCAGTGATAATCTGTTTAATGCCTGTCTTCATTCCTGGCCTGTGACCTCTAGAAGAACAGTGACTTTGTTTGTCTTGCTCATCATCGTATTCTAAACATCTAGCCTCAGGCTTGGCAAAGAGAGGCACTTATTAAATATTTGCTGAATAAATGAATGAGTGAATGCAACTATGCATATATGTCCTGATTACCTTGTTATTTAAACAGGCTAACAACTCTAAAACAAATATACATGAAATTGTTTCGATACTTCCTTTAATGGATAGAGGAATGGGTAATGAAAGCTCCAGGCTAGTTATTTAATTAAAGATTTTAAAAGCCTACAATATTCTCTACTTTCCTATTGGCTTATTAAGGAAAAGCATCTTTGTTCAAGTCCCCTGAGTGAATTCATTTAAGACCTTCTCCAGTATTGTTCTTGACTCTGAGGAATATCACCAACGAATTCAATGATGACCATCTTGCAGCAGTTCACAAAAGAGCCTCAGCTTTCAAATGAAAATAAAGTCCAAAGGCAATAGAATTAAGAATATTCCTTCTGGGTTAAAAAAAAATCACAAACACTTGTCCAAAAATTGGCTGTGCCTCTGTTTGGCTTTTAAAGACCATCCTCTTGTGTTTAAAAAGAAACAATAAACAGATTGCTTTCCCAAAATGCACTGCCTATTGTCATGGATGGAAGATAGGGTAGGGGTTTTTTCCCCACAAATTTGCTTTTCAGACAAAAAAAAGTAACTCAGAAATTCTTTGTCTCTCTGTAAGTCTGCCAACAAAGAAAACTGTCCTTTTTGAAACTGCAATAACATACTGCTCTTTGTTCAGACCCCAAAGGCCATTATGGGGACTAAGTGGGAAAAAGAAAGGAAGAGATTGCCTTGTTCCTGTCACAGAGAGGTGCACAGGAACTGCTGGCCAGTATGATCATCATAATCACCTAGCGATGTAGAAGGGTGGCAGGGTGAGGAGGAAAGAACACTGACCTAGGAAACTAGGAGTGGAGATGCCAGCCCAAGCCTACACTGTCTAGTCAATGATTTGGGGCAAGTCATTGAAACGTCTTGGACCTAAATATCCTTAGCTATAAAATGGGGATAACTCCTTCACTGCTTCTTAAAATTATAGATGTATGTGAACATTCTTTATTAGTCACTAACTAAAATACCTTACAAAGACATTATTATTACCAATATAATAATGATTTCATATCACAAAGATCTGAAAAATTCCAACAGAAATAAATAATCTAGTATAATGAAAGTTATTAGTGGCTCTTCAGGGAACATGGTATATTTTTCTTCATACCTTCTTTTGTCACCAAATATAAATACCTGCAAACCCTCTGAGTTATGCTCTTGGACTTGCATGCCACTCAACAAAGAAATTCAAGGGGTTTCTGTAAGTCCCTAGGCCATGCACTCAAAATTTTTTTTTTTTTGAGTCAGAGCCTCACTCTGTTGCCCAGGCTGGAGTGCAGTGGCACGATCTCGGCTCACTGCAACCTCTACCTCCCAGCTTCAAGCGATTCTCCTGCCTCAGCCTCCCAAGTAGCTGGGACTACAGGAGCAAGCCACCACGCCAAGATAATTTTTGTATTTTTAATAGAGACAGGGTTTTGCCATATTGGGCAGGGTGGTCTTGAACTCCTGACCTCAAGTGATCAGCCTGCCTTGGCCTCCCAAAGTGCTGGGATTACAGGTGTGAGCCACCTTGCCCGGTCTGTGCTCAAATTTTATGTGCAGATTTTTCTTCATTTGTCAAGAGGGGGAAATATGATCTCAAACACTCATGCTAGGACTATATGGTATAGGAACTCACAAAGAAGCACCACACACACACATATATGGCTTTTTCTGTAAACAGGAAAACCCCAGTGTTGCTAGCCTAACCTGCCCCACTGCTAAATAAGTATTTCTGAGTTTTATAGTTCAAAGATATTAGAAATAATTTATACATAGAATAAATTACTTTTTAAATTAAATATCTATGTTCGAAGTCAGAGTAATTCTGTCTTTAAATAGATTAGAGAGAGATAATAATATAGTATGGCTACTTCACCATTATAACTTTGGTTTCTATTGGCAGGCCTGAGACATACAAGGATTGAAGCAGGTATTCTCTCACTTTGGAGGCTGTGGGTTTCAAGTTCTGTCAGGACCTGAGAGTTTTCCAACAAGATGCCCTGTGTCTATATGACTGTTACTATTTTAATGTGTCCCCAGAAAAGCATGCATTGAAAACTTGCAATAGTGTTGGGAGGTGGGAGGTTTATAGGTCATGAGGGCTCCACCCTCATGAATGGATTAATGCTGATCATAAAAGGCTCATAGTTCAGTGTCTGGCTCCCTCTTGCTCTCTTTTTGCCCTTCCATCACAGGTTGATGCAGCAAGAAGGCCCTCACCAGAAGCGGCTACCCAATCTTAGACTTCCCAGTCCCCAGAGTTATAAGCCAAATAAATTTCTATTCATTATAAATTACCCAGTCTGTAGTATTGTGTTATAGCAGCACAAAACAGACTAAGACAATAACTCAAGGAGGAAACTTTCTACCCACCTTAACATGTAGAACAAATTCTGCTGAATTTGTGCCATCGGTGACCTCCAAGAGTATGTCATCCTGAAGAACCTCAGATCCATCATGTTGATACCTGTGGGGATAATATTTGTCACTAATCTCTTAGGAACAGTGTGAGAGTAAATTGAGATGCACGACACACGAGCTCTTCCAAGGCTTTGGCCGTGTGTTCACTAAATAAATAAATAGCAACAACAACAACAAAAACCCAACGTAATCCTGAAGTCACATATTTAACTACTCATATATTCTTGAATGTAAAATTGCTCCACTCTGGAAAAAATGTGTTATATGCATTTCTAATTTGTCCTCAAATTAAAAAGCAGCCCTTCAAATGCCACTGTGACAACAGGAACCATTTGGTATAGGTCTGTCCACCTGCAGAATACACTGACTAGGGCCAGGAGAACCCTCAGACTGAGCAGTAGATGAGGAAAAGTGGGACACTGTGGATTTGATTTTTCTCTCCCCTTTTCTACTCCTAAGGCTAATCCTTCCACCTGTGCTCTGGATCTATTCAGCTTTTCTCTAAAACCTTGATCAATGAATTATGTATTGCCTCTTTCCTGTCATCTTTCCTCTTCTAGTGACTAGCTATCCTCCTCTCAATCTATATAGAATCTTAAATCTCTCTTAGACCTAAAAAATATCTTTCCTTTTTCTAGCCTTGGTCCTATCTTCCATTAATTCTCAGTCACATTTCTTGAAGGCATTGTCTAATTCTAGGCTCTCCACATACTCTCCAGCCCATTGCAGTGATGCTTGGAAAGTTCTAAGGAGCTGCTGAAGTGAACTGAGTCAAATTTTAAACATACCAATGAGCCCTAGGAATGGGAAATAAAAGTTGTATTAAAAATAATATAATAGATTGAATATATATAATCTTTAACTATGGGGAAAAAATCAGAGCTGAAAGATATTTTACTGAGGACTCGTTTCACCCATAGGCTGGGTAGCAACTCAGGTTGGGGATTCCCTTCCTATGATGGGGAAGTCCCACATCCTCCCCACCCTCCATGTTCCTCTTATGCACTACCTGCTATGCTTTATTTTGCCGTGCTCCCTGCAATTTCCATCAAAACTATGTTGATGAGTGATAATGTGCTAATTCTATTTTACTATGGTGAAATCCCTAAAAGATCAAATGGCCCTAAGAGTACACATTCAAAGATGACTGGAGTCAAGCAGATACTCTTTCAAAATCTGACCCCTCCATATAGTAGCTGAATGAACTTGGGCAAATTCCTTAACCTGTTTGTGCTTAGTTCTTCAATTAAAATATGAGAATGGATACCTTGTCGGACTTGATTACTATGAAGATTAAATTAAAAAAAAAAAACATAATTGTAAGCCTCTGACAGTCAGCTTGAACAGATAGTTCTAGCAAATATTGGCACTGTTTTTCCTATCCATCATTCACTCCCTAGCAAGAATGACCTAAACAGGGCTCTCTAACAGATAGCTGAGAGTTGAAATCTCAAAAAAAATTTTTTTTAACAAGAATAGGAGTGCAAGTGAAACGATCAAGATATAGTGGACTGTAAATCAATGATGGAACTGAACGGTCAGGATTAAACTGGTCTTCTTGTGCACAAACCTTAGTTTCTGGTCATCTCTCTAGTCAAATGCAGAGCTAAGTATTTGATGTATAATATCTCCTATCATACTTTATCTGAGGGGCTAATGCTACCATTTACAGCTTGAATTTACAAGTGAGAAGTTAGTGTGTGGGCCTAACCCGACCATTGCTTTTGAATAGCTTGTATTGTTTTCCAGAGAAGTTGTTCCACTAGATTTTGTAGAAAAGTTTCGTACAGAACTGTATTAGGTAGAGGAAATGAAAGACCTTAAGGTGAGGGCAGCTTCTCTAGGACCATGAGGCCAGGGATTGTGCCATCCCTGTTGGAGACTCAAGTATTCGTTTACGCCCTACCTACTCAGCTCACCCTGCTTGTTTGTCTGCAGACCCCTGCCCTAGTAGAATGGAATAAGGTTACATTAAGGACATTGGTCAACAGAGTTCTATCCCAGAGTTTCCGGGTTATGAAATTTGTTTCTCCGGGAGACAAGTTCAATTATGTACATTAGCCTCACAGATTATTTCAGTCTCTCTTTATCTAGTTTGACTATTACCTCTTGTGATATGCGCAGTTACCACCAATTTAATATTCATGGCAATTAAAATTTTATTGTTCAAATATCCATAAAGTCATTTCCACTGGTATAGCAAGCCAGACGGAAATAAAATGTCTGGAGGGAAAGGAAAAAACTGATCATTTGTAATTTTCAACTGACCCGCTGAGTGTGTTAAGTGGCATGTTGGTATCCTTGAAGAAATTGGACAAACTTCTTTCTCTTACTCTGCCTCACAACTGATCTAGATAAGAAACTAAAGCATGTAAATAAAAAAGCCATGAAATGTTCTAACCTAACTTTTAAGGTATGGAGATCGCCCCAAGAAAAAGTGCCCCCTGAATTTAGAGGAAATCCATTCAGCTCCACCCTTCCATGCAGAGGCAGTCCCCGCAGGGAGAGGTCAATATTGTCCAGCTTGGTATCTGCATCAGAAATCAGAATGTGCTCTGTGCTGATGACGCATTGACCTCCCTCAGTCACTTTCAGAGGGTTGGTGAATACCTAGAGAGAAGAAAGGAAAGAAATATTCAAAGCCTTTTTCCATGACCCCTGAAGACAGAGTTCATTACATCCCTGTAAAGCTTCCAGTACTATCTTCACACGCCAACTAAGTTTTCAAGAATGTGGTAAGAGGATAAGTTCATAGCTAGACATTTTGACTGAAAAATATTTTTTTACTATTTCTGATTCTAAGCATTAATGTGTTACAAGGTAGCAAGGCAGATCTCTAAGACAGAAAGTATCTACTTTTCATTTACTGTATAGCCTGTAGAGTAGAATCAGCAATCATTACTACCTGTGCTGCTAAACTGAGGAAATAATAATTTTCATCCTCACGTCCATTCCCAACACTGTTCAATACACATACAGCTTAGTCTAAAAAATACACAAAATCTTTGTCAAATTCCCCTGGAGGAAAGGTTGCATCTATTTTTCATTCTAAAAATTCTTAAAGGCTTGGGAAATGGATTGGAGCTTTAAAGCTTCAGTCACAGTGAATATTTTAGAAATGGAAGTAGTGTGACAAAACTGAAGATTCCAGAGGAAACAGATTTATTCAAACATTAGATTTAAATATTAAAGCCACAAAGATAATTTGCTATAATAGAAAAACTCACAGCTCGACTAATAATTCATTTGTAAGTAAAAAGCAAGTTAAATGGCTTGGGATATTTTATCACCCCATTGGGAGGGGACAATAAGTGCTCTATGGTCAAATAAGTCTAGAAAACAGTTACATACAATATCCTCACCATGGAGGTTTATAAGGGACATAAGCATATACAAGGCTCTGAGATCCTGCAGGAGGAAAACCTGCTAACTTTGTTTAACCTATTTCTACCCCCACTCTTGTATTATCATGCAGACGTGAAAGCAAGCAGATACAGTGGGGTACCAAATCACGGGCTCTGAGGACTCCTCCCAGGTGGTCTAGGGTGAGGTGCCCTGCCCATGGGAGGATGCAGCAGTTCTCCTAGTAAGCACCTACTCTTCTCAGAGCAGCTGCTGGTCCCAGCAGGAAGGATGTTTCCTGAAGAAAGAGCTGGTAAAGGAGGATGACAACAAATTGGCAGAGGAACGGAAAGGAAGCAAGTGAAGCTGCAGCCTCTGCTCAAGAGCCCGCTCTGTACTTCTGCACACCAGGGCACAGTGCTGGTACCAACTCCAGGCCACAGCCATGTGGGGCATTCATGGAGCCACAAGGGCAGCCCCTTGCATCATGGAAATTATGAGACCTACAATTCTGAGACCGCTGCCTTCTATTCTTTAATCAACTACCGACGCAAAAACATAGACTTCTTTCCCTACAACTACCCCCACGTGACCCCTCCCAAGTGTCTCACTTTCACTTTGCTGAATCTATGTTTTCACGTTTGTAGGAGAAAGAAAGGGAGGGAGATCTTACTCAGAGAGGAGCGTTGTCTTTGAACAAAGGTCTAAGCTTGCCAACCTCATTTTTCTGAGCTGTATTGAATTAGTATCCCAATATGGAATCTTCAATTTCCAATGTTTCAAGGAATATAACTTTGCTACATTGGATGATTTTTTTAAATATATATTTTAGGGCAACTTTCAAAAAAATAAAAGCATAAGGCTAATTCCCCCCACTCATCAGTCATTAGCTTTTTAGTTCTTGTCCAAATCCAGTGCTCAGGTTTCCGGGACTCAGGTTAGCATGGTGTCAACATCCTCCAATAGTTATCACTCAGGCAGCTCTCTGCAGGAATTCTACATCAGGGAACAACTCCTGTGGTGGGTCTCACTGAAGCTGCTAATTTAATTTTATTTGTAATATCCTCAGTTTTTTGAGGGACTATTTCATTTGCCCCATATACTGTAAAAGGTAAAAATTTAAAAAAGGGAAGCTACCCTGCCATTCTTTCCCCAACTCCTCAAAACTATTCAATGAACTTTTTCCTTTACACTTTTTAATTTCCTCCTCAGATCATCCTTCTCCAGCAAGAGGCTTGAATTACTTTGCATAAAAGAGCATTTCTCCATGATTGTTTTAGAGAAAGCTTTGGCTTCTTTAATGCTAGGCCATTTCATGGCCTGTATCTCATACATAGAAAAGAATGGTCTGAATAAAATCTTATCAAGTTAACTCCATAGGTGTTCTAAACTATTTCACCACCAGGAATATGATCTGGTTCCTGATAGGAAAGCTGTCAAAGAATGGAGTTAGTTTAAAATCCTCCGTGTGAGCCCTCTGGCACGTTTACACCAAAGGTGGCAAGTCCACAGGTGTGGGAGGTCAGGCCAGTGATAGAAATAAGTGTGGCGAGTTGGGTGGGGACTTAGATGGGCTGGAGAGCACACCCTATGCAATGGCTGCTGTGGCGTATGCGGGTTCAATTTTGTTAGAGCTGCCAGAGTTTCAAGGGAAGCTAGGAATCAGCCTTGATAGACAATCTTCTGATCTTTAAATGTTGGCAATTCATTATTCTCACATATCGTTTTGACCTATTGATGTGGTTTGGCCATGTCCCCACCCAAATCTCACCTTGAATTGTAATAATCCCCATGTGTCAAGGGCAGGGCCAGGTGAAGATAACTGAATCATGGGGTCAGTTTCCCCCATACTGTTCTCATGGTAGTGAATACATCTCACAAGATCTGATGGTTTTATAAATGAGAGTTCCCTGCACAAGTTCTCTTGCCTGCCACCATGTAAGAGGTGACTTTGCTCCTCATCCCCCTTCTGCCATGGTTGTGAGGCCTCCCTAGTCATGTGAAACTGTGAATTTGTTAAACCGTTTTCCTTTGTAAATTATTCAGTCTCGGGTATGTCTTTATTAGCAGCATGAGAACAGACTAATACACTCATCAAAACTTCTGCAGGTTGGACAGCCCTTTTAGGCCCTCGGGGTAAGACCTCTGCCCCACAACCTTGGGCAGGTATACAGATGATGAGGTGTCAGGAAAGAGAACACCAGTGCAGGCTATAGTCCAAGTAGGCACCTGGTGGGGTGACCTCTTTCCTTAAGGATGAGGCATGCGTAGGTTCTGGTCCCTTTTGGATCATAATGAATGGGTAATGTTATTTTGTCTTCCTGCTTTTAAGGGAAATAATAAGAACAATAATGACCATCCTAATTAAGTCTAGCATTCTGAAGGTGGGCAGGGGAACTAGGTAGGTATGGGACAAATTCTCAATACAAATCCCAGCTTCACAGATAAACTGCACAAGGTAGCAAAGCCTTTGTAGTTTGGTTCTAATGAAAGACCCAAGTCCTTTTAAGGCTTACACAAACACTGGGCAGTGGGACAAAGTACAACAAGGGTCCATCTTAATTCATTTTGGAAAATTAAAGAGCTTCTTTAGATTACAGAGCAGCATAGTTGGGCTTCAGTGAGGGTAAATAAGCCCTTCCAGTTGCTAAGAGACCCATAATTTAATCCCCTTCCCTTAATCAACATGTGTAACTCAGCAGAAAGAAGAGGAAGTAAAAAAGAATTTGATAAAGCTTTGAAAATAATGTTAAATTTAGTAACTGAAAAATCTCACCTTTTACATAGAAGTCCCATGGGAGGTAAAAGGTCCCCTTCCCCCTGCTTTTTTTTTTCTTTTTTTACTACACCATAGATGGAAATTTCTTTCGTTAAGTTTTAAAAACTAGCCTAAAGGAAAGTTACCATTTCCAGTAGGTCTTCAAGTCTCTCCTTTCTTTTCCTCCTTTTCATCCTCTATGTAGAACATTGTACATACCTCAGGAACTTGATTGTCCACTGGGAGGACTGTAATGTTAAAGCAGATCCCATGCAAAGTGCCGCCATGTTGGTTACTGACGGAAAATGTGAACTGGACATCTCTGCAATGGGGACCAATGTCTTGCATGGGGGGCATGTAGGCCACTTTCATATAGTTCACAGCATGCTGCAAAGTAAGTTGAGATGGATATGTGGGTGTTGATTTGCAAGGATCAAAAGCTTTTAGAGGACCATCATGTTAATTGATGTTGAACATTGTAAATGCCACCATCATCACTTTGAAGATTACCAAAAGCTCTTTTTTGACTTCAGTGGCAAAAACTACAATAACTTTTGCACCAAACTAATAGAAACAAGGAAGAATTCTCCTACAGGGTTTCAGAAGGAGCATGGCCCTGCCAACACCTTGATTTAAGACTTCCAGCCTCCAGGACTATGAGAAAATAAAGCTCATAGTCCTTTATGTCCTGGGGGTTTATTTTAAACCACCCAGTTCATGGTATATTGTTGCTAGCCCTTGGAAACTAACACAGTAAGATATTGAATAAATTGAATTTTGTGAAATAAATACGTATACACCAGATACCCAAATTACAGTCCTGCTGATGGCAAAACAATACAAAAGTCTGTTTTGTAAAATTACTGAAGAGATTCTGAAACCACATTTAACTTGATCAAGTACTTTGAAATAGATGCCACACGCTTAATGGAAACATACAAGCAGCAAGTATAAAGACATCAAGCCTTTGTGGATATCAAAGGCCAACATTCTCAGGCACAACACTAGGCATGCCATACCTTCTAAGTGCACACTTGCATCATGTTTGTCAGCATTTTAACATATCCTCATACCTGAGTGAATGACCTCAGCTCCAGGGCCGTAGGATTCTTAACTACTTTTGGTATGCTGTCCACCAGGAATAATTTCCCAGCATCCAAGTGTCTAAAGAGAAATACAGAGGAACACATCAGCTCATTTTTAGGTAAGAAAAATGAAATCAAATAGCCCAGAATCAAAAACTGAAAGACCTCATTGTGAGAAGAAATCAGGTGCTCTATCTTTATATTTTCTCTTTACGTTTGGAGATTCTAGCATTAAGTCCAGTGTCATCAATGTCATCCTTATCATGACTGCAAAATGTATGTACAGAATCTTTTGCTTGGCATCATGTAAGGGAATTGTTACACTCATGTTAAAAATGCTTTCCTGCTCTCATGCATATGATACTAATCTAACGTATATTCGTGCCATTTTTCTGGATTGAGATCATAGAATGCAATGATTTCATGGCACTAATACGCAAAACTAATGTTAGGAAGATCTCAATAAATTGTACTAAAAAGAAAAATAAGCATTGTCTTTCAAAAAGGGATTAAAGACTGTTAGAAGCCTACCAATGCCGAAGACACGACAAGCTGCAGATCACTTACCCACTAATACAGCTTTCAAAGGGAGATACGAGGTAAGTTTGAGATAAAAGTAAACACTTAATTGAGTATAATTTCATCCCTGACCAACGGCACAAGTGAACCACAGTACTACATATATATTTCTATATACTGACACTTTCAACTTTGCAATCCTAGAACTAGCCCAAATGCTGACTTTTCAGATACCTGTGGCTGAAGGAGAAAAATGGAGGAGTAGTTATTGTGTAGACCAGCTCCCTGTCATACGATTCTGTATCTATAAAATGTAGCTGTTTCTTAGTTATATAGGCCACCTCAGTTTCCTTGACAACCAAATGCCGAGAAACTCCAGGAGCCTCTTTTGGAAGCTGGTCATCCACTGGAGTGATATGGATTGTTGCCACCTGGAATAAAAATGTCTGTACCATTAATTTGAAATACCAAAAAAAAAAAAAAAAAAAAAAAAAAAGAAAAAAAAAGAAAAAGAAAATAAAACACAATCACCTAGTCACAGTTAAGATAATTTCAAAAACGTCATTTATAATACACTTCTGTCAAATGATTCAGGAGCTATTAAGAGTGTGGGCCA
>NW_012104076.1:761993-784279 GCF_000951045.1 Mandrillus leucophaeus
CCACCTCAGTTTCCTTGACAACCAAATGCCGAGAAACTCCAGGAGCCTCTTTTGGAAGCTGGTCATCCACTGGAGTGATATGGATTGTTGCCACCAGGAATAAAAATGTCTGTACCATTAATTTGAAATAACAAAAAAAAAAAATAATAAAAAAAAAAAAAAAAAAAAAGGCAAAGAAAATGCCACACAATCACCTAGTCACAGTTAAGATAATTTCAAAAACGTCATTTATAATACACTTCTGTCAAATGATTCAGGAGCTATTAAGAGTGTGGGCCAAAAAATGGAAATCTTTTACTCATTTAATATTATATTTTAAGAAGATAATTATTACAGGTCAGATGCGGTGACTCACCCCTGTAATCCCAGCACTTTGGGAGGCCAAGGTGGGTGGATCACCTGAAGCCAGGAGTTCAAGACCAGCCTGGCCAACATGGTGAAACCCTGTCTCTACTAAAAATACAAAAATTAGTTGGGTGTGGTGGTGGATGCCTGTAATCCCAGCTACTTGGGAGGCTGAGGCAGGAGAACTGCTTGAATCCCAGAGGAGGAGGTTGCAGTGGGCCGAGATTACGCCATTATATTCCAGCCTGGATGACAAGAATGAGACTCCACCTCAAAAAAATATATATATACAAATATATACACACATATATATATTTCACAATTATAGTGAATCCAGTCATGAGTCCTACAGAATGGGCGTATAAAACACAAAATATGTTCTTGGTTTTATTTTTACATCTCTCTTCTACCAACAACCGGTGCCTTCTTTGATACTTCCCTACATTCAGTCATCAATCTTAGAAACGTTGACATGAATTTTGGTTCCTCTTTCTCCACCCACATATAACACATCACCCAGTCCCAGAGTTTCTACTTATAAAATTTCCTATGCAGTGACCATACTCTACATCCCACGCCCAAGTGTCATTCCCATTGCTACTGGCCTACCTTTCATAATTTCATCCTTACATTATTGCAATAGCTGTCTGTTAGCCCTAAATCCAAGAGCTAATCTAGACTTTTCATACCTCTAGTGTTATCTTCAAAAAAGTACAAATCAAATAAGTTAATTCACCCCTTAAAAAATATTAAAACAACTGCTCAAAAAGTGTGGAATTATTTATAGAATATCCAAACTCCTTAGCATGGCATCCAAGACTTTCCATATACACTCTGTTTCTCAACCTTATCTCTTTTTTTTTTTTTTTTTTTGAGGAGTCTTGCACTGTCACCCAGGCTGGAGTGCAGTGGCGTGATCTTAGCTCACTGTAAACTCTGCCTCCCAGCTTCACACCATTCTCCTGCCTCAGCCTCCTGAGTAGCTGGGACTATAGGCGCCCACCATCACACCCGGCAAATTTTTGCATATTTAGTAGAGATGGGGTTTCACCATGTCAGCCAGTATGGTCTTGAACTCCTGACTTCAAGTGATCTGCCCTCCTTGGCCTCCCAAAGTACTGGGATTACAGGCATGAGCCACCACCCAGCAACCTTTCAACATCTTTTACTACCTTTTAAAATCAACCCAACACTCTAATTGCACACAATGGACTGACCATGTACTGGTCCTCGACCATACTTCCATGGATCATGTTGCTTCTTCAATCGAGAATGCTTTTCTCCTGTTTTATCCAGCAATCTGAGTCCTTCTCACCCTTAAAGGCTCTTCTTAGATCTTTCTCCAGTTTTTCAGTTGGAATTATTCATGAATTTTACTTACCCCTTGGTATGGTTTGAATGTTTGTGTTTTCTCTGGAATTTATGTTGAAACTTAATTCCCAACACAAAATTAGTAAGAGGCAGGGCCATTAGTAGCAACTGGACCACGAGGTTGAATTCATGAGCATCTAATCACCCTCATGAATCAACTCGTGCCTTATAAAAGGGCTTGAGGGAGTGAATTCATCTTCTATCCCTTTTGCTGTGTGAGGACACAGCATTTGTTCCCTCTGGAGGATACAGCAACAAGGCACCATCTTGAAAGCAGAGAGCAGCCCTCATCAGACACAAAACATGCTGGCAACCCGGTCTTGGACTTCCCGGCTGCCAGAACTGTGAGAAATAAATTTCTATTATTTATACATTACCCAGTCTCAAGTATTTTGCCATAGCAGCACAAATGGACTAAGACAGAGATAGGTACTGAAATACCTGAAAATGTGAAAGTGGCTTTAGAACTGGGTAATGTGTACAGACTGGAAGAATTTGGAGAAGTGTGTTAGAAAAAGCCTATATTGCTGTGAATAGATCATAAAGGGCAATTTGGTGAAGACTCAGAAGAGGTGGGCTATAGACAGAGCCTCAATCTTCTTAGAGATTACCTAAGTTGTCATAATCACAACATTGGTAGACATACAAACAGTAAAGGCCCTTCTGATAAGGTCTTAGATGGAAATGAGGAATGTCTTATTGGAAACTGGAGGAAAGATCTTGTTATAAAGTGGCAAAGAACTTGGCTGAATGGTGCCTGTGTTCTAACACTTTATGTAAGGCAGAACTGAGCAGGGATGAGGTAGGATATGTGGTGGAAGAAATAACCAAGCAAGAGTTGAGCATGTTGCATGGCTTTTCTTGACGTCTTATAGTAAAATACAAGAAGGGAGAAATGAACTAAAGCCAGAATTTTTCATCAAAGGGAAAGCAGAACTTAAAGACTGGAAAAATTCTCAGCCTGCCCATATAAAGAACAAAAAAGCATCTTTAGGAGAGGCCACAAAACGTGTGACCAAGTGCCTATATGATAAAGAGATTAGTATGAACAGAAAGAAACCAGTTGCTATTTACCAAGACAATGGAAAAATGACCCTGAAGGTATTTTAGACAACAGGCCACCATTCCCATCACAGGTTCAGAACGCCAGGGCCTTGAGGACAGAATGGTTTCAAGGGAGGGACCTGTGGGGTCTCTGCCCAGCACTGCCTGAAGTTTCTGCTCCCTGCATTCTGATGCAATCGTCCCTGTGGCTCAAGCAGGCCCAGGAACCACTTGAGCCACCACTCTAGAGAACACAAGCAGTAGGCCTTGGTACAAATACCAACTCTGCTTGTGTGCAGAGTGCAGGAGCTGTGAAAACAGAGCTGCCTCCACTTAGATTTCAAGAGATGCCTCAGAGAGCCCTGGGACTCAGGCAGAGTTGCCTCAGGTGCAGGGCTGCTGCAGACAGCACCCACTAGGGCAATGCCCAGCAGAGCCATGGGGTCAGGGCCACCGCAGAGACCACCAATGTGCAATGCCATCTAGGAAAGCCTCAGGCACCTGACGCCAAACTCTGACAGCTGTTGCATGGGCTGTACCCAGAAAAGCCATAAAGGTGGAATTAAGCCTACCCCAGCATGTCCAGAAGGCAGAACATAGAGTCAAAGACGATTATTCACAAGCCTCAAGACTTAATGTTGTTTGCCCTGTTGAGTTTTGGATCCTTTCTTCTTTCCTATTTCTCCCTTTTGGAACAGGAATGTCTATCCTATACCTGTCCCTCCACTGTATTTTAGAAGCATGTAACTTGTTTGATTTTATGTACTCACAGCTGGAGGGGAACTTTGTTTCAGGATGAGTTGTACCTGAAGTCTCATCCATACCTGATTTAGTACACAAATATATACTAAATGAGATTTTAGACTTTCTTTTGTGTTGAATAAATTTCTATTATTTCTAAATTATGCAGTCATTTATCCTGTTATAGCAGATTAAACAATCTTAAGCGTCCCCCAACTAGCATACTTATTCCATTGTTTTGTATTACTAGTTAGTTTACAAATGAGTCTCTCTCCCAGACTGAAAGTTCCATGAGACCAGCATTACAATATGGTGTAAACCACATGGAATTTGACAGTACAGTTACAGTCCTGAGTATACCACTTACTAGCAGCTATTTAACCTTGAACAAGTTACTTATCCTTTTAGGGTCAATTTTCTTATTAGTAAGTTAAGCATAATACTAACAATCTCACAGAGTTGTTATCAGGATCAAATATTAATATGTAGGTAAAATGTCTGGCACATAGTAGGTGCTTAATATTACATTCATCTGTGTATCTCCACAACATCTAGCACAATTTTTTCATAGGTAGGAGGCACTTTATTAATGTTTGCAAACTGAATAAAGTCAACATGTCCTGTTTGAGATTTTAAGTCTTAAAACTACACTCAGAGGTTTATAGCATGCTAGAGGGTAAGAAGGACTCACCAAACAACTTTTATCATCACATTTCTTTTTTACAATAATCCATGATTGGTTGTGGAAAAGCTATTAATTACTCTGTCCAGAAATGGTACTTTGCCTGGCATCATGAGTCTTTACAAAAGCCTGCCCCATGAACTCTTTCTATCTTGGTTGCCATGACTGTCATGAGGGCTCCACCCTCATGAATGGGTTAGTGATCTTTATAAAAGGACTTGAGTCTGCAAGTTCGAGCTCTTGCTCTGTCTCACCCACATGATGTTTTCCACTCTATTAGGATGTCGTAAGAAGGCCCTCACAAGATGTAGTTCATTGATCTTGGACCTTCCAACCTCCAGAACCATGAGCCAAATAAATTTCTATTGTTTATAAATTATCCAGTCTGTAGTACTCTGTTATAGCAGTACAAAATGGACTAAGACAGCTTTACTCACTCAACTTGCTTTTGAAAAACATTTCCAACTCTATTCTACTTGGTAGACAGCTTTACAGAGCTTAAGCCTTAAGAGATCTTAATCCAAGAGAGAGCAATATTAGAAGCAAAAGGGAGAATAAAAATAAAGATAGATGAGAGATGCAGAAAGAAGACTAGAAAATGAGGAAAGAATGGAAGAAGGTGACACAAAAGCACATGGGTGAAGTGGAAGGGAGAAATGAAACGTGACCAGATGAGAGAACAAGCACTGGGGGTGCACATTTACCACAAGTCAGAGAAGAAAGTTGGTGGGCAAAACTAACAGTGTAAGTAGTTTCTGGGGGTGAGAAATAGCACTGGATAGCTTCAAAGGAAGATGCAAAAGAGCGAGCTAGCAGAAATCAAAGAATCAGGGCACAGAAGGGATGAAGAACCCGTTCCCACAATAAAGTCAGATACCAGCTGGTGGAGTATCACATTGTGAGCCTGAATATGAGGATCAAGGTCAGGTTTTGTCATTTTGTATACGGATTTATCACTTTATATTCTGATTCCTTATAAGTCTGTAGCTATAAGCAGGCTGGAGGGACATGGGGGACGCCAGCAAGCAGGAGCCCAGCAATTGATTTGAGCACTAGTTTTCTACTGTTTGCCTGGGATTGGGTGTTTAATAATGCTTTTATTACAATCAAATTTCAGTACATTGAGAACACTTTCTTTCTCAATGGAGTTTGCTGAAATGGGACTTTTCTCACCCACAGAATGATAACTGTTGGAACATGCATAAATATGTAAAGACATATCAACTTAGGCCATCATCAAGCATGTTTAAAAAAATGTGCCCACCGGGAGACCTCCTCTTTCAGCTTTGGAGCCCCACAGCTCTGTTTCTGTATGGGGGAGCTTCTTCCGTCTGTCTTCTCCCTTCCTTCTTGCCTATTAAATGCTCCACTCCTTAAAATCACTCCACGTGTGTCCATGTCATTTTATCTAAACTAGCATGAGGACCAAGAACCTTGGTGTTCCTTCACTCATCAAAGCCATATCACTTTGGTGCATTGGCCGGGAATCTGAGGTACAGCCTTCATTGGAGAGGTGAGTGTGGGAGCAAGCTTAAAATCTATTCTGTCATTCCGAGGCACTCTTTGCCTCTATATTAAAATAAATCAAATAAATCAACAGGCATCCGTCAACCTAGTACACACACTTAGTGTTGGCTGCCGTACTCAAGTCACGGACATAAGGCTTGCTAGGGAGAAGGGGCAGAACTCCCCATTACCCACAGGTACTGGGACTGTTGGCCATGCTTGATCTAGCTTCTTTTCACGGGAGACCTTGCCATCACATGAGGCTGGGAAAAGTTCTGAGGCAACTGAGAATTTCTGGCCAGGTGTGATTCAAAGGCCTCTGGACCGGACACAGCCTCCAACAGCCCATTCTGGGTGTTGGCAGAGAACCTCAACTATCCTGTTGCAAAAGTCATCTTCCCTTTCTATCTGCAGCCTCTTACTCTTTCTCTGCGTGAAATGTGCAAGGATTTTTATGGTCTAGGAACAGGGTTTTCTTCTTTTCCCCTGCGGTGAGGTTACTTGATACCACTTCTCCGGCGAGCACATGGTATTTCTAAGCCACCTAGTAGAAATCAGGCTCTAGGCCTCTTCTGTGAATGGAAAGTTTCTGCTTTTAACAATTAAGAGTAAAACATCTTCTGTAGCCAAATTTTAATCTCGATATTGTCCCACTGGCAGGAAAACCGCCATTCGGTTCCTACATTCCTTTAAGGTACCTATTTTGTCTCCTATTAAGACAGTACTTAATTAGTAAGGGTATTTTAAGTCTGGAAGTTAACCAGAACCATTTTTCTATGGGTAAATGGGCTATTATAGCATGGGCTATAATAGCAGGATATAGAGTTCAATCTAGCATGCTCCCTCCCTTAAAGGGGCCTTGCCCAATTACATCATTTTATTGGAATCCATTTTTTGGAAGGCACACAGGCCATGCAAGTCTAGGAAGTCAAAGGGAAATAAAAGGCAGAGAACTGATTGCTTGGGGACAGCGTGACTAAGACCCAACACTCAGTTCCTCTGGTGCCATGGCTTGGAGGGTCACGCCTGCAGTCACATGCAGCACATTTAAGCGGGTGCTGGGAATCCAGGAGTGACAGACAGAAAATAGTTGGGGGGACGCCCTCTACTGTTTTCATCTCCATCCTGGATCACATACCAAAAGGAAGGAGACTAAAAGGATGCTTTTATTCTCACTTCTCTTTCTAGATGAGTAACAGATTGTCTTCAACATGCACTCCCCTAGAGTGTATTTTGAAGCACTGGGACTCCTTCGACCTTGGAACTTTGAAGAAAAAGTGGCTTATTTTCTTTTGCAGCCATATCAGGCAGGCCCAGGGAAAACAGTTTTCTAAAATTAAAAAGGTAACTTTCAGGGAAGTCATCTGAGGGGCCTCTTTATGTGGGGCCCCTTCAAGTTCCCTTCTCATTGCAGGACCTTAGGCAAGTAAAGGGAGACTTAGGCCAATTTTCTAACAACCCTAATAGGTATATAGAAGCTTTCTAAAATTTAACTTAAGTATTTGACCTTACACAGACTTAGCAAACCCTCACTGCAGCTAAAACAGGCAGCTCCGTAAGCAGAAGAGAAGTTTGGAGATAAGCAATATGTCTTCTACAGTAGGCCAAAAGGGAAAAGAAAAAACAGGGAAGGCAAAGAAATAGGGGAAACACAATTCCCAATAGGAAGAGAGGCAATACCTCTTAACAGCCCTAATTGAATTCCTTTCTAC
This sequence comes from Mandrillus leucophaeus, assembly GCF_000951045.1. Classification (NCBI taxonomy): domain Eukaryota; kingdom Metazoa; phylum Chordata; class Mammalia; order Primates; family Cercopithecidae; genus Mandrillus; species Mandrillus leucophaeus. Next base: position 769,395 of record NW_012104076.1, read on the forward strand.
GATGTTTTTCCTTCTTTTGTAGTTTAAAATGGCTTCTATCTCTTTTATCATGTTCTTACAACCTGGGAAAAATTAATTTTCCAAACCTTAAAACACTTGACATAGAGTTGAGCTAGGGGGAAGGGAACCCAGAAGCCTGAAATGCTGACAAAAGGGTAAAAATTTCTTACCAGCTGGGCTTTTGGCTTCTCTCCCTGTGCAAACCAGAACAAGGGATAATAAGGATCACTGTTGATGTTCTCCGTAAATGTATAATTAATAAAAAAGGATTTGTAAGGTTGGTCTTAAGCTGTAAACAATCTTGTGTGCTTTGTGTGTCTTTCTATATGGTTCTATCAAAGAAAAGGTATCTTAGGTTAGGATGCAGGCCCAGGACCCCATAGGTCTGCTGTTCAAGCCAGCCCAGCAGAACAGTCAGTAACAAACTTGGCTACAGGCCTCCATCTTGCTTCATGTCCTTAGGAACATAATCTGTAACCACGTGGCAATACTTTGTTTTAGTCTCTACCATTTTACAGTGGTGGCTGTCTTCTTGTGCTGTCAGTTCCTGGGTAAGGGCCACAAAATCAAGTAAGCCAGTTTGTCACTCTGGGTGGTGCCAGCTGATCCATCAAGGGCTGGGTTTACAAAATATCTTAAGCCCTGATCTTAAGAGTGGTTTAGGGAGGGTCAAAATCTTGTAGCCTCCAGCTGCATGGCTCCTGGGCCATGGTTTCTAATCTTCCCCAGGCAAGAGGGAAGTACATCTTGGGAATCAGCTGTTACCATCTTTGTTTTAGACTACAGACTGTAAACCAGGCTCCTTCCAAAGCTGGTTCAGCCTGCACTCAGGGATGGTCAAGGACAGCCTAGGGGCTGAAAAAAAATGGAGTTGTTTGGGTCAGATCTCTTTCACTGTCTCAGTCGCAATTTTGCAATGGTAGTTTCAAAAGCGGCCTATCACTCCTTTGAAAATACCTTGTACACTCATGGTTAAGTCATAACCTAATTAAGGCTCATTGATTTCATCTGCAAGGTTACTTTTTTTTGTAAAGTTCAAAAGCTGAAAATCTTAACTGCTTGGTATAGCTAAAGTCAAGTAACAAGGGATTTAAAAGGATTTTCTTAAAGGGTGCTCAGCTTAATTAAGAGTGGATATTCAAGTTATAGGTATATTTAAAAGGCCTTTATGTTTTTCTTTTTTTGGATGTTGCTTTTCTGGAAAAAGGCTCTTTTCTTCTCAGTCAACTGAGTTATTTTTCTCCATTTTTTGTCTTATCACTCTTAATGCATGCCTGGAAGGCTCTAAGATAACTTCTGGTAGCATGGGACTCCTTGGGAAAAACAGAGGAGGTGCCACAGACCCTGTTTTGGGAAAAAATAAACAAATAAATAAACAAAAACAAACCTCTGTTTTCCTCATAAAACCCCAGGAATTAAAAGGAAATTATCCCTCTCAAAATCAAAGGCTCTGTTCTGTTTTGCATTGTGTTATCTGATGGTTTGAGTTTTGGGAGTATCAGAAATTACTTCGCATTATGAGAGAGCTTTGGTAATAACTACGTAGAAAATACACTGTAAGGGATGGCTAATAGTAGTTATAAATCAGACAAGCATGCTCTTAGCCACCTGGAAAATAAGGCAACATCCCAACCCTACATTGAGAGATGAGACTCCCATCAGGGATGGGCTGATTACAAAATAAGCCAATTGGCTTTGGTTTGCCTCGAAAGGAAATGCATGGTAGAAGCATTACACCATCTTCTCCCATGGTATCTATATGGTCTTTTCATACATTAACCATTGAAATAAAAGCACAGTAAGAAGTCTTAAGACACTACTCTGTCCTTTAGTAAAAGGGTTATAAAAGGTTGTAAAAATTTCACCTCATGGTCAAACTGATTAAGATAAAATGGAATAATCTATAAGTTTTCATTTGAACAAATAAACTAATGCAAGGGTAAAATTTAGCTTTAAACAGAATTTTCATGTCACAGTAAAGACTAATAAAATGTTTTTGCCTTTTGAGTCATCATTTTGGCAAAATAATTTATGGCAATCTAGAAATTATCCTTCCTGATGCCTGGCTTTTTGGATGGTTCAGAGGCCCCTGAAACCTTCAGAAAAGAGGTAAACAGGATTATTTGACATGTTTAGTCACTTGAGATTGCCAAAATGATGTCCAATCTTCTTTAAGTTACATTTTGGTGAACACTAATATATGTTCAAAAATTGTATGGGTTGTCTAAAATTCTAATGCCTAAGTATATGCTATCAATCATAATTAAGGGTAAAGTTATTGTAAACCACAAAGATAAATAAAGTTCTTTCCCAGTCATGTTTTTAACTGTAACTATCCTGGAAATGTTGCCATCCACAGACAATTGTTGTCTCGCTTTGTTCCTTCTCAAAAGATGGTTTATAATCGAGCTATATTAAGGACTTTAACAGGTGTTCTCAAATGCAGGTTATTAATAGCTTTGAAGATTGTAACACTGAAATAGAGGGAGAATCTACGGGACTCCTAAAAACCTGACATGTTCACAAATATCAAGCAAAACAAAATTTAACTAAGCACTGAGAAAGTTAAAGCAAACTTTTTGACTTTTGTTTGGAATACTGCTAATCCTTGTTTAGTTTTTCAGAGTCAAGGAAACTTATTTTAAACAATTTACAGCCTTTAATAATTAAGTAAGGTATTCTCCTGTAAACAAAATTTGGAGCATGTTCATTTTTCTCCGCCTGGTTCCTCTAGAATCTGTAGACTATCTATAAGTACTCTTATGGCAATAAAGTTGTTTGCATCAGTGCAGTAAGAATCCATTTTTCTTTGTCAACAGGACACAATTGGAAAACCGGTTATTTTATCAAGGCTTTGACTGAAAGAGTGTGTTTCCCTTTAAGGAATCAAGTTTGACATGTAGAGCTAATTAAAGCCCCTTGGGGAGAACTGGCCTCCTACCTTGTCTATACAGTCCCCACACAGGGTTCCTGACCTGTGGTCAGTAAAGAATGTCACTTTCTAATAGGTCTGGAAGCTCTGAGTGTATCTTGGGACCTCAAGAGGAAAGGATCACCCAACTCACAGGTATTAGAGGATACAAACCCATGGCTGGGCTTGGCTTTAAAAGTCTTATCTGAAATTCCTTGTGAAACAGAGTTTCATCAAAGCCAATCCAAAAGGCCTATGTAAAAATAACCATTCTTGCTGCACTTTATGCAAATAATCAGGCCAACCATAAGACTAAAGTTCATTCATAATTACTTTTTACCAAAAATGAGGACTGAAGAGAAAAATTTTGCTCCAAAGCTTATCATAAATTTGTCATTAAATCCTAGTCTCATTGTTTTTAAACTTTTTGCCTACATTTTAGACTAATCTGTGAATCAAGTGATGATCTGCAGCTTAGAAAAAAAAAAAAAAAGGATGGGTAATGTAAAAATGTGAATCAATATGCTAGTTCTGGGCAACTACTTTGCAAATTCTGCCAGGTAAGGAAAGTGAGTAAGGTGCCCATAACTCTGAGCTTTCTTTGTTTGGGAAAATAAAAGCAAGGAACTTCATAGACCCCCAAAGGGGAATTCTGTATCTTGGCAAGTAAAATTTTAAATGGAAATTGTCTACCACACCACACTTGTGGGAACTGCTGTCCTCACTCTACTATTTGCAATAGGGTTATACATGGTAGCAGCACCTTCTAACTAAAATATCCGACAGAGTTTTCATTGCTGTTGTATTTTGCTTTATCATTATCCTTATAACCGGGATAATAGTTACTGACAAAAAGGAAGCATAAAAGTTTTACTATCACTAAGTCTCCTAGGATTTTTTTATTGGGTTTAGTGACGCACTTTTAAATGAAACATGCTGCTTTTGGATTAACACCTAGTAAAGGAAAGGAAAATCTACAGGTGCTTAAAAATCAAATCAAAATTATTAACAGGCTCAGGGGAAATGCCGGCTTCAGCCCTGGGTGGCTACAATCCCTCTTTAAGAAATTCCAGTCTTCTTCATGGAATTGGTTAACCCCTTTATTAAGCCCTCTCTTGCTTGTATGTCTTGAATTGATATTTGGACGCTGTATTTTCAGTACTATAACTCAAATTGTTTCTTCTCGCCTAAAAGCAATCAAACTGTAAATGGCGCTGCAAACTGAACCACACATGGACATGCCATTCTTCCCAGGACCCTTAAATCAACCCCAGGAGGAGCCCTAACTGCTGTTCCCCATTCCACATCCCTTTTAAATTGGAAGTAGCCAGAAAGAGTCTTCGCCCAAAACCCCCTAACTGCAGTTAGTGTGATATCGCCACAGGGAGGAATGTGGTAGGAGTTACTAAGAAAAAGAAATTATTTTAGGCAGATAGAGAGGAAAAGGGGTCCTTGGGTAGTTTTCATCTTTTAAAGCATATCCGGAAAATTTTCTTGTAAAGCCCCAGCTCTTAGAGCCAGGTGGGCAACCTTTTATATGCCAATGCTGACTTTTAGAAACTGGGTCCACCCAACATGGCAATTCCCTTGGCCTTCTTGTCCCTGGCCCACATACTCTTGGCAACACGGCCACCCCCACATATCCCCACGTGTGTAGAAATCATGGCGCCCTGCATTTGCATATTAAAAGGTAGGGTGGGAGGACCAGCTTTTTTGCGGGCTATGTGAATGACATGCCTGGTCAAACTTATTCCCCGAGCTCTATGCAAATCGGACACCGCCTCCTCCAGCCTCTGCATATGTACCTGGCTGGTGTCCACGACACCTGGGGATCTCTTCTTTCAGCTTTGGAGCCACTCCCCCATCTGTCTCTGTACAGGGGAGGTTCTTCCTTCTGTCTTCTCCCTTCCTTCTTCCCCGTTTTGCATATTAAACTCTCCGCTCCTTAAAACCACACACACACACACACACACACACACACACACACACACACACAAATATGCCCACCAAAAATTATTACAGGAGTATAAAAAAGCATGCTGTACATTCTTTTTACACAAAGAACACATTGGAGAATAAATTAGCATGGAAAATGGTCTCTTTGCAGGCACAATAACTATTGTTTCCTTATTAAATCCAGTTTTCCAATTAAGTAGAGCCTCACTGATCCACACTATGGCTGGGAGGTCCCACAGAGAATTTCTGAACTTTGTAGATTAGTGAAACACTATAATTGGGGGGAAAAATCATGACACTGACTCCAGGAGAATAGAAAAATGACTGCCATTGTATTTATTTTGATAACTGGATTTAATTTTTAATTACTAAATGCTTCATAATGGGTAAACATGCCGTAAACTTTGGCAACAGTCATGAAAGGATAGAGACAGGGAATTAATTTATTAGCACCTACTAAGTACTGTGTACTCACTGTTCTACTAGCTTTCTTGTGTGATCCAGATAGCACTTTACTAATAATAGCCATGGTTATTATTCCCAATGTTCAGAGAAAAAACCTGAGCCCCAAAGGGGTTAAGTGATTTGCCCCAGGGGGCACAGCTTGTAGGTGGCTGAGCTGAAGTTCTAGCCTTTTTTATGTCATAGAAAAAGCTTAACCATATTTTAGTTTTGCTTTGTGTGTCAATTTCAAAAGGAATTCTCATCATTTTCAAATTGCGTATTCTGAATGCCATTGTTGTAGACAGAACTGACATTGCTCATCTGTGCTTCCATTACGTCAAAAAAAATCAAAACCATGGAATCTTCTGATCACAAAAGCAAGTAATCATCTTATCTGGACTTCTAGTTGAGCAGCTGAAAGTTACTAATTTTGTTGAATATTTTAAATCTATTTTTATTTGTAGGACATGACTAGATACTTGTCCAAATTGAGAATGTAAACATCAAATAGATCAGATAATCATTTGAGCTCCTCAAATATTGGAGTTTCACTGATAATATCAGAGCTTTAAATATAAAAATGCTTGCTAGCGCGCACACACGCACACACACAATACTTGTTTCATTGGCATGCACGCACTCATTTCTAGAAACTCTGAAGAATAAAGCTTTACACTTATTACCTCCCCATCTCCCTCCCTCCCTAGTCTCTATCAAATATTTGGGTTTTATCTCCTCCCAGTTTCAGTAAAACTTGAAAGAACCAGAATTCATTTTGTGATCAATAAGCAGTTCGTCAGGGTCTACACTGAGTCAGACACCTAGGTCTAGAAACATTGAAATGAATAATTCTGGGTCCCTGCTATCAAGGAGATCAGAGTTGCTCCAATAAAAGAAATCGTGGTCTTACTTTATAGAAAGTTCAACAACAAAGATACATGCAAACAGATGCCAGAGCGTATAAAAGGATAAGCTGATCCAGCTTGAGGGTTTGTGGAATGGGGTCGTCAGAGGATTCTTGGAACAGGTGATGTTAGAGCTGAGAGCAAGTCCATAGTCTGGAGAGGAACTAAGACAAAGCTACCACCAACCAGAAGAGGGAGAATGGGAAAAACAGATGCTAGATTAATTTCACTAAGAATACTGCTATTATATTAATGAGCTTTAATTCATCGCAACTATAAGGATTTGGTTAATCACCTCTATTTGTAAAAGGCCACGGGAGGGGTTCTGAGGATAATCTAGTCCAGAAAAGACGAAGGTTGAGCTGAAGCAATGGCAATGCGGTGGGGAAGTAGAGATCGATCAGAGAAACTCATCAAGCAGATTTAGTAAACCTGCTGACTGATTGGTTGTGCTGACATTAGAGAAAGGAGTCAGGGATGACTTCAGAGATTCCAGCTAGTTATTTTGTGCAAGTTTTTAGGGACACATGCTAAATGTATTTTGGTCATAATGAATTTAAAATGCTGATGATACATACACGTAAAGATGTCAGGTAGAGAAGTAGACACAGGTCTGAACTGGATAAATATTTAGGGGCCAAAGATACAGGCTAATGAAGAGAGCAAATTTGTAGATCTCCCTCTGCCCCACTCTCTTTCTCCTTCTGACATAAATTAAGAAGATGAAAGCAGAGAAAAACTTAAGCATCTTTAGAAACCTATCCAACACAGGGAATAAACTTGTAACTAGATCTACAGTTTAGTTCGACCAATTTGCCCAGATTCAGAAATAATTATGTTGCACTAAAGTTTTCATTACAGAGAAATCTGACATCTATATTTGTGTATATGAAGAACATGATTTATAAAATATATAACAACAAAAGAATAAAAAAGAAGTCCAGAAATTTTCATTTTTAAAAAGGCCCCTAGGCTGCTAAAAGTGATATGGTATCCTTATCAGAAACATAACTCAGATTGGATACACAGAAGATTTAGAAGTAAATCCTATTAACTGTTACCATTTTGAACTATCAAATCAACTAAGGTTTCAAACAAAAATTTAATCTAAAAATGACATATAATACATTGATAAAAAGAGGGAGGTGTTATTTGAAAAGGAACTGACCTGTTAGTCAAAGAGCAGATGAACCGAGTTTTCTCATTCATTCTCTATTCCTTCTTAATAGGGATCACCTACTGCCTTCCATTTCTGAGCTCTCTGAAATCATTCTTTCTGATCATCTCCTTCTGTTACACTCTTCTTAGCCACAGATGAATAGCTCAATCATCTATGCATTAGCTAACGTCAGTGTCTGTGACATTATGGGAAGGCATTATGTGACAAATAGGACACTTGCTTTAAGCAGTCATTCTAGAACAGGTTGGAGATTTGCTTGGATCCATATACAGGCTATCTTCCAAGATAACAGGTACAAAATGCCTAGCAAAAAGTACTGTACAAAGTAGGTGTATTAGCCTGTTCTCACACTGCTAATAAAGACATACCCGAGACCGGGCAATTTACAAAAGAAAGAGATTTAATGGACGTATAGTTCCACATGGCTGGGGAGGTCTCACATTCACGGCAAAAGGGATCAAGTCGCGTCTTACATGGACGACAGCAGACAAAGAGAGAGAGCACGTTTGCACAGGGGGAACACCTGTTTTTAAAACCATCAGATCTCGTGAGACTTACTATCACGAGAACAGCACAGCAAAACCCGCCCCCATGATTCAATTACCTCCCACAGGTTCCTCCTATGACACGTGGGAATTGTGGGAGTTACAATTCAAGATAAGATTTGGGTGGGGACACAGCCAAACCATATCAGTAGGTGATTACTTAATTTCAGCTGTCGTTTTTTAAAATCTCTATTATCAACCAGCCTCTCCTTTCAAGGAGTCTATTATAGTTGTCCAGACACTACCCTGACTCCACTTTCTGTAATTTCTATATGGCAATGTTTGCTTAAACTTATTTCTACATTCTACACATTTAAATTATATCCTCTAGTGGTAGTAAGAGACTCTTAGATCTTTAAAGACAACAATAAATAATAGCTAATGTATTTATTGAGTGTTTCCCATGTACCAAAATGTTCTCAGTACTTCATATGTATTATCTCACCTTCACAATAACTCTAAAGGAAGGTTCTATTATTATCGGTTTTACAGACGAGGAAACTGGGGCATGGGCTGACCAGTCAGTCAGTGTCAAGATCAAGAGGGAAACTCAGGCAGCCTCACTCTGGAGCCTATAATTTAATCATCACATACAGAATAAATGTTTTCTTGAGTGTCTGGAGACAAGCAAATTTTGTGAGCTGCTCTACATAAAAGGGTCCCATAGCTCAATGAGCTGGAAACACTGAATACATACATATATATAAAACTCTTTCAAAAAGGAAACATCTGAGTAGTCCTATTGCAAAGAAGTCTGCTTAATTTTGTTTAATCGATTGTTTTTCAATTTTTAAACCTTGAAACCTGTTTTCATGTGGTTTCTAACCACATCTCCTAGAATTGATACCTGTGCACAAGACTTTGGGAAAGTGTTCAGAAACGGTCTCTTACCTGTGGCACTGAAAGATTTGGAGGTTCATGGCTGTCCCACAGGACAAATTGAAAAGAATCTTCAAAGATTTCTCCACCAAAGTGACGATAATAAATGATTCCATTAAATAAATCCCTCTGAAGGAAGCCAGGGACAGGATAGCCTATCGGGTTCATAAAACATCACATACTTTCGTACAAGCCTATCAAATATCGAGGGACAATGATATTGGACTTATCTTCAAAAGTCTTATCTGTCTAGTATATTATATGTCCCCAAGGAATCTGCATTAAATGCTTTCATCAAAGATAAATAATAAAGCAGAAAAATAATAAATAATAAAGCAGGAAAACTAAACTTGCTACATCTGTCTTGATATATGGAAAAATTAGCATTAGAAAAATATTTTCAAGAAACTTACTCTTATTTCAAATATGCAAAGTAACACTAACTACTTATTTGATCCCTATTTTGTCAAACTCTGGATCTACCCACTTTAAGAAGTAGTTACAAAGTGATTCTAACAAAATGTAAACAAATGTTATTCATGAAATTATCAATAATCTAGAATATTCCAAAAATCTCCTTTTAGACTAATTTGTTCTATCACCTTGCTTGGCTGACTTAATTTTTCATACAGTAATGGTTACTATGAGGCTCAGCTCTGGAAATCTGTAGATGCACAACCTTGGATAGATCAAATTAACTTTCCTAAATCTCAGGCTTCCTCATTATAAAATGGGAATAAAAATACTATCTTACTTCAGAAAATTGATGTTCACCTTAGCACAAACTCTGACACAATGTCAGCAAACCCAGAAGGGTGCATAGTAGGTTCTCCACGGAAGAGTGAATTCCATTCAAATGATCTTGACTACCCAGAACTTACCTATCAGTCCTGGCCCTGGCTTCTTCATGATCTCTCCAGCCTGTGGAGGTTTCGTGATATTGAAGAAGATGTAGTCATCACTGCCGTCCACATCTGAAGCTCGCAGCATGGATCCCTGGATCAGGATAGTCTGCCCCTCTTCCAGTTCAATCACAACATTGGTTATGAGGAATGGGGGACTATCATCTTTGGGCAAGATGTTGATGGGGAATTTGTGACGGATGCTGTGATGGCCATCAAATATCCGGAAGACCACGAAGTCTTTGGTGGAATCGCTGTCATCATGATGATAGCGAACAACTCCAGCCTGGAGATCAGCCACGGTGAAGAGAAATCCTTTGCCCCCTGAGGGAGAGAGCAGAGATGGAGCAGATTGAGCGAGGCAGTGCAGAAGCAGCAGCTGTGGGGAAAGCATCAATACAACAGAGGCTGCTAAGGAAAGTGTGCAGCCCGTATTTCCCTCACCTGGAAAAACTACAGATTGTTAGTGGGTTCTGGGACAACACATCTAGTTTTGAATACTGGCTCCAACATTCATCAGTTGTGCAGATTTGAGCAAGGTATTTAATTTATAAAACTTATCTATAAAACATGGATAATACTACTGTGATGGTTTTAACTTTTTCCATCAACTTGACTGGGCTAAGGAATGCCCAGACAACTGGTAAAATATTACTGCTGGGTGGCTCTGTGAAGAGGGTGTTTCTTGAAGTGATCAGCATTCGAATCAGTAGACTGAGAAAAGATCACGCTCATCACTGTGGACAGGCATCACCCAATCCATTGAGGGACTAAGTAGAACAAAAAGGAAGAGGAAAGGGGAATGCTCTCTTTCTTCTGGAGCTGAGACTTCCTTCCATCTTCCTCCCTCTGACACTGGAGCTCCTGGCTCTTGGGCCTTTGAACTCTGGAACATAAACCAGCCACCCTCTAACACTCCCATTTGTCCCTCCACCCTTCACCTTCCCTACCACACTCACCCCTCTTCACTCCCCTTGCCCAGCTTCTCAAGCCTTTGGCTTTGGACTGGGAGTTACACCATCAGCTTCCCTGGTTCTCGGGCCTTCAGACTAATACCCACGACTTCATGGGCTTTCCTGGTTCTCCAATGGCCTAACATGGAACCTCTCAGCCTCCACAATTACATAAGCCAATTCCCATAATAAATCACCTCATAGATAGGTAGGTAGGTAGGCAGGTAGGTAGATAGATAGATGCATAGATACATAGATAGACATTCTGTTGGCTTAATTTCTCTAGCGAACCCTTACTAATACAAATACTTACCTCATAATCCACAGCAAGAATGAGAGAACTTAAGCAACAGTAAGCCTACAATAAATGTTGGTTATTCTTCAGCTAATTGCTACCATCCTACATGGCAGCAGTTCTTAGAGGAGTGGTCTCAAACCAGCAACCTCAGTACTATCTAGAAAGTTTTAGAAATGTAAATTCTCAGGACTTACTCTGGACCTGCTGAATCAGAAATTCAGGGGTGGGTGGGAGGGAGGCAACAACCAGTGTTATCAAGCCTATTTGAAAATTACTGGCTCAAAGACCAAGAGCTAGAGCTCTGATATCTAACAGACTGGTTTCAAATCCCAGTTCTGTCATTTTCTAGGTGTGTTACCTTAGATAAGTCAGTTGTTCTAAGTCTCAGGTTACCCATTTGTAAAATGGGAATAATAATAGTATCTAATACCATAAAGTTAATATGAGATAAACAAGATAAAGCATACAGAATGCTTTGCACAGTATCTGTCACAAAGTAAATGCTTAATAAATGGTTATACTATTTTCTATCTCCTCTGAACCCAGACCATCAATGCATTATGTTCTCCCACTCTTCATTTCATCTGTATAGTATTAATAAACATTGCTTTCTTTTCTTCAGAGACTTACAATTCTTTTTGTTTTTTTGTTTTGTTTGGTTTTGTTTGGTTTGTTTTGTTTTTGAGACAGAGTCTCCCTCTGTCTCCCAGGTTGGAGTGCAGTGGCGCGATCTCGGCTCATTGCAACCTCCACCTCCTGGGTTCAAACGATTCTCTTGCCTCAGCCTCCAGAGTAGCTGGGACTCAGGCACACATCACCACACCGGGCTATTTTTGTGTTTTTAGTAGAGACGGGGTTTCACCATGTTGGCCAGGCTGGTCTCGAACTCCTGAGCTCAAGTGATCTGCCCGTCTCAGCCTCCCGAAATGCTGGGATTACAGCCATGAGCCACTGTGCCAGCCAAAGACTTATAATTCTTAATGGCAGGTGCACCCCAGTACTCTCTTCACACCATGTGGCTGTGTTAAAGACCTTAGAGGAATAAACTATTTAACACTTTCTTGCCCAAGAGCCACTTTATGCTTCTTCCTCACTACTAGAATCCTAGTTGTATTTGGCATAGCAATACAGTCATTTAAAAATACTCAGACTTCTCGACTCGCTTGCACTGAGGAGTTGTATGTGACATAGTTTGATAAAGAAATCTAAGTGGAAATTGTTGTATTGTGCTCCTAGGAAAACTTGTTAAATAGAGCAAACTTAGATGCCATAACTTCTTTCATTGTTCCTTCTGTGTCTTCCAGCCTCAAAGACATGAAGAAAATAACTAATTTTCAAGCCACTACACTTGGGTTTCTCTTACGTACAACTGAACACCCAACCTGACTGGTATACCCAGATTTAAACTGGCCTCCCACTGTCCTGGGATTAAGTAGTAGGATTTATCACACATTTATTATTTTGTTTTTGATTCCAGAATTCCCTGATCACTTTCCCTGAGAGTTATCTTTCTGCTTTACAGTTAGGGAAACTAAGAAGATAACTGAATTAAATCCTCTGAGCTCATTATAAGGAATGACTTATTTTATCATAAAGTGTAAATATTACTTTTATTAGGATTATTACCTTGTTAACTATCATCCCATAGAATTATAAATTTATTTCTTTTAAACCATGACAACTACTACTAATAACATAACATCATTATTACTGAAGTATTCATTAAGCATTAATTTTTCTTTTCTTTCTTTTTTTTTTCTTGAGATGGAATCTTGCCTTGTCACCCAGGCTGGAGTGCAGCGGCGTGATCTTGGCTCACTGCAACCTCTGCTGCCCAGGTTCAAGCAATTCTCCTGTCTCAGCCTCCCAAGTAGCTGTGACTACAGATGCCTACCACCATGCCCGGCCAATTTTTGTATTTTTAGTAGAGACGGGATTTTACCATATTGGTCAGGCTGGTCTCGAACTCCTGACCTCAGATGATCCACTCGCCTCAGTCTCCCAAAATGTGGGGATTACAGGCATGAGCCGCTGCACTTGGCCTAATTTTTCAATATACTTGTTTGAAGCAGAGAAAGAAAAAACATTTTGTCCTCCAACTGGGAAAAAAAATAACTAGTTAAGGAGTATACTTAGAAGGAGTCCTGCATGGCATCCAGAAAGCAAAACTGAGGTTTAAACAATGAGCCACGCACAAGGTACTGTTCATAAATGGTTAGACATTGATCAGAGCACTTGAACACAAAAGTCAATGGTTTCAAGATCTCCAGATTTTCTGCATTTGTCAATTTCCTTGAGAAATGGGGCCCAAGAGATGCTACATATATCTGTTAAATACGTGTACTTCTGAAGAAAATACTTTTGGATTCTTTGCTAGGTTACCAAGTTGGATCATTCACCTCTTAAAGTCAGCCATCCATGCTGCAGGCCACCAACAGTGACTAGCCGGACAGCACCAATGTCGTCATTGTCGACGACCTGAAATTGTTCCCAAGTGATGGCTCGAGACTGCCCCTCAAGGAGATTCAGACCTGTGAAAGAAAGGAGAAAAGGGTTTTGGCATGATAGACTGGATAAAGAAAATGTGCACATTGGACCATGGAATACTATGCAGCGTAAAAAATAGTGAGTTCATGCCCTTTGCGGGGGACATGGATGAAGCTGGAAACCATCGTCCTCAGCAAACTAACATGGGAACAGTAAACCAAACACCACATGTTCTCACTCATAAGTGGGAGCTGAACAATGAGAACACATGGACACAGGGAGGGGAACATCACACACTGGGACCTGTTCTGGGGTATGGGGGAAAGGGGAGTATGGGAGTATGGGGGAAAGGGGAGAGAGAGCATTAGGATGAATACCTAAAGCATGTGGAGCTTAAAACCTAGATGACAGGTTGATAGATGTAGCAAACCACCATGGCACATGTGCACCTAGGTAACAAACCTGCATGTTCAGCACACGTATCCCAGAACTTAAATTTAAAAAAAAAAAAAAGATAAGGAAAGGGTACTGGCAAGTTCTGTGACATGCCAACATGCCTGCTTAAGAAAAGATGAATGAATTTCCACTCATGAAACCATCTAAATACTGTATCTTTAAAAGCTTTTCAAGAAACTGGAATGTAGCTTTTATTTTTAGTACTATTTTTATTTTTAGTACTATTGACTCCAATATTACAACAGATTACAGAGAGTCCTGAAAGGGAGCAGAGCAAGCTGGTCGAATTGCAAGGTAGCATGCTGCTGGACCTATCTTATGCTTCTCTGACATCTGCCAGCTTCACCCACCACTCCGGCCTCGACCAACTGACAGTTCTCTAGCTGCAGCCGCCCCATGAGGATTCCCAGTTTCCAAAATTGTAAAGCCCTCCTGCCACCACTGCCTCATCTTCTGATGCAGCCGGCTACCTCCACTGCCCTCTGGTGGCGGCAGGACCAACCTTGTGGCTTATCAGGCCCTGCACCAGGGGACCCAGGAAATATGTTCTACGGCTGCTAAGAAGGGCCAGATAACACCCTCTGGGCATGTGGACAGTTAACAGCCACTGAAGTAAACTTTAACCCATTAAAGACAGGAAATGGGAAAGAACTGACCATTAATAGATTGTTGACCTTTTCCCCACCCCACTTCCAACTCTTCCCAGACACAGCGGTTGCATCTTCTCCCTGGAGACATCAACACTACAGAGCAATCTGCTTTATCTTACTGTAAAGCTGTGACCAGCTCAGCTATGCCACCTTTTTATTTGCTTCTCCCCTTACTCTTGCTTTCAGTATAGGGTTAGTACATCTGATCTGCCTTGGGGTCTGTTTTCTAGGGAAATTGGGCTAATACATATATAAAGGAGAGGGAGAGAGAAAAGGAAGGAAGGAAGGAAGGAAGGAAGGAAGGAAGGAAGGAAGGAAG
>NW_012104076.1:784484-808901 GCF_000951045.1 Mandrillus leucophaeus
GGGAGGGAGGAGGGGTGCATAAGAAGAATCTCTGTGACTGGCAATACAATAAGGGTTTGGAAGCCAGGAGTGCACAGGACAAGGCATCACGGAGCACAGCAGAGGAACAATCGAGAAGCCTAGAAATATATACAGCAAAATATTAACATTGGTTATATCTTCATGGTGAAATAATAAATAATTTTAAATGTAATATATTCTCCAAATTTCAACGATGGCACAGATCAAGTTCCTAATAAGCAAACGTTTATTTTAAAAAGGATTCTGATGTTCAAAGCAGCCAAAATGACATTGAACAAACCTGGGTGTCACCAATCACACGTACACGTACAGACAATTCCATCTCTACACTCAAGCAGGAGTCCACGCAACATGTGACTATTCCTAAACTTTAGGTTACTGATTCCGTCTTTTCTCTCATTACCCCCCGACAGAGATCAAATAGGATATAGAGCCAGAATTATAAATCAAGGCTGCTCACCTGATGTTTTCTATCTCTACTGAAACTCACATACATACAAACACATACCTATGTGTACACACACAAGGCAGCTTGTTTAAGCTGCCACCTGAGGATTTAAATCAGACACAGACATTTTTCCCTTAATACAGTCTACCATCACTGCTTTTAAGTATGTTTCAAATGGTATTGATAGGATCAGTGAGAAAGGAAAAGATCTCCATTTACATTCCACATTTACATCTGGTCAACATATATACATCACATAAGTCCACTCAGAATTAAATATGGCATAGAAAGCCATATTTTAAAGCAGTTAAAGCTCTTATTTATGTTTTTCAGTTTCCATGTAGCCCAACATAAAAATATGGATTATAAAAGTTAAACCTTTCTCCAGTCCCTTGTAACAATCTGAGTTGGAGATTTCAGTCCCACTACAGCTCAATATCACAAATAGTTACTTTTTTGCTTCATTCAGTTGAAAAGTGTCCCTTTGTCTTATCTCCAGCAGAAGAAAGAACTTGGCCGCAGGACACAGAAATCCTGGATTTAAATTTCTCACGCTGCCAGGAGGAATAAAAAAACAACAACAAAAGCTACAATCTGATGCCCTTCATCTGTCTGGGTTTCAGTTGCCTCATGTATGACATAGGAATAAAACTACCTTTCTTTCCTGACCCATCTTTCTTGTATTCCCTTCAGGGCTATGTTGTTTTATGCCTCATATTGAGCTTTACCTGTATTCCAGGATACACGGGGGGCATTTGTGTCTGCTGTTCTGATGGAGATGTGGACTGTCATAGGTGCACTCCTTTCAAAGAAGAAGTCGTATACCTCCAATTCTACCTATAAACAAACAGAGGCAAATGAACCACACACTGAAGCATTAGAGGGTAAAATAGCATTAATTCTGGGGTACAGCCACACACAGAGGCAAACGGGCATTCAGTTTCTGCGGTTCCCACATCTCATTTTAGACAACCTGATTTGACTTTTTCAGGTTCTAGATCTTGCTCCTTACTTTAACAGTATTTTAAAATTTTCTACTACATAAAAGGAGTTATTAATCTAAAAATGGTAATATGCTGGAGACATGTCTCTGCACTTGCTCAGGAGACCAACTCCTTCCCACTTTCAGTCACTTAAATCTCTCTCAAAGGTGGAGGATCTAGAGAAGTGGTTTTCAACTAGGGGTGATGCTGTCCCCCTAGAGGACTTTTGGGAATGTCTGGAGGCATTTTTGGTTTCAGAAGTGGGTGTGTGGGAGAATGCTACTGTCATCGCATGGGTAGAGGCCGGGATACTAACATCCTACTGCACACAGGACAATCTCCCAAAGAATTATCTGATACAAAATGGCAATTGTCATACTGCTACTATCAAGAAACCCTGATCTAGAGACAACTATTTCACTAGACATATTTTTAAATATCTCTACTTTATTTGCTTTCCTGAAATTCATAACTAATAAGTAGGGGCTACGTGACAAGTTTTGGTCTTTATTATGTGCTGTGTATGTATTCACCAGATGTTGACAGAGAAGAATAAGGTATAACAGAAATGCAAGGCATACTCCCTACTTTTGAAGAACATGTGGTCCATGGGAGAGGATAAGAGAAATAATCAAACAGCACTATATCAGCAAACACTGAATGACAAAAGAAACTGATTCAAGGCTGCCGGAGCAACAGACTGAACATGAAACTACATGGGCAAGATGTGTCTTTCTTTGGAGGGGTAAAATGTAAATATCCACTTGGTTAGGCCCCTGGCCCAGGGCTTCCAGTCCACACAACCTGAAAACTGTGTGATCTCCACTGAAAAAATTGTGAGTTACCATCTAACGAAAATAATCACACATTCACACAGTCTCTGCTTTAAGAGTACATTATACAATGCCAGAAATTACACACATGAAGCAGCCAGAAAAGTAGTGCTCTACTTGTGAGCTCGAAGTAAGACTGAATGTGCAATGAGAAATTGCAACCTAACAGGGAAGGCATGTAGAGGCCACATACTCTGATGAGAGGGGGAAATAAAAGCAGAAGGCAAAGCATAGCATTTATAGCCTGAAGTCCTTTGTCTCCCCTTGAGGCTACATGCTGAAAAAGCCTAAATTATAATAGAGATAACCCCAGGGATACTCATTTTCCTTAATAAACCTGAACTCAAGTCTGTATCCGTCTGCACGTTTAAAATTTCCATCCTGTTTGAATCAAGTTGCTGGGAGGTCTTTAAGCATGTGAAGCATTATTATGTGGAAGACTTTAACCAGTTGTCCTCCCCTCCCACTAACTACAAAACCAGAGGAAAGAAGTTGAACCTGCAGCAAAAGGAATTTAGATAGAAGTAGGACCTTCCTGATGGACAGTGTTTCATTGTGAAATTAGTTATCAAATAAGACTATGGAATGCCCTATCCTGAGTCTGTGTTATTAATTAAAATTAAGGATTCCCATAAAAAGCTCTCACAAAAAAAAAAATAAAAGAATTTATTAATAAAAGAATTGTGTGCTCGCCTTGGCAGCACATATACTAAAATTGGAATGATACAGAGAAGATTAGCATAGCCCCTGCACAAGGATGACACACAAATTTGTGAAATGTTCCATATTTTGGGAGAACAACACACACTAGGGCCTGTCGGGGTCGGGGTGGAAAGAGAGAGAACATTAGAAAAAATAGCTAATGCATGCTGGGCTTACTACGTGGGTGATGGGTTGATAGGTACACCAAACCACCATGGACATGTTTACCTATGTAACACACCTGCAATTCTGCACATGTACCCCAGAACTTAAAATAAAGAAACACATCAAAAAAAATTTTTGTTAAAAATAAAAGAATTGTATACAAAAGTCATCTCTAACTTCAATGGTCTCTGTGATTCAGGAAGGCTGGCAAAGGCTGCTGCAATTCTCAAGCTGGTGAGCCCTGGGTCAAATGCGGCCCTCAGAAATATTTGGTAGCTAACACAATACGTTTCACTACAATTTTTAATTGTTTTCTATATTCAAGAATTTAAGCATTTTACCAAAAAGTATCATTCTCCAATTTCTCTTGGCATGAGTGCTACAGCAACAGTGGGCACCCTTGTATCCTTGCAGGGCAGCGGTGGGCGCGAGCTGAGTGGCAGCTGCTTCCTGAGGGGCTGGCTCTTTCTTCAGTTTGCCACAGTGCCCCTCAGTGGGGTTTGCTCATTGACCCCGCCTGCCTGGCTCCTCTGGGCAGTTAGCTTGCACCCTGATTTACAGTGATTGATTCTTTTCTGAGGCAATGAAGGTACAAAGGAACCTGAGGGTTTAGGGTAGGGGGTTCTTAAATAACCCTGTGACTTCTCTAGGCTGGAAGCTTTGTCTCTCCTTCTTACCTCATCATGTCTCCTCTCAGAATGACTGCAGTTTGGTGGCTGATAGGCGATCTGCATGTCACTGAGATCTTTCCAGGTGAATGAGGAGATTGGTCTGCTGTGATCCAACAGGTGAGTCACATAGCCCTGGAGCGGGGCTTTAGTAATGTTGAACACCAGCAAGTGTTTAGGGGTCTCATCTTCTTCACAGTCCAGAACTGAGGTAGTCAAGGAGGTCAGGATGAACTGATCCACTTCCAGAATAAACATGGCCATGAATGCAGCCTTTGGAATCTGATTCGGAATTCCAGCTCGGATATAGACAGGCAGCCACGCACTCTCTGACTTTTGAAGGACAGAGAAAATATAAAGGAGGGAATAATATGATTGAGGTGATATAATACAGGGCTAATAGCCTAATATTTAATACAGCCACAGCCTAGCATCTAGCGGTGACCTGAAGCTGGCTGCATACTGGAATCACCTGGGGAGATTTAAACACACGCTGGTACCTAGGATCCGTCTACAGAGGTTCTTGTTTAATTGTTCCAAAAAGGGGACCAGAAAACCAGTATTTCTCGAGCTCCCTGGTGACTCTTACATGCAGCCAGGTGAAGAAGGGAGCACCTACTTTGGCATCAGAAGGAACTGTGTTTATCATTCTATCTCCAACACTTTTAATTTGTGTGACTTTAGACAAGTTACTTAACTCTTCATTCTCATTTTCTTTCCAGCTGTAAATGAAAATATTAATACTAGACTCCCAAGTATCAAGTGAGGACAAACGAAATAGCCAAAGTAGGCACTTAGCAGTCTGGCACCCATCAACAACCTTCTGCAGCCACCTTCCTCACCTCCTGTCATGTAGTTTTAAAGGGGGCAGGAGAAGGATGAAGGAAATATGTCTTTATGATTTGGTTCTCATGCAAATGAAGAATAGTTGCTTGGTTGTCTGGTTAGTTAAGACCCTGGATCTCCAAGCAAGGGTTGGGCATTGGGGATTGCAAGTGAGCACTGAGGCTAGGCATGCATCCTCCAAAATGAGAGCACTATGAGCAGAGGCCCTCCAAAGAAACCAAGAAACTGTGCCACAAGATCTAAGATCTCAACAAGTGCTATGGGCAGAAAGAATCCTCACAGGGCGAGGTGTGGTAGCTCATGCCTGCAATCCCAGCATTCTGGGAGGCCAAGGCAGGGGGAACGTTTGATGCCAGGAGTTTGAGACCAGCCTGGGCAACACAGCGAGACTCTATCTCTACAAAAAAAGTAAAAATAATAAAATTAGTCAGGCATGGTGGTGCACACCTATAGTCAATTACTCAATTGGCTGAAGCAAGAAGATCACTTAAGCCCAGGAGATTGAAGTTATGGTGAGCTCTGATCATGCCACAGCACTTCAGCCTGAGCAACAGAGTGAGACTTTGTAAAGAAAAGAACCCTCATAGCAGTAGATGCTAGTTCTCATAGGATTTGATCTATCCCATTGCTGAGAGAACCAGGCTCTCAGCATTAGTCCCATACTGCTAAACACTGGCCATTGGGCTAGGAGTTGTAATCAGTGTATAACAGAATGCTAAAATTCCAATAAAAGACATTAGATTTGCAACTGAATGTAAGACAGGTAGTAAAATATGCAGAATTTACACAGCAAGCTGTCTGGAATTAGTTCCAGACTCCAGAACCTTCTTGCTCATATAAGAATATAAAAAGACTGAGAAAGGTAAGAAAAAGATTGATTAGGAGACAGGAGTGCTTTGCTGTGTTGTGCTCAGTCACTTTCCTGACCTTTAACACCACACGTTGGCATGGAGCAGGAAAAGCAGAGCAATGCCATATCTCCTGTCCCTTAAAATGTGTTTCTTGCAGTTGAAACACACACAGAGAGCTGATACAGCGCTCATATCTGAGGAAGTTAAGTGGCTGGGAGCAGAAAAATAATGATGGCTGTGCCAGAATCAGTCTGTTCTTGTTTGTGGCAGCAAGGGACATGTAAATGTTCCCAGATACGGGCCAAGTGGGCAGAGGGCTGGTCTGAGGTCTCCTGGACCCTGAACTTCAGAGAGTACTCTTGAGAGGACAAAAATCCAGTAAGAAAATGCTGGAGATGGAATCAAATCCTAGGAGCTGCAGGAGAAATCGCAAGTGATCACTCAGGCTAGAAATACATCCTCTTAAGAGAGCGATGAGTGATAGACCAATGGGGTTCTCTAGAGAAACCATGAATTTGTCCCTAAGACAAAGACGCAGCTTGAGACATCTACCAGGCTCAGACAGCATGAAATCATATGTCATCAGTGCCTGATCAAATAAGATCCCTCTCTCCCATTCCCTGAAACCACCCCTGCCACCAGCCTGAAAATTAAGAAACTAACCAGCAATGCGCAGAGAAGACAGAATTGCAAGAGAGGAACAGAGGAGAAGACAATTAACCCCCTCCCTTCCCACCGCATGGTTGATGAAGGCAGGTAAACGATATACTGAGATGTCCCAGGGTTTAGAGTATCTACTCTTCATGTGTCACTGGGAAAAAATATTATTTGAAGATGCATAATTAGAAAACTCAAGAGGGGTAAATTGTCATTTAGAAGGACTGGTGCTTCACGCTAAGACCAATTGAGTCTAGAGTTAAGTCTAAATAAGTACGTTATTTTAAACATGTTAGTAAAGTGAATACAAATGATGAAAGAGCTTACTGCTTATAATAAAGTATAACAATCATATGCTAGAACTGAAATTGCAAATTATATAAACAAAGCAATTGCCACAAGAAAGGATCACTTGGATCCATTATCATCATACATAGGAAGGAGCCAAGAGAGCTCACTTCATTTTTTGACTGTATATATTACAAATATAGGCTTAAGAATATTTTTAAGTTTAGAATTAAATCCAAATAAAACATAAAGTGTGATAAGGAATTGTCAAATAAATAAAGATAAAGGCAAAGAAAACGTGATCTATTTCGCAAGACAAATTTTTTTAATTCGCAAGAAAGCATAAAACATGAGAGAAAAAAGTATATCTGTTACTCCCACAAATATAAAGTTTATATTGCCTTATTCAAGACAAATATTCTGAAATTCAATAAAAATGTCCAATTATATGTACCTTACAAGAAAGGCACTTAAAATAAAATTACATAGACAGATGAAAAAGAAAAGGGTAATACAAATTGATCATTAATGGAGAAAGCAGAGAGACCACATAATTTCAAAGATGAATTCAATGTGGGCAGCTGATATTAATAAAAAATATAAGACAAAGATTGTTATAAATAACATTATATTTCATGTTGTTGTTCTCAAACCAGTGGGGAATAGAGCAAAAATAAGAATAATAATTACAGAAAAAGAAAGAACAAAATTATCATCATTAGTGAAAGATATAATTATGGTCTTTAAAAGCCCAAATAATTGAGAATTTCTTAAAATAATTGAATTCAGGAAAGAAGCCAGATAAAAGAAAATTATTCCAAAAATAGCTTTTCTGTTTATCATCAATAACCAATGAGAAGATATAATGGGAGAAAAATATTCTATTCACAATAGGTTCACAAAAACAAAGTGCCTAGGACTGGACTTAGTAAGTATGTTCAACTTATGTGAAGGAAACTATGAACTTTACAGAAATATATAAAAGAACCTTGGTCCAAATGAAGTGAGATACTTCATTTCTGGATGAAAAGATTCAATATGGTAAATGTTCCATTATTCTAATTTTCCCCAAATGATTTATAGTTCTAACTGGATAATGATAAAAATCCTTAGGGGCTTTTTTTTTTGAAACTAACATAAACGATTTAATTATAGTTATTTGGAACTAAGTCTAGGTGAGAATGACTATGAAAATTTTGAAGAGAAGTGATAAGGAAGAACTTGCTTGTAAGATAATTATAGGCCTGTTATGTTTAGAATAATATGAGACTGACAAAGAATAAGTAGGCAAATCTAAGAAATAAAAGAGCTAGCCTTGAAATTGTATATGTTATATCCTTCTATACAACAGAAGATCATCTAAAATCAATTGGGAAACAAGTTAATTGTTCAATGAATAGTGTTGAAAATTTGGGCTATTTGGAAAAAACTGTTCCTTGTATTTCATTATATAATAAAATTTTATTTCAGGTAGCTTAAAAAGGCAAATGTAAGGAAGAAGATCTTTAAAAATCTAAAAGAAATTATGAATGAAGGGTCATTTGGTCACTTGATGAGAATTGACTGTACAACCACAAAAACAACAAAAGAACAAGATATAAAACTTCACATATAGTATAAAGGTGATTCCATAAAACAAAACCAACTCTGGCATGCACTCGTGCACATGTGTGTGTACATAAAAATAGTAGAAATAAAGCTATATTTATTTTCTTATCTTGCTTTCTGTGTTTTTTTTTAATATTCTCTGCAGTGAGCCTATTACTTTTATATTCATAAATGAATCTGTTTTATAACATGCCAAATAAGCTATGGAATAGGTTAATGATAAACAAAGCAAGAAGGTAAAGGGATAAACTCCCAATAAAATAGATTTTAAAATATAAACAAACAAAGCCCTATTCAATATAGTAAGAAAAAAATGAGAAAATTCGGTGAAAAAGAAAAATGGCTTCAATTTTTTCAATGGA
The DNA here is from genome assembly GCF_000951045.1 of Mandrillus leucophaeus. NCBI lineage: Eukaryota > Metazoa > Chordata > Mammalia > Primates > Cercopithecidae > Mandrillus > Mandrillus leucophaeus. The sequence continues at coordinate 792,917 of NW_012104076.1, forward strand.
TATAAGAAATCTTTAAAAATGAAAGGAGTTTTGTGTTAAAACAAACAGAAAGCATCTACTAGTTGTCTATAGACCTAGTGTTTAGGTCTGTTTGAACAAGGTATGTCACGGCTCGGAGCCACCACTATAAAAAGGAAGCTTGAGCTAAACCCAGCCTGGGTTTGCAAACCTGGCTAATGAGTTTTTTACCAGGTGACTTTTAAAACCAGCAATATGCATAGTGCCACTATGTGCCAGGTTTTATGTCAAGCACGTAATAAGCATTTTCTCATTTAATCCTCTCAGTTACTCTAAGAAATAGGTACTATTAACCCACTTTAAGTTGAAGAAAATGAGACCAAAAGTCACACAGCTAGTTCAGTGGATGTTTGAACCCAGGCAATCTGGGCCCAGTGTTCATGCTCTTAACTATCAGTTGGACTCAGAAATTTATCCTTGAAAAGCTACCCAAGTGATTTATCTGATCAATTTGACTAGTCTGCCTCAGAGTTTTTTTTCCAGATCTTAATTCTATGATTTTGTTTTATCATTTCTTTATGATTTCTTGTCATATCAATTCCTTGGGGTAATAATGTTCAATATTTGACTGGGCCCCTTAGGAGAAATCCCAGTGAGAAGCCAGATTGTGAAAGATAGAAGTATTTCCAAACATCATCTTGGATCATCTTTCCTCAGCACAAAATCTCAGCTGTTTCAGCAGGTACACAGTTTCCCCGGTTTCTCCAGTAAACAAATTATAGAGTTCATGAATCAGCAGCACTGCATGTTCAATATTTTGAATAAATGGAATCCACTTTCTGTCATTATTTCAATATATAAGGATCAATAGGAGGAAAGACAAGAGAATTAAAAGAGACTGGAAGATGCAGGAGGTCTTTGGGAGCCTGTCTCCTTGATGAGCCAGCCCTTCATTCCAAAGCCTGGAAGAGTGACCAATCTGTGACAAATATAAACATGGGACTGAGATTCTCCTCCCCCCTAGTTTGCTGTGACCTTGCAGAGTGGACCCCCTGATTTCAAGAGGGACAAAAGGAAGCATCAAAGAGAAGGTGTTACAAAAAGGTCAAATGACAAGCTGAAGAGTATTGGAGGTAAAGGAGGAAGAAGGTTAGCACGTAACTAGCCCCACTGCTTCCCAAGTTGCCGTAGTGATGGTGGACCTAGAAGAGAACCAGAGAAGGGAAATTTTATACAAAAGCTACTGTTTTAAGCACTTACTAGCAGAACCAACAAGCCTGCAGTTCCAATGAGTCACTGGCAGTTTCACCCCCAAAAGCACAGGAACTCTCCCTGGCATGGGGCCAGCATGAGTAGCCCCGTGTAACTGGCTCTCTTACTGTGAATCCTGGAGGCATCCACACATAACCGCAAACTCTACCTTGTACACGATTTTACTCCTGGTATCTGTGAGGTCCAGTTGGATGGAGATATAATCAATGTTGGGTGAAGGGGGATTCAGATGCTGATAACGAAGGCCCATCAGCAGGAACTCCTCACAGCTCACTTTGAGGCTTTCTATTTTCTTTAATCCTGGGGTACAACTTCCACCTGGACACCTCAGTTTTGCTCGCAGTGCTAGAATGTACAGCATTGGATTAAGATAGTCACTTAAACACAACAATTGTAAAATTTAAAAACCAGTACTCCATCCCATGAATACTTATTCCCTCTCACTACCTCAAGAACACTCGTGTACCCTCCAATCATTCAATGAGTGGGTTGTCATTATTCTGAAAGCTTGTAGTTTCCTTTACTGAAAAATGGTTGAACAGTAGCCTCATCATGTTCTCACCCACCAAAAGTTAAACTGAGAGAAAAAATAAAAAAATATGTTGTCTGAGGTTTGAACATCTCTGACAAATAGACCAGTGACTCACTGCAGGCCTTCCACAGTGTAGCTCCAGTCTTTCCTTTACAGCATCAGCGTCCATGTCTCTATCATACAATCTCTACTGGTCTGTCTACTCAATGAAATCCCCTCCCCATGTGGCTATCACACACTCAAACTCTGCATATCCTTCTAAGTCCACCTGATCTTTTTACTAAGGCTTCCCTTAAACATTCTTTGACCACCTGAACCAACATGTTCTTTCTCACTGAAAACCGTAATTGTCTCTCTAACAGTCTTCACATCTCTAACCAACTGTATTTTCACTCTTGTTTGGTATATAATACTCATAACCCACTTTTAAATTTTAAAAAAAAATTGTAGAGATGGGGTCTTGCTAGGTTGCCCAGGCTGGTCTTGAAACTCTGGCCTCAAGCAGTGTTCCTGCCTCAGCCTCCCAAAGTGCTGGGATTATAGGTGTGAGCCACCATGCCCAGACATCCACTTTTTTTTTTTTTTTGAGTCTCATTTCTCTGACATACAAAATAGAACAAATGTGCCTTTAACTGTCATTCTGTCCAAATTCAAAGTATTACTACTATTGCTATGATTATCCCTTATATTTCTTGGTTTCTCATGGTTTCTAGAGAGAACGGGAGGTGCCCAAAATAGACTGATTGAGTGAATAGCAGAAGGAATGTTATCCATCAACTCTTCCTAATCTCATCTATCACTTCCACCCACTAGCTTTATTTCAGACTTGCCCATAATCCAATAATACTCCATCAATGCACCAACTACTACTGTTGCTATTACTAATAACAGCTGACAATTAATGAGTACCTACTGTGAACCAGACAGTGTTAAGCACTGTGTTTATGTATAACCTCATTTACTCTTATCCTTACCCAACCCTACAGGGCAGCTATTATCCTTTCTCATTGTAGAGAGGCCTTAGACAGGTTAATAACTAAAATTACACAGAAAATAAAGAGCAGAGGAAGTTCTCAAAACCAGGTCTTTCTGATTGTAAAGTCTGTGCCCTTAACCACTAACCCACACTGCTCAGCCAGCTAAAATGTATACTAGTTAACTAGAACTCTTAATCATGGTGGAAGGTGAGCATGCGTGGATATTTTTGTCAGTTTTAGTAATACCCAGATAAGCATTAGAAGACATCATACGGGCTGGGAAAAAACTGTGTGGCTGATCTCCACGAGGTTCTTCTGGTCGAGGCTCCCCCAAAACCATCTGGCCATGGGCTGGCAGCTGAGTTCTCGCAGTGTCCAGGCTGACCGTGCATTCCAGGCTAGCCATCCTATCATAATCGAATCTGAGCAGATTTTTATCAATCGCTTGGGACAGGCCATTGAATTCAGGCACTTCCAGCACATTGTTACTCATACGGATGATGTTACAGTCTGGTTCCAGGAGATACACCCGCAGGATAAAGGTTTCCATGAAGGTATCTGTTTCAGTAAATCTGTGGAGAACACGGGGCAAAAGTAATATTAATTGGTGCTCAGGTATTTCTGATACCTGCGTACTCAGCTGGAAGCTTGAAGATTGGCCTTCACAAAATTTGTGCCACAGATTGAGTTTGGATTTTGTTTCATGCTCTACTCCCAGCCTCTCTGTTCTGTTCCCTTCATCTCTTTACCCTGGTGTCAATACCTTTTCCTGCCACTTCTTCCTCCCAACATCTTTCTCTTAAAACCTGCTCTCAAACTCATCATGCATATGGATATTTAATGACTGCTAAGACCTCAGAGTCTCACTTCTAGCACATGTGTAATTTAAGAGTATCAAGCCTGTATAATTTCTGGATTGAGTTTTAATTCAGGAGTGAAGGGGTGAGTGGCTTCTGAAGCATTCAGGCCTTTTTGCCCTTCAGAAATACCACTACGTAGGCGGTCATTTGCAGCCTAGTTTGGGTGCCCAGCTCAGTGCTTGGCATGTAAAGGGTATTCAGCAATTGCCACTTCCATTCCCTCCATCTGCTTAGCAACTCTAATCTCAGGTTGTTTGAAGAGTCTAAAAGAGAGGGGTGTCATTTTTTTTTGAAGGGATAAGATTAATGAGTGATGAGCATGCATCAATAATGCAGCTTCTAATTGATGTGCTCTTATTATGGTACAGGCATTATGCTAAATTCTCTATGATAGTATAAAATTCAATCCTTACGAAAACCTAGGATAGATATTGTTAATCCCATTTTATGGAGGAAGAAACTGAGGCATAATGGGCTCAGGTAGCTTGCCAAAGGGGCTGGAGAAGGAGAAGTGGTAAGAGGGGAACAAACATGATCCCTGATTTTCTGCTGCCTACTACTCTGAATATTTTATTTCAAATGTGCTTAAGACCAAGAGCGGAAGAAGCTCCTCTAACCCTGCCTTTCATGTGTACTCTTCCAACCTCCCAGCAGCCTAGAAACCCAAGGAAGGAGTGGCAGCAGCAAGCATTCATCAGCTTTTTTTCTTTTTAAAATTTATTTTCATTTTTAATTTTTGTGGGTACATAGTAGGTGTGTGTATCTATCTATCTATCTATCTATCTATCTATCTATCTATCTATCTATCTATCTCTCTATCTATCTATCTATCTATCTCTCTATCTATCTATCTATCTATCTCTCTATCTATCTATCTATCTATCTATCTCTCTATCTATCTATCTATCTATCTTATCTATGTATCTATCCTCTGTCTATCTATGTAATGGGGTACATGAGATGCTTTCATACAGGCATGCAATGTGTAATAATCCCATCTTAGTATCCATTTATTAAGCATTCCCTCAAGCATTTATCCTTTTTTTTTTTTTCTTTGAGAGACAGAGTCTCACTCTGTTGCCCAGGCTGGAGTGCAGTGATGTAATCTCGGCTCACAGCAACCTCCGCCTCCCAGGTTCAAGAGATTCTCCTGCCTTAGCCTCCCGAATAGCTGGGACTACAGGTGCCTGCCACCATGCCAAGCTAATTTTTGTATTTTTAGTAGAGACAGGGTTTTGCCATGTTGGCCAGGCTGGTCTCAAACTCCTGACCTCAGGTGATCTGCCCGCCTTAGCCTTCCAAAGTGCTGGGATTACAGGAATGAGCCACTGTGCCTGGCCCACTTATCCTTTTTGTTACAAACAATCCAATTATACTCTTGTAGTTATTTTAAAATGTGCCATTGAATTGTTACTGACTGTAGTAACCCTGTTGTGCTATCAATTACTAGGTCTTACCCATTCTTTCTAACTACTGTTGTACCCATTAACCATCCCCACGTTCCCTGCAACTCCCCACTACCCTTCCCACCCCTTCCATGCAAGCTCTTTGAAGTTATTTGTTTTTTAACTCTAAAGTCTTAGAAAGATCAAATGGCCCTGTATGCTGATTTCATATCTTCCTAAGGAATCCTTGGGTGCCGCTTCATTTTCTGAACACAGCATTTTGTTTGTGTCTCTCTTTCGGCACTTGTTCTGCATCATAATTACCTGCTCATCTTTTGCCTTAGACCACAAGCACTAAAATAATCTGAGTATTCTCATCCTTTTGTTTCTTATGCTCAGTGTACAGCCTGACCTGTAATAGGTGGTCATAAATGTTTGTAGAAAGCTTCACTGTTCCAATGTCGTCTACAAAACTCTTACATTAGTCTAGTGCTTAAAGGAAATTCACACCAATGTATTTTAACCAAATATTCTTAAAAGCAATAAAAACCAAGGAAAAAACCATAAAAGGCCTACTCCAAATACACGAGTTCTCAGTTACTTTTACGAAGTCAGATATACCATAATCATGAGCTTAAATTTAAAATTAATTTTCATTGGGGTATAATTCATATACCACAAAATTCATTTTTTAAAAATATACAGCTCAGTTTTTTAGTGTAGTCCCACAGTTGTACAACCATCATGACTACCTAATTCCAGAACACTTTCATCACCCCCAAAAGAGACGCATTTCCTTTCCCCAGCCTCTGGCAACCACTAATCTACTTTCTGTCTCTATGAATTTGCCAGTTCTAAATATTTCATATAAAAGGAACAATACAATATGTCGTCTTTTGTGCCTGGCTTCTTTTACTTGGTATGTTTTCAAGGTTCATCCATGCTGTAGCCTTTATCAGTGCTACATTCTTTTTTTATGGCTGAATGATATTCCATTCTATGAATATACCACATTCTGCTTATCCATTCATCAGTTGGATTTATTCCATTTTTTGGCTGTTATGAAGAATGTTGCAGTGAACTTCATGCGCAAGCTCTTGTGTAAAACGTAAGTTTTTATTTTTCTTGTGTATATACATAGGAGTAGACCTGCTGTCTCCTATGGTCATTCCATGTTTAACTTCATAGTTGATTTTTAAAGAATTTTAGGCTGGGCATGGTGGCTCATCCCTATAATCCCAGCACTTTGGGAGGCGGAGACAGGCAGATTATGAGGTCAAGAGATCAAGACTATCCTGGCTAACATGGTGAAACCTCGTCTCTACTAAAAATACAACAAATTAGCCAGGCATGGTGGCGGGTGCCTGTAGTCCCAGCTACTCAGGAGGCTGAGGCAGGAGAATCGCTTGAACCCGGAAGGCAGAGGTTGCACTGAGCCAAGATTGCACCACTGCACTCCAGCCTGGACGACAGAGTGAGATTCCATCTAAAAAAAAAAAAAAAAAAAAAAAATTTAAGTATTTAATATGTTTAAAAATAGAAGATACTGCACTTTCTATAACTAAGCAGCTGGTAACAAACAAGAAGAATTTCATTCATTTTTGGAATATGTTTTCCCCCCATTCTCATTAAGAATTTGTTTATAATTTCCATTTTCCACCATAAGTGGTGGGTCGGAACCCCACAGATACCTATATAAGGACACTAGAGGGAAACGGGATAGGGCTAAAAATTTGCCACAGAGGAATCCTAGGGAAGATGACACAAGTGGAAATAAGTGAAAGCTGACTACAAATCTTGCCTTATCCACTCAGGCTTCCAGTTTCTGTTGATTACTTGCTTGTCTGGAATCTATTAACTCCCCTCATGACAATATATATCCACAAGAAAAGCCCTCAGAAGTACACAGAATGGTTACTTGACAGCAAATGACCAATCTTCCCGTGCCACTTACCTGTAAAGTCTGAGCTTCACTGTGTCTTCATCAAGAATTGGACAACCATTGTGAACATACTTGACTTCATTGGGAAGGAAATGGCAGTCAAAGACCTAGTTCACATGAAGAATTGGATAAATATCTATGAGAAAATTGGTACAAGATTTAAGATTTTGCCAGGAGAGTACTGCCTGGAGAAAATATGGTCTGTCAGTAACGTGTGTATGTGTGTGTGTGTGTGTGTGTCTTCACCACCACCACCTCTATCCTACCCCCATACCCAGTCGCCATCCTACTTAAACAGCTGTCTCTTGTTTTGAGAATATCTAAATTGTGAAAACCAAAGCAGATCAAGAAAATTAGTTACAGGATGATTACCTCTCTGAATAAGTGTCTTTTTACCATCTAGAGTGCATTTAAAACATGGTTTCATTTTTCAAAATTTTATTTACCCCCTTCAAGGGTTCACAGCAATTGAGTTAGAGAGTTCTTTCTGTATGTCTGCATGAAAAGGCATGCTTCAACCCACCCACAGACACACTATATTCTTTCTGTATATCTCTGTTCTCCTTTTATTTCTTTTTTTTCCGAATAGTATTCTCATATTCAAAGATGAAGTCACTGACTATGGACACTATTGTGGTTAATCAGAGTCCAACATGACCCAGAGTTGTGTCTTACATACTTGCAAAAGACTGCTTTCATTAGTTAAGCAATAGCAGAAATGGCAGATGAGACAAACAGAAATCTAAAAGCAATTTCCTCTTTTCAAATAAAATTATAATGAACTGTCTCACCTCACTCAGAATTATTAGAAGATTGTTAATTGTTATATTTTGGGAACCTGATTTTTAGAAGAAGAATCATCTCTCCCACCCATATCATGCCCCTCATTCTGCCCGATCTGACTTTGGTAGAGTTCTAATACCCTTGAGGTATGCATGCGTGTCCACCATTGTGTTCACGGTGTTTCATCTGTACCTTTTCACAGCCTCAAACATTTTCAGACAACGTAATTCACTCAGAGAAGACTTTAACACTAATACAAATGATTTTCTTTTCCCACAGATATCATTGGTTCCTCTTTTTAATTGACAACTAGGAAGGAGATAAAGCAAAGACCTTCCCCATATCATTGACAAATAGTCATGGTAATAAAGAGACAATCTGCTTTGTTAAAAGAAACATCTGTTTTATGTTTCATACTATGTTTTCCTTTTATAAAAGGCGACAACCATAATTGTCCATAAATTTACTAACTAAAACAAAGGAGAGCTAAATCCTTTTCTAATTACTGTCTAGCTTTGTTTTTTTCCACTTCAACTGCTTTTCAATTACAATTTATAATTAAATTGTCACACATTCCTAACTCATTACTCACTTTAATGACAGTAAACTGGTTCAAACTAGAGATACTTCCTTATCGCTATATTTCCTATTCAAAAAAGCAAGTTCAGTGCTAACCTGGGGTGCTTTCTACCCAGCAAATTTCTTGCTTTGGGCTAGGTGTGAGAAGTGCCATGTGTGAGGAAGTCTTGTCTTAAAACATGAGGAAAACATATTGCCATCAACCTCATCTAATTGACTACATCAAGAGGGTTATCTGAACAGAAGGCACTGGTGTGCATCAATTGAAATCCCTTTCCAAATATTCAATAGGAAAATGAACCTGTTGGTCCTAAGACAAACTTCAGTAATGAAATGAAAACACTAACTGAACAGATGTTAAACAAAACATTTTCTGTGCAAGTCACATGAAACTGTTCATTACACAGCAGGGTGTTGTTACTACAGTCGTCTTGCTAGAAGTGGGTTCACGTAAGCTTGGCTTTCAGTTTATTACTAAGTGCTATTAAAGAATAATGTTTAGGCTGTGTGTGTGTGTGTGTGTGTGTGTGCGCGCGCGCGTGTGTGCATGTGCACTTAGCTATGTTTAATTTCTAAAACTCCATAAGAAACAAACCCCTAGGGAAGGACTGAACCAGCCTGGGTTAAAAACCAAGCACAAATTCAACAAAACAAAACAGACTTTACTTGGGAATCTTGTTTTTGTTGAAATTATGAGAATAACCAAATAGGAACGATCACCTGGCAGTTTGAGAAACAAAGTTTTCCCACGATATAGTTTTCTCTCACACAAAGTTTTAATATTTGGCCAAAAAAAATGATGAAACTCTATATTTTAATGAACTCCTTTACCACAGAATAAATATTAGAAAATATAAATCCCATACCAACTTTAGAGGCTACAAATCCATTTGAGATGTCATACTTGCCTCTGGAAATACCTACACTAAGTATTCACGACTTGATTCTACTTTTTCTTAACGAGCAACAGCAGGTTAGGGAATCTGTGTATTCAGAAGTGTTTCTCAGCAACCAAGAGTTTCCTAAATCAGCCTGGCAATTTGTGGTTTCTTCTCTATATTGACTTTCTAGTAATCGGAGTTTTACCTTAAAATCAGAGAGTGTGAGATGGAGATGACTTGCAGGCCTATTCCAATCCTTGATTCTTGTGACCAAATGTTTTTTACCTAGTTCTAGTCACTTGGATCCCTTTTTGCTCCTCAGTGCCATGGAGCAGGCCAAGCAATCAGGACCATTAAAACATCACTAAAAACATATAATGGAGACAATTTTATTTCTCTTAGAGAGAGTGCCATATATGGTAAGGAGTCATAGGCCATTTGGGGTAGGGAGAGGAGAGCGCTCAGAGGCTGGCTTAGGTAACAATAGATTATCTCCAAATTGCCTACTAAGGAGGAGAATCTGGTCATCTGCAGGGCTTTTGTTTTTGCTCAGTTGGGCATGCATGTTTGAGGTCCAAACTGGAAGACAGCTTAGACAGCTTGCTACTGTGAGCTACCAGTGGGAATTTTGCTTCTTCTCTTTTTCACAAAATACTCAGTCCCACTTGTAAATAAATGTTGAATGATTTTTAAAAATACATTGATTGGAAGAGGTACCATATTATCAATCATCAGGCTTTATAAGACACCCATGTGTGCCAGTACAGCCCTAGGTTCCTGCTTTATCAAAGACCCCAGTCCTCTAGGATCAGGGGTCCTATTTTGCCCTCTCTCAAGACTCAAAGGGCTACATTTTCCCTTTTTTTTTTTTAAAGACACAGTCTCATGCTGTCACCCAGGCTGGAGTGTAGTGGCACTATCTTGGCTCATTGCAACTTCCGCCTCCTGGGTTGAAGCAATTCTTGTGCCTCAGCCTCCCGAGCAGCTAGGCTTACAGGTATGTACCCTATGCCTGGCTAATTTTTGTATTTTTAGTAGAGATGGAGTTTCACCATGTTGACCAGGCTGGTCTCTAACTCCTGGCCTCAAGTGATCCGCCCGCCTCAGCCTCCCAAAGTACTGAAATTTACAGGCGTGAGCTACTGCAACCAGCCTGCATTTTCCTTTGCACCCCAGTCCCTGTGGTTGGGTCTCTATCACCCACTACTGAGCTTATTTGTTTTGCTTCCTCATCCTATTTAGCACATTGAGGTTCCAGTATCAGCAATCCCAGGTATCTTCTTTTTCTCTGACTCGTAGTGCCAATCAAAACACATTCAGAATGCAAGTATAATTGGAAGTAACTGAGGAGACATTGCAACTCCCAAACACTTGAGAACACAATGTCTAATATGTGGAGCCATTGTTGCGTTCTAACATGTTTCAGATACCCATCTAAAGCTCTTTGACAATAAAATCTTACAAGCAACTAGGCAGAGACATTTGGTTGCTACCACATCAGAAATACCTGCAATGTGAGACCCTCTTCCAAAGAATTCTGATGTGTTTCAGAATGGGTCTATAACTTGAAGTGTGGTAAATGGAATATCTAGAGATACCACTTGAGCTAGTATCCACCTAAGTCTTTTTATTCTCTCTCTGCAATACCTAGTACCACTTTTGAATAACCTCATGGATTATGTTTCTTTAGCCAAATGAAAAGGAAATAATGTTCACAGTTCAGCAAAAGAGAATGGTCCATTTTTCCAGAAGCAGCAGCAGCATCTAGTGTTGAATATTCTCAAGATTGTTTGCACTGGGAGCAAAGTTACAGCACAGTGGGAACAAGTAATAAAATCAGAAGCAATTTTTTAAATTATGTATAGTGGTAACTCCTACTTTAAGCCAAAACAGTGTAAGAGAATATAGACTTTTTAAACCCAATGAATTAGGAGGTAACCCTTCCCTCTACAAAAGGATTGACCAGAGAATACCCTTACATATAAAGGTCTCCAAGATTTTGATTAAAAGGAAAACAATTAAGCAGATATTTTCAAAGAACAGTGAATATTTAAAGTGAAGTATCTTCACAACTCTTTTCTACTTCTTTTCCCTGACTCATAAAAAATGTTTAAGTGATGTTAATAGATGAAACATCTTCAAATTTTACCTTTGCTATGCTAAGGTCACAGGTATGTCCTAAAAATGTCTTGAAATTTTGATCTCTTATCCAAAGCCACTCTGACTGGCAACGGATGTGATACCCGGGGGCAGGAATAACTCCAGTGTAATTCTCTTACATTATGCTTTGTGCTTTTTCCTGTATAATTAGCTACTCTATAAGGTCAAGCAGCTGGTAAGATATACCAGAGTTATCTTCAAGAAAAGAGGAGAAATTGGAAAGACTTACTGAAGTAGTGCATTAAGAAAAAAAAATACGTGAATCCATATTAGTTTGAACCTGATTTCCTCCATAAGTGTTATAGTAATCAGGATTAAATCCTGCTGGTTTCAGGCTTGTAATCTGAAGTCAGCCAAGAATGTTTAAAAATAGGTTTCACCTTACATAGAAAAGCAGTGCAATACTATGCCTGCTAATTGCAACTCCACCATTTCAAACGTGAACATCTTCGATTACTCATCTTTGATGGCTTGAGGAGAGACCCTTTACATCTCTGTTCTGTCTTTGTCCCCTCAAACACTTTTTTTCTTTTTTCTTTTTTTTTGAGATGGAGTCTCGCTCTGTCACCCAGGCTGGAGTGCAGTGGCTCCATCGTGGCTCACTGCAAGCTCCACCTCCCGGGTTCACGCCATTCTCCTGCCTCAGCCTCCCAAGTAGTTGGGACTACAGGCGCCCACCACCACGCTCGGCTAATTTTTTCTATTTTTTAGTAGAGACGGGGTTTCACCGTGTTAGCCAGGATGGTCTCGATCTCCTGACCTCGTGATCTGCCTGCCTCAGCCTCCCAAAGTGCTGGGATTACAGGCGTGAGCCACCGTGCCCGGCCACATCCCACACACTTTCATACACTTGCATTCAAACATATGACTGAATGGCAAATCGCAGACAGGACCTACCTGTGGAGTGAGTTTCCCAACTCTCTGGGTTATTGGCTCATTCATCACAACTTCCACTTTGCAGGCATCTTTCTCTTTGGGGATGGCAAACTTCAGGTCATCTCCTGACAGGAAGGTGGAGTGGCCCTTCATCACCCTCACCCCACGGTTGACGCTGATGAAGGTGGGGCTGGCCCAGGCCAGGAGGAGCAGCAGCAGCAGGGCATTCACTGCCCCCCAACTCAGAGAGTTCATGCTGACAGGGCCCAACGCCTTTCTGTCCACCGGCGAAATCCCTTCAACAAAGGAGGGCTTCTGTGCTTCCTCCTGGAGGGTCAGCTCATAGTCCAAGGGGCAGGGCAAGGGGTCCTGACAACGTGCCCCGAGATCTTACCATGCCCCTTTCATTTCAAAGTCAGACAAGGAGGCCTTTCAGGAAATCCCAGGGCTTTTAATAAAACTCGCTGATCACTCCTGACAACGCCGGCAAGATTAACGGGCCTCCCAAGTGCTTTTCTAATCCTGCAAATGGGAGAAAGGGTTGGAGTAAAGCGAGAGAGAGACCAGAAGGTTTGTGTGGCTGTTCAAAATATCGCTACCAACAAAGGGATCTTTCAACCAGCCTACGAGTTCAGCTAAATTAAAAACAAATAAACTAACTTGACCTCTAGACCCATCTGAAAGGCAATGCAGCCATTTCATCACCCTGCTTATAGCTCCTGTTTCCGGACTTGACATACCCCAACTGGGATGCCAATTGTGTGGTCCAGGAGGAAACAGCCAGCCTCATTGCCAACAAGTGTGGCTTTTGGTTCCCTGAGTTCATAGACAGTTGTCAAACTCTTTGCTTCTCTTTCCTCATTTGTTAAATGAGGATTATAATCTATTTTTTTTCAGAGAGCTGATAGGATTATGAACACGTTGTTTGAAAACATGATTAATTCTAAATCAATTCTACCCAGATAAGAAAGAAGTTTAATGATTTGTCACACTGGGCACACTTCTAACTTTGCTGGGCAATGAAGACACCTAAGAAACATTTGAGTGGAAATTACAGAAAATATGCTTTTTTCTAAGTGAACATTCAAGTTTTTGTTTACGTGTGAAAGAGACTATGAATGGGGTGACATAGCTTCAGCACGCACAGCTAATGACACAGCATATGGACATGCGTATTTATACTATCTACAATGCTAATTACATTCCTATGTACTCAACTTGCACAAATAGAGTCTTTGTTTCCACTTTATCCACTTAGAATTTCATGACAATTTCTGTGTTTCATAAGAACTGAAAAGATTATATCTAAAGTAAAATGCACTGAAATATATCCTTAAATTCAGAGTATAATTAGGTGAACAAATGGTGGTTTGTTATGCCCAAAGAAAGGCCTTCCATGCTAATAATTTCAATAAATTTCTGTGCATAACCAGTAGATACCAAAATGAATGTTTGTCAGAAGCTTGTAGAGGAACAAATGTCTCCATTATCCACATCTAATCTATTTCCATTCCCTTGTCACTCTTTGCAACTTTTCACTTTTGAGGCCGTGCCTGACATGTATCACCTGATACCTGAGAGGGTGTACACTTTACAGAGCAGTCTGTTTTTTATGGTATCAGTCCCAGAGTAAAACTCTTCACACCCCCCCACTGACTCTGTTGTCCACAATCAAGCTGATTTAGGTTGGCTTATATGGGCAACAATGCACATCTGGTTGTTGAACTTTGACAAGATACAATATTTTTTCCATTCATATCAGGCATCTAAGATAACAGTACATTCAGGGAGAGGAGAGGCAACAAGATAGGTAGGTGTCTCCCCAAACTGGGAGGTAAGGGGGAAACTTTGCTTTCTGAGATTTAAACTAGTTAACACACGGAGGCTGTAAGGACTCCACACTCCTGCAGTCCTCTCATCTCACTCCATCTCACTTTGTCTCCTTACCTGGTTCTTTCTAGACTCCCTGAATCTTTAATGCTGGGATCCTAGAGTCCAGTTGTAGGACCTGTTTTGTATCTACACTCATTCCCTAGTGATCTCATTCCTTGACTTAAATATCACCTATGTGCTAATGGACCTCAAACTTACACCTCTAGCCTGGACCCTCCTGCTTAACTCTAGATTTGCATATGCAACTGTCTGCTTGTCATCTCTGGGTGGTGTATGAAAGACATCTCACACTTCATGAAGCCAAAATTGAACTCTCAATCTTCCCTCCTTCGGTCTTCCTTACCTTAATTAATAGCAACTCCAACTTTTCAGTTGTTCCTTTCTTCATCACACATTCTACATCCAGTCAAAAAATCCTGTTGTTTCTTTATGGTAGACAGATCTTAGGTGACCCCCCAAATAATTCCAGCCTCCTAGTATCCAAATTTCCTTCCCCTTGAGTGCCAGCAGAATCTGTAACACTTCCAACCAACAGAATTCCACAAAGGTGATGGGTGTCACTCCTATGACTACATTTTATTATACAGGAGACACTCTCTTGGCAGACTGGAATCAGGGGCTCTCCTGCTGAACATGAAGAAGCAAGCCTCCATGGGTTCTTCTGCCACAAGGAAATGAATTCTGCCAACACCCTGAATGAGCTTGGAAGTGGTTTCTTCCTAAGTCAAGCCCCCGGATAAGAATGAAGACCGTCAACATCTTGACTGTAGCCTGGTGGCAACCTAAAGCACAGAACCCAGCTAAGCCATAATCTGACCCCAGAAAAAAGGGAAACTGTGAGATAAATTTGTATTGTTTTAAACCACAAAGCTTTGTGATTTGTTCCACAAAAATAAAAAGTTAATATGCTCTTTCTTCAAAACATATCCAGAATCCAGCTGCTTCTTACTACCTCCATTGTGATCCCCCTGGTCCAAGCTACCACCAAGTCTCCATGAGATGATTGCAATAGCATCCTATTTGATCTCCCTACTTCTACTCCTGCCTTTCCTGTAGGCATTTTTCAGCATCACAGCCAATATTCTGATTAAATGTTACTTACGTCACTGCTCTGCTCAACACTTCCAGTGGTGTCTCATCAGAGTAAAGCTGAAGCCCTGGTGATGACCTTGAAGACACTATGTGATCTGTTTCCCTCTTACCTTTCTCAGCTCATCTCCTGTTTGTCTTCCCTTTGCTGACTCTGTCCCAGCCACACTAACATCTTTGCTTTTCCTCAAACAAATCGAGATCCACCATTCCTCCTTCCTCTCTCCCCCACTAAAGCCTCTCACTTCTGTTGTCTCTGACTTGAATGTTCTTCCCCCAGATATCCCTCCTTCCACCTCTCCACTCTCAAGTTCCCATCAAATGTCACACTTGCAGTGTGGTCAAACCTAACAACTCCATTAAAATTATGTCAGTCTCACCCCCTAGCATTCTTTACCACTTTTCTGCTTTGTTTTTAACCTTAGCGCTTTCTAACCACCTAGCATAATGCATTTGATCCTTTATATTAGGTTGTTGCAACAGTAATTGCAGTTTTCACCATTACTTTCAATGGCAAAAACCACAATTACTTTTGTACCCACATTAATATTAGTCACTGCCATGTCCCTCATGAAGATGTGAATTTCTATATTTTTTACTCATGGATTTAACCCCAGTGTCTAGAACAATGCCTGATATATCAATAAATATTTGTTAACTAAGTGAATAAATTGGAGAAAACAATGCCTTAAATTCCCTTATAGTGATTATAGTTTAACCCAGGAATGTTAATATAGCTAAAAAGAAAAAACAAAAACAAAAAGGCCAGGCACGATGGCTCATACCTGTAATTCCAGC
>NW_012104076.1:812379-814142 GCF_000951045.1 Mandrillus leucophaeus
TTTTTTTAATAAGACGGAGTCTCATTCTGTCACCCAGGCTGGAGTACAGTAACACAGCCTTGGCTTACTGCAACCTTCGCCTCCTGGATTCAAGTGATTCAAGTAATTCTCCTGCCTCGGTCTCCCGAGTAGCTGAGATTACAGGCGCCTGCCACTACGCCTGGCTAATTTTTGTATTATTTTTAGTAGAGGTGGGGTTTCACCATGTTGGCCAGGCTGGTCTCAAACTCCTGACCTCAAGTGATCCACCCTCCTCAGATCCCAAAGTGCTGGGATTACAGGTGTGAACCACTGCACCCGGCCATGGATTCTAATCCTGATTTTTATGAACTTCACTTTCCTCTTTCAAAAATGGGAGGCTGAGGCAGGAGAATCGCTTGAACCTGGGAGGCAGAGGTTGCAATGAGCTGAGATCACGCCAGTGCCCTCCAGCCGGGGCAGCAGAGCGAGATCCTCTTTCAAAAATGGGAGGCTGAGGCAGGAGAATTGCTTGAACCTGGGAGGCAGAGGTTGCAATGAGCTGAGATCACGCCAGTGCCCTCCAGCCGGGGCAGCAGAGCGAGACTCCATTTCAAAAAAAAAAAAAAAAATGGAATCACCCATCCTGCCTCCTCCAAAGTTCCCCTGTCAGACCAATAATCTACGTGGAAATATTTTCTTAATTATAAACCCCCATACAAATGTAACATTATTATTACAAAATATATCAAAGAGACAAGAAAGTAAAGCTTTCTCAGGAAAAACAGAATAGAAGGAATTGGGCCTGGATGAAGGTGGCAAGGTGGCAAAATTAAGTTCAATAAATGTCAAATCAAGTGTGTTTTATTTACATTCTAATTTTCTCTTTCTCATAGTCTCAAGACAGAATACATATTTAAATAACTAAATTTTGATATTTCAAAAACAACCTGAAGCAACACAATTAGGGGGGGAGTAAAAGAGTAACAATTTCCAAATTCAAAATCAAACAAAACTCATCCTTCAATCAACTGAGCCTAGACTGAAGGCTGCAGAATTAGGAGCAATAAAGATGAAAAAGGGTATGCTTTGTTTGGTTTTATTTGCATTCTAATTTTGCTCTTGTATTTTTCTCTTGGTATTGGGAAACACTAAGTATGTGGACATTCCATGGAAAATACTGCTCTGATTTTTGGCTTTAAGAAGGTGGCATGGGAGGTGAAAGAGAAAAGAATTCAGATGAGCAGACTGAGAAACGGCCAGAAGAAAAACAGAACAACAGCAAAGCAAAGTCTGAAGCAAACAAGATTTCACAGTGATGACGGGTCTTTTAACACCTCAAAATGAGATGGTAATAACTGTCTTGTCTCTGACACAAAATTACTATGTCCAGTGACAGCCAACTTCTACATGAAAAACAATACTCTAATGGGAAGCCTAGCATACCTTGAGAATTTTATTTTCTTGGTCCCAACACAGGGCTAAGTCAGAGCCTCAGAATCCGTCTGTCCACAGCTTGCTCTGATTGCTAGTATGGGCACCCTCGGGGTCAGGAGAATTACTGGGAGCAGCTGGAAGTGGAAGGAGAAAGGGCACCTGGCTATATTCCCCAAGGGAGCTTGTAAACTGACTTTTAGCCACCTCAGACTTGATTCTGCAATAGAAACAAATCCTGGCACTTTGGGAGGCCTAGGCAGGTGAATCACCTGAGGTCAGGAGTTCGAGACCAGCCTGACCAACACAGCAAAACCGTCTCCACTAAAAATACAAAAATCAGCTGGGTGTGGTGGCAGGTGCCTGTAATC
>NW_012104076.1:818382-819861 GCF_000951045.1 Mandrillus leucophaeus
AAAACTGAAGAAAATGCAGCAAAATAGAAAGGCACTAGTGGGATTTCACCCAATAGTTATCTCCAAATGGTTGGTCAGCAGTGTGTTTCAGGCTCTGAAAGAACAGTCCTTGGCAGAGGCAGGCATATGTATGTTGTCCTGGAACTCTCTTCTCCTGCCACCCACTCAGCCAACAGCTGAAACAAATCTCCTTTGAAACCCCACGGATAGCTTGTATTATGCAAAAGCACGTAAAATGAAGACTTTGATTCAGAGCTAATTTCCTGGTCTTTGTACATGTTGTGTATCACTGGTCAGCCTGTCTCTAGACCAGCCACACCCCTTACCTTTTATAATTGATCATAGCTCAGTTACTCTCCCACATTTTTACAGCCAATCTGGGTATAAATAGGAATAAGCCAATCTCAACAGGAAAAAAAAGCTATCTTGGAGGCTTTGCCATATTTTACAAATTTGTGTTTAATGAATTCAAGCATGTTTTGGTTTAGCACTGACTTAATAAGAAAGGCAATGTGGACCAAAATGGAACAACTTGATCAAAATCTTCTATTTCATGTAAACAATTTAGAATACCAAATAAGCTCCTCTCAGATAGATTGTTAAAATAATACAGCAAATGTTTCCTTCCTTTCACTTAGGATAACTTAGTAACTCTCTTCCAATATCTATCTCTGATAGGAAAGTCTATTTGTCCCACAACATTCAACCTCACCTTCCTCCATAGAAATAAAAATTTTAACTAGGTATATAGTGACCCAGAACAAAGACTATATTTCACAGCCTCTCTTGTAGCTATCTGCGGCTATGTGATCAGATTCTGGCCAATGGAATTGAAGAAGAACGGTCACATGGCGGCTCTGAGAAACCTCCTTTAATAGGTAGTTATGGTGTGCCTCTTCTCCCTTTTTCTTTATGCCTCCCTCCATCTTGCTACCAAGATGGAAGGTGCTGCCTTGCACATGAAAAAATGAGGCTATGGCATAGGTTGGTGGAGCTGTGAGCTAGAAGGACGTTGGGTCTCTGGGCCATTTGCAAAGCAGAACCACCATACCAGTCCATTCATCCAGAATTTTACACAGCAGAGAATGTAAACTTCTTTCCTATGTAACTCACTGTTATTTTTGTTTTTTGTTTTTTTTTTATTTGGTGACTCATGACTGAACTTAACTATACCTTTAATAATCACTTCTTCCTCAAGTTTTTGTATTAATTTTGTTTAGTCACTAATCAGCTAAAGATTTAACTTCCTACCTAACAGCATATGGGACAATAGCTCATTCTCTAATTACATCATAGTAAACCCTTAACTGAGAGATAAGATCAAAGTCCAAGATCCTAATGTTTATCTACCAGGAAGAGACAAGAGAGAGGAGATATCTATTCTTATGGCTCCCTGCACCACAATGCTGTGGAAAGAATAGACTTGAATTTTGAAGATCTGGATTCTAATCCTGATGTTTTTAATTTTTTATTTATTTT
>NW_012104076.1:821508-888688 GCF_000951045.1 Mandrillus leucophaeus
AAAAAAAAAAAAAAAAACAAGGAACAAATCCTGTCTTGGCTTGCTTGTGTGGCTCAGCTGTTTCTCAGCATTTCGAAATCCTCCTGACATGACTGCAAATCAGTTCTGCTCTCCCTGATCATTTTCCCACCATTGCCTTTTTTCTTTACATGGTAATCATGTATTCTAAGTACAGTATATCTGTATAAGCCAATAAACGCCAATAAAACTGTGTGAAAATTCTTTCTGAAATGTGAAAAAATGCCCTGTTTTGAATTCTTCCTTATGAAAATTCATAAAGATTTCTTCAACCAAACTTTCTTGGGAAATTTCTTGAACAGAAGAAAATAATTTAGTAACATAAATGGTGGAGGGGAAATGTGAGTATTTATTTCATAATTACACATTCAACTTAACTATATGAGTGTGTATTCTTCATGTTGATATAAACATGATACTTCTGTCACTAATTTGAGATAATCTTTGCACAACAAGAAAAAAAAGTGGATCTCAGCTGTAGAGCTCTCAATGCAAAGGAAATTCTTAACGGTCAATGGTAATGATGTACCTTGATGAAAATAATATTTACTATTCTTCCTCTCTGGAATTTTGCAATGGTAGCTACACAACACAAGGCAAGTGCCTTCCCCATCCTATGCCCAGCATAGTATCAAGATATCCATAATTCATCATAGCTTTTTATTTGCTTTGCTTTTTGCAGAATTCATATGTGGCCCAACACTCTTCTCATCAGTGATCTAGGTAGTCACCACCATTTGACTAAAGATGACATAAGCAATGGAACCTTTTTGTCTTCCTCGGGCTTGCAGTTATTACCCCTTGACTCACACAATTATTTATTTTTAATTTTTACTTATTTTTAATTGAAAAATAAAATTATATATATTTATGACATACAACATGATTTTTGTTTGTTTGTTTTAGAGACAGGGGTTTCACTCTGTCGCCCAGGTTAGCATGCAGTGGTGCGATGATAGCTTACTGCAGCCTCCAACTCCTGGGCTCAAGCAAGCCTCAGCCCCAGCCTCCCAAGTACCTGGGACTACAGGTGTGCACCACCACATCTGGCTAATTGTTTTTTTTAATTTTTGTAGGAATGGGGGTCTCACAGTGTTGCCCAGGCTGGTCTTGAACTCCTGGTCTCAAGCTATTCTTCCATCTCAGCCTCCCAAAGTGCTGGGATTACAGGTGTGAGCCACCAGGTTAATGACTTAATTTAGCTGTTTTGCAGTATATACATACACTGTTGTGCCATGATGTTTTGCTATACATATACAATGTGAAATAGCTAAATCAAATAACTAACATATCTATTACCTTACATATCTTCTTTTTATGAGGAGAACATTTAAAATCTACTCTCTTAGCAATTTTCAACTATACAGTACAATGCTGTTAACTATAGTAGTCATATTGTACAATATATCGTGTTCATTTGGACTAACTGTAATTTTGTATGCTTTGATCAGCACCTCCCCAGTCCTCCCTCCTCCCCAGCTCCCCATAACCACCTTCTACTCTCTACTTCTATGAGAAAAACTTTTTCACAACCTTAGGTCTTACAAGTACCCTGAAGTCATTTAAGAAATAAAATAAACTGCTGGGTGCGGTGGCTCATGCCTGTAATCCCAGCACTTTGGGAGGCCAAGGTGTGTGGATCATGAGGTCAAGAGATTGAGACCATCCTGGTCAACATGGTGAAACCCCGTCTCTACTAAAAATACAAAAAATAATTGGGCGTGATGGTGCACGCCTGTAATCCCAGCTACTCGGGAGGCTGAGGCAGGAGAACAGCTTGAACCCGGGAGGCGGAGGTTGCAGTGAGCTGAGATCGTGCCACTGCACTCTAGCCTGGTGACAGAGTGAGACTCTGTCTCAAAAAAAAAAAAAAGAAAGAAAGAAAGAAAAAGAAAAGAAAAGAAATAAAAGAAAATAATACAGAAATGGCATTTTAAGTGAAAATAGCCAACTCAGGATCAACCCACCCAAAGGGAAGACATTTTTTAAATCCTCAACAAGATGGTGAAGAAAGTCAATGAAGATTTTCTGACTTCTACTCCACATTAAAATCTTTAAAATGCTAGTCAGAAGCTAAACTTAGAAGTTATCAATGGAAGATACAGGTGCGGTGGCTCACTCCTTTAATCCCAACATTTTGGGAGGCCAAGGAAGGTGGATGACTTGAGCCCAGGAGGGCAAGGCCAGCCTGGGCAATATAGTGAAATCCCATTTTTACAAAAACAAAATTTTAATTAGGTTGGTGTGCTGGCACGTGCCTGTGGTCCCAGCTACTGGAGAGACTGAATTAGGAGGATCACCTGAGCCTTGAGATTGAGGTTGCAGAGTGACACTGCAGCCTGGGTGAAAGAGTGAAGTGAGACAGCGAGACCCTGTTTCAAAAAAAGAAGAAGCTATCAACTGAATTTTTATGATGAATTTTTTAAATAATCAAAATTTGCATACAAATGCATTTCCAAAGTTATTCATATAAATCAAATTTAAAGTTTTAAGCATAAACTTGTAGCTGAATATAATTATCTACAGGACAACTGAATTGCATCCAAATCACATGTGCCATAAATTGATTCATCAAGGGGCAACAAACTGGAAATCAGGATAACTGTGTCCTCAGGGAACAACCAGCTGTCTAAACTTAGAGAAAGTGGTTGTCTTCTTTGTGTTTTAGTTGAGGAAATCAAGATTTAGATAGTCTTTACCAAGACTTCAGAGCCATGGCACTGACTGACCTTACAACTCCCTGAGGTTATATGGGCAATAAAAAGTAAACATTCCAAGTGACTTGCCTGAGGTCCTAGCAGGAGAGCAGAGCTGTGGCAGAAACAAGCCTCGGGCATCCTGGCCAAGTGCCCTTTCTCCTGTATCCTGACAATCTCATGCCATTTCCTCGGTTGACCTGTACTACAAAGCAGCACTGGGAAGACAAAACCGTAAGCAGATTCTTCTCTTTCAAGAAGCCCATAACCCCTTAGGGAGCTTAAATTGTTCAGTTACCCTACAAAGATGGAAAGTCTTGGTGATCTTGCCAAACACAGGATTTTCAGAGTGAATACTCCCAGACAGGGATAATAAAATCATGAGAAAGAGCCTGTGACTTCTAAGATTTTGTTTTCTTTAATAGACAATTTTTAGTCTCCCCTATGCGCAAATTCCTTCCTTTCTACTTTGCTTATTAGTGCTTTCACTTACTACACAGAAGCACCGGGCTACATTATTACTGTGCATCTTTTCATTTATTTTTCACAACAAAACTAATTAGTTCCATTATTATTTTAATTTCATACATAAATATACAGTGATCTAAGTGACATAATGGAGTGCAGTGGCGCAATCTCGGCTCACTGCCACCTCCACCTCCTAGATTCAAGGGATCCTCCTGTCTCAGCCTCCCTAGTAGCTGGGATTACAGGTGCTTGCCACCACACCCAGCTAATTTTTGTATTTTCAGTAGAGACAGGGTTTCACCATGTTGGCCAAACTGGTGTCAAACTCCTGACCTCAAGTGATCCGCCCTCCTCAGCCTCCCAAAGTGCTGGGATTACAGGTGTGAGCCACCACGTCTGGCCAAAACCAACATTTATTACGTGTTTACTATATAGCAGGTTATCTTCAAGATATTTTACATATATTACACTGTTTAATCCCTACTGTGGTTTTAGGAGGTAGATAATGATTTTATAGATTTGAGACATAAAGAAGTAACTTGTCGAATGTCATGAGCCTGACCTTGTCATCACAATTAGAGTCTGATTTTGTCCAACTCCAGGACCCTTGCCCTTAACCACTACTGTTTTATATACACTGCTTCACACTACACCAAAACCTTATACTCTGCAATCACTTCACTAGCCCTAAAGTTTTATTGCTATAGGATGCAGCAAATTTAACAACTTCCTTTATGGTTCCAGACAGCAAAAGACACTATTACAGAAGTTAATGTTTCACTAGAATCAATGTTCTCTAAAGGAAGTAGCTGCTGCTTTAAGAGCAAATAATTAAGAGAGATACCCTACCAGCATCTTCATGTTCCAACTGCTTACACTGCAAGCCCAGGTTAAAGATCTCAAGTCAAATTGGCCACTTCATAATTCTATTTTAAATCAATTAAATGTGTGTTGACTCACATTTAAATCAATAAAATGTGTGTTGACTCTGTCTCTGACATTCCGCTTCCTCTTCTCTACAATTTTTTCTAAACCATAATCTACATCACACGATGTATGATTTTAGGAGAAACTTTAGAAATCATCGAGGCCATATTCATTTCATTTATCAATGTATTTGCTTTTTCTGAAAATAACCTTTTTTAAATATGAAAGAAATCCATGCTCATTAAAGGACAAAAACACAGAAACCTATATACAGAAAGAAAAAATCCTTTTCAATACCCCCGAAAAAGGCTCTTATGCTTTCATATGTATGCATGTACGTATACATATATATGGTTTTTAAAATTAATTGGAACTGAACTACAAAGAGTTGTGTGTAGTATCCCTTTTTATTAATATAATGTTCTATTGTAAGCATTTTCTGTATTACTAAACATTCCTTGCAATTGTGCTTTTCATTTGTGCATTATAGCCACTAGATGGGTGTACTATAGTTGCTATAATCATCTCACTGCTACACTGAAGTAGTTACTATATCAAAGACTGTGATAACAAATCCTTAAGTATAAATCAGTCTGTTTCTCTAGTTTATGTCTTTTGATTGATTTCTAGACGGGGAATTGTAAGGCTGAAGGGTGTGAACTTATTTTGAGGCTCTGGATATGCATGCTTTCTGGAAAGCTGGTACTAATTTCCACCCCCATCAGCCTTCCTCACATTCAACATTGCCCTTTTAATCTTTACTCATCTCCCAAGTGAAATGTATCTGCCACTGTTTTAATTTGCACTTCCTTTGTTTATGTGGAAGATTTAGTTTTTTCCCTTTTATCTTAATGTCCCTTAGCCATTTGTGTGTTCTCTTCTAGGAATTCCTTCGTTTACATAAGAGAGGAAGACCTATGGCAGTTAAATGCCTACCAAGACTACACAGCTATCTGGAAACCAAGCCTGGACAGGAATCTCAGTTCTGACACTAGACTAGTGCTATGTCCATTGTCCCAGGTGGCTTCCTTAAATCACAGATGCTCATTCCAGAAATATTCCTTTCAGCATTTCCTTCCCATATCTTCAGGAAGCTGCCAGACTCAGAACTCTGGAGAGGGAGCCCTCCCTCAGGCTATACGGTCATGACTAGAGGGGAGGGAAAAATCCTTTCCTTCTACCCTCTTAGGTACATTGGGGCCTTGTAAATTAGACTGAAAAGAGACAAATTAACAAGGGAAAAACATAAAATTTATTGAATATAAGTGTCATGTGACATGGGAGCCTTCATTAAAAAAATGAAGACAGAAAGAAACATTAAGCATGAGCTTTTTTATCCTAAGTTTGATGAAGAGTGGAAAGTTATGGGAAAATGCATTAGGACAAAGATGTGTGAGCTGAGGGCAGTAAACTGGGAGAAAGTGAGCAAGACCTGCCTGTGCAGATTCCCCATGGTGTCCCTCCACCCTTGGAGCTAAGGACACTCCTTTCTTCTGGGTATAGGGAGAGCACTTCTGTCACACAAAGGTACTGTAATCTGCTCTTCAGGGAAGAAGGTCACAGAGTCTCTCCAGCACACGCCACTTCTCAGATTCCTCCAGTTCAAAATAGTCAATGTGCCAAAGCACCCTATTTAGGGATACCATGTTCTGAACCCCACGATGACCAAGGCTGCAAAGACAGACAAACCTTTGCCTACAACACAAACTCATTAGGTTTCCTTCCTTAGCTTTTCAAATGTTCAAACTCCGCCCTGCCATGCTTTGGAAATTGTGCTTCTGAAAATCAATATTTTGGAGACGTTAAAAGCTTTCCACAAAAAAAGTTCACTATACCCAAATACATTTGAAGCACAGAACGCTAAAATCACCTTCTAAAAATTCACAATATAATACGAGTATATTAAAGATTCTAAGAAGTCTTGCAGAAAGGAGCCTTTTTAAACCCAAAGTCTGCAAACTTATGGAAAAGGTTTTTTGTTCTTTTTCATTAAACCAAAACAAAACGGGTTGTTTGAGAAATCCTTCAAGAGACACAAGGTTAGAGAATTAAAATGACTAAAATATAGAATGGCCAAAGGGTATCTAAAACATTTCTGGCCATGCGCAATAAATATATACCTAATAAGTTTACTTCAGAAATTCAAATTCCAGGATATCCCTTGGAAACCAGACATCTGCCTGTTTCTACAGAGGCCTTCTACTAAAGCTACCTTCAAAGGTAGAGAAAACTGATCACAGAGGGAAAAAATGTGTGCCCTCAACTTACAGTTCTGTTTTTAATGACTATCAAAGCCTCTTAAACCATCAAAAGCATTTCCGCGAAGATTAGTTAGGAAGTGGCCATAATTTAAAATCATGTTGCTTTCAGCCAGAGGGTTGTATCATACAAACTTTCACAACAGTTTACTTTAATTGAATAACTTAAGCAGAGTGAAAAACACTCACTCACATTCACCATGGCGTGCCCCATTCTTCATCAGGGACCTACCGTGGGCATGTACCAAAACTCACACCTAGCGCCTTCCCCACCAGTGTCACGCCAACTGAAATGAATTTTTCTCTTCTTGAGCGAATTCTTCATTTCTTAATTTACAATGGAACACCACCAAACTATGTAAAAGTGAGATTCTGTTTAAATTAATATTAGATAATGTCCAGGAATTCATCTTTGAGACCAATTCAATTTTCAGAATGTATCTTGGCTCTTTGAGTATGACATATCATGTGTTCATTCACTGTACAAACGATTGCTGAGTACTCACTTAAGAACAAGTGCTATGTTAAGTGCTGGGATTGTGAAGACAAAAATGCCAAAAAAAAAAAAAAAAATTCCTTGCCCTTATAGAGTTTATAGTATAATTCAGAAAGACAAACATAAACTAATGATTCAAAACAGGCAGTAATGCCAAGCACCAGGGAACATGTCTGTAGTTCTAGCAACTAGGGAGGCTGAGGTGGAGGATTGCTTGAACCCGGGAGTTCAAGGCCAGTCTGAGCAACACAGCAAGATCCTGCCTCAGAAAAACAAAACAAAACAGCAAGGGTGGTAAGTGCAGCAATAGTGAGATATATTTTATGGTATAGGACTAAATAGGAGGGTAGCATTTGACTCAAACTGGGCCTAGGGTATGCTTCCCAGAAGGGGAGTTAAATTTGAAAGAAAAACTAGTACTGAGAAAGGTGCATAGGAGAAGGGCATGTTTGAAGATGGAGAGAAAGAATGTGGCATAGTCAAGGAATCAAACAAGTAGATGTTATGTCAGAAGCAAAGAGTTTTTGTGAGAAAAAGTGGAGGCACTGTGCAAGAAAAAGTTCAATAAGAGGTAACTCTATCTTTAAGAGATTGAGGTCTTGTGGGAGGGAGATTTATTATCAGGTATTTTACAATACAAAATAGTATTTGCTGCCTGCTCCGTCTATGGAGTAGCCATTCTTTTATTCCTTTACTTTCTTAATAAACTTGCTTTCACTTTACTCTATGGACTCACCCTGAATTCTTTCTTGTGCGAGACCTAAGAACTCTCTCGGGGTCTGGATTGGGACCCCTTTCCTGTAACATCTTTTTGGCCACTATGGAAGGGACAATACTGAAAAAACTCCCGATCCAAAGGCTAACTCTGGGTTAGTGGTGGGATCCAGTAACATTATTCTGCAAACCCCAAAGGGATGATACTGAAAAGACTTCCAACCCAAAGGAAAATCTTTTGCACGCATAAATTGGCTGACTTTGAGTAGGTGGGGTGCATTTACCTGAGCAAATGATGGGATTGGGTTAGAAGCCCAACTAGGGAGAGTCAGAGTCTCTGCTAAGATAAAGTGGGTTAAAAGGACCCTCTTAATAAAACGCAAGGACGCTTGACCGAACTTGGGTTTGAGACCCAACTTACGAAGGTTAGAGTCTTTCCTAAGATTTAGGGGATTAGAGGCCCCTCCCAGTAAAGTCCCTCTCAGCTAAGAACAGGTTTGGCACTATAGGATGTTATTTTCTTTGGGTTAATCTGCCTTGCACTCTTTGCTGATGGCTATGGGTGACAGAATCAGGCACATACAGGATCATGAGACATGGGAACAAGTTTCCCACTTAAGGGGAAACTTGAGAGCCGATGGAACTGCCATGAAAGATCCCTCCTCTACTGACAAGCTGCCCCCTGAACTTTTCAGGGTCACTGCAATGGGTGGGTCTTTCTCTGGCCTCCCTGGGCTCTTCACCTTCCCCACTCTGCCACAGGCAATGCTTTTCCCTCTCTCCTTTCCCTTTCCTATCTTTACTATTACTCAGGGTGACCATCTTGCCCAGAGACCACAAGTTGAAATTCCTGGTCAGAGGTTGGATTAACAATGACAGGGCCCAGCTGGGGGCACGTTTGAGCTTTGTCAGTTTGATACTAGGTGCTAAGCAGAGGGGCTAATGTCTGTGTTTTGTCACACATATTTTACTCTGGCCTTCCTTCATATTGTGGCTTGGCCCCCAGGGCTGTGGTGCAGCCAGCCGGGTTACTAGGGCCACTCAGAGAAAGGAAACCCAGAAGCCTGGCATGCCAGGAAAAGGTTAAGAATTTCTTACCAGTCAGACTTCTGGTCTCTCTCTCTCTCTCTCTCTGTGCACACTGGTTGAATGAATGGTAAAAATTACTGTTTATCTCCTCCATAAAGTTTTGATTAATGGAAAAAAAGAATTCATGAGGGCTAGTCTTAAACTGTAGTGAATCTGTTGTACTTTGTGCTATGAATTTGTCTTTCCATATCTTTCTGTCAGAAAGAGGGATACCTTAGGATAGAATGCGGGCCTAGGACCCCATAAGCCTACTGTCTAAGACACAGCCCAGCAAAACTAGTCAATTACATCCTTGGGAGCTTGATCTTGTAACCATGTGGCCCCGCTTTCTCTTTTCACATTGGTGACCTGGGTTCAGGGTTCAATCCTGGATCAGGGAATGAGTCCTTTGTCTTCTGTGTATTTATATGTGTTGTGTGTGTAATATAAAAGAGCTTTTGTCAATTGGCTTAAAAATAATAAGAGCTTAAATCAAATATTTTTTTAGAAAAGTAAAAAGTGTAATGCCTTTTAGTTTGTGTGACTTAACTAACCTTTGGGAAATAAAAACAGTTTGACATGTAAGGCGTGTAAAGAAAGTAAAATGTGTTGTTGGTAAGAGACTATAAAAAGTCATAGAAATGTGGATTTTCTTGCCTAGATTAAAAAGTTAAAGGGTTATTTTAAGTTAGATAGGATAAAGCTGAAGGTTTAAAGAAGTTGTGGAAGGTTTGTAAAAAATTAATTATAAAAGAGATTCTGTGTGTGAACATATTGGCTAAAGCTAAAGGGGTATTATTCAGTTTTTCTATAAATTGAACATTGAAATAAAAGCACAACAGGTTTTTCCTAGAGCACTGATCTGCTCTTTCACAAATATTTTAAAGGGTTATAAAAATTTATGAGACTCTTAAGGTTCAAACTGATTAAGATTAAATACATTTGTCTATAAGGTTTTATTAAGAATTGGATTTAACATTAATAGCACATTAATACAACAGTGACATTTGGCTTATTTGGTATAAAAACAGAAAGCATTGTCAAATATAAAACAGTGTTGGCTTTCTTTGGGCTGTATTTATATAAATACGTTACTGGTATGTGTTCCAAAATAATGGAAAAATTCCTATAATTCTAATATGATTTAGCATATGTTATTAATAGCTATAATGGTTATGTAAAATTGTTGTATGCCACAGAAGTAAACAAAATTTCCCTGCCAACTGTGGCTTTAGTAGTGGCTGCCCTAAGGCGTTTTATCATCCACTGACAGTTGTTGTCTTGTTTTAATCCTCTTATAATCAGCTATAGCACTTTGACAGGTGTTCTTAAATGCAGTTTTCTAATAACTTTGGCAACTGTCACATTAGAATAGAGGAAAGCAGCTTTCAGGACTCTCATGGAAAGCTGAAATGTTCACAAATATCAAGCAGGACAGGAGTACACTGCATGGACTGAATTAATAGAAGACTGAAGTGATTTTTTTACTTTTTGCTTAAAACGGTGCTGATACTTTGTTTTGTTTTTTAGAGTCAAGAAAACTTTTCTTTTGAGCTATCTACAGCTTTTAACAATTGAGTAAAGTATACTCCTATGAACAAAATTTGGAGCATGTTTGTTTCTCTCTACCTGATTTCGCCAGAATTTGGAAACTAGTTTTGAGTATTCTTAACTTATGGCAATACAGTTATTTGCATAGTGCAATAAGAATCTGTTTTCTTTTGTAACAGGATACAGTTGGAGAAATTGGTTATTTTACCAAGTCCTTGACTGGAATGGTGTGCTTTCCTTTGAGGAATTAAACTTGACTGGTAAAGCCAATAAAAGTCCTTTGGGAAAAATGGCCTCATACCTTGTCTACACAGTTTCTGTACAGGGTTCCTGACCTGGTGGTAAATAAAGAATGTCACTTTCTGACAGGCCCAGGAGCTCCAAGTTATCTTGGGACCTCAGGAGGAGAGGAATTTACCCAACTCACAGGTATTTGAGGGTACAAACCCATGGCCGGTCTCAGCTTTAAAAAAGTCTTATTTGAGATTCCTTATGGAACAGAGTTCCATGAAAGCCAATTTAAAAAGCCTATGTGAAAAATAATTATTCTTGCTGCACTTCATACAAATAATCAGGCCAAGTATAATAAAGCAAATCGGTCTTACCATGATTTATCTTTAGTGAAAATGGAGAGAGAAACTATTTTTCAAAAACTATGGTACACCTGATTAGATTCTAGTCTCATCAGTTGTTTTTTGAGTATTTTTCTGCAATTTAGACTGACTCCTTATTCCTGTGGACAAACCAGTGATTTCTGGCTGCTGCTCAGAAGAAACAAGAGGGATGGGTAATGTAAATATCTGGATCAATATTCTAATTCTGGGCACATTTTAGAATCAGCTAACAACCCCATATCAGCTTGGTTCCAACAGTTGCCCAGCTCATGAAAAAATCTTCTAATTTAGTTTACTTGAGATAATTTTACTTATTTTGCCTTACCGTTGTGGAATATATTGCTGTTGTATTCTTTGTGTAGGAATGCAGAATAAGCCTACTCAACATTTTCTTAAACATTTATTAACCTTCTAGATATCACCTTTTGTTGGAACTCCAGAGTTATGAGTGGCCCTTGACATACTGATGCTTTCTGATTGAGCTCCTCTCTATCCCAAATACAAGAGATCCTCATAGTTAGGCAGGAATATCATCACCCCTATTCAGCCTGAAGAAGTTACAAAATACAGATCTTCATCCCTCTACAACTCTTAAGATTAAGGGTTCTCTTATAAAAGGGAGGGGGGAAATGTCAGAGGCATTTGAACCAGAGCAACTTCATCTTGAACAGGAGCTGGGTAAAATTAGTCTGAAACCTACTGGGTTGCATTCCCAGACGGTTAGGCATTCTTAGTCATAGGATGAGAGAGGAGGTCAGCACAAGATACAGGTCATAAAGACCTTGCTGATGAAACAGTTTGCTGTAAAGAAGCTGGCCAAAACTCACCAACACCAAGATGGCGATAAGTGTGACCTCTGATCGTCCTCACTGCTACCCTCCCACTCCTACCAGCACCATGACTGTTTACAAATGCCATGGCAATGTCAGGAAGTTACCCTATATGGTCTAAAAAGGGGAAGCATGGGCCGGGCCCTGTGGCTCACACCTATAATCCCAACACTTTGGGAGGCCCAGGTGGGCAGATCACGAGGTCAGGAGTTCGAGACCAGCCTGACCAACATGGTGAAACCCCATCTCTACTAAAAATACAAATATTAGCAGGGAGCGGTGGTGTGCACCTGTAATCCCAGCCACTCAGGAGGCTGAGGCAGGAAAATTGCTTGAACTGGGGAGGCAGAGGTTGCAGTTAGCTGAGATCACGCCACTGCACTCCAGCCTGGGCGACAGAACGAGACTCCATCTCAAAAAAAAAAAAAAAAAAAAAAGAGGTATGAATAATCCACCCCTTGTTTAGCATATAACTAAGAAATAACCATAAAAATGGGCAACCAGCAGCTCTCAGTGTTACTCTGTCTATGGAGTAGCCATTCTTTTATTCCTTTACTTTCTTAATAAACTGGCTTTGGCTTAAAACAACAACAACAAAAAAAATAAAATGGTATTTGCTGTGATAGCATAGGAGCAAAATGCTCTAATGATTTTATCAAACTCACCAGTATACTCTTAAAGAAACTTCCACTATTCAGGGTGAAACACTTCATTGTGAAAAGGGTGCTCAGACATTCAGAAAACTATTCAGCATTGCTCCTCAACCTGTGATGTAACCTTGATCATCTCACTTGCATTCCTTGCTCATGATAAAACTCAAACTCACAGATGTCTGTAGTAGAAAAGGGATCGACCACCATGAATATTTTTGTAAAGAGGTCTGACGTAAAGATCTGCTTTTGATGATCTAAGAAATTTTATGGTAAATGACAAAAAGTGCACTGTTATTGGAGCCTAAGTTACAGCATATGAAAAATCATACAATTCTAGAGTTAGGAGGAGCTTATCCAAATTTTACATATAATAACAATAATAAGCATGTATTATGCACTTACTTTGTACATGGCACTGCTGTAACTCATTTAACCTTCACTACAATGTATGAACTCAATTCTATTATTATTCCTATATTACAGCTAAGGAAATAGATAAATAATTTGTCTAAGGTAAATTCTCATAACTAGAGTACGTGGTATTTCAATCTTAGCAGACAGCTTGGAGAGCCCAGGTGCCTGAAACCATGTTCCTTGCCCGACCATAGGGTGATCAAGATGAGGAAACGGGGGCCCAAAGAGGCTAAGTGATTTGTCAAAGGTTAGACAATTGGTTGTTGCTTTACCCATTAATGCAAAGTGAGGAATGTAAAGCATAGTATCATATACTGAGATGTAGTAAAGAAAAAAAAAAAAAAAGGCACAACACTTAAAACCAACAAAGAGGCTTAATCTAACTCTAATGAGAATTTTTTTATTTTTTTTTAAGAGACGGAGTCTTGCTCTTTTGCCCAGGCTGGAGTACAGTTGCTTGATCATGTCTCACTGCCACCTCAAAATCCTGGGCACAAGCAATCCTCCTACCTTAGCCTCCTGAGTAGCTAGGACTACAGGCACTCGCCACCATGCCTGACTAATTAAAAAAAATTTTTTTTGTAGAAACAAGGTCTCAGTATGTTGCCGAGGCTGGTCTTGAACTTCTGGCCTTAAGTGATCCTCCTGCTTTAGCCTCCCAAAGTGCTGGGATTATAGGCATGAGCCATGAAGCATGGCCAAGGAGTCTAATAAGAGTCTTAGTGCTCTTCCCTGTTGAGGATCTTAGCACAATTTTGAGGTCTTCAGCTATGACTTACACACACTTCATTTGTTACAATTTTTCTTTTTTACAAATAACTTTCTAAATAATTTTATGATTCAGTAGCACTAAAAAAGGAGGATAAGAGAGTGTAATTCTTTGATGCAGGTTTGGAGAGGAAAAGAAAGATAATCAGAGGCCAGCCTATTAATCAGCTCTACCAGACCTGTGCACCTATCTTGTTTCCATAATTTCTTTGAGCAAGGTTCCTATTCTTCCCTGGGCTCTGTTTCCTCATCTACAAAATGAAGACAATAATTGACACCTTTCAGGGTTGTTACACTAGTTAAATGTGATACTATCTGTCAATGTAAAGCAAAGTTGCCAGCACACACATAGAGCAAGGCTCAGCCAAATTGAGTTTCCTTCCTGCCCCTTTCTATTCCAGACCTATTGAAGAAAACTTTTTCTAAAATTTATTTTAAAAGCTACCACTGTGATAGTAGATATATATCATTACACATTTGTCAGAACCCAAAGAATGCAGCCGGGTGTGGTGGCTCACACCTGTAATTCCAGCATTTTGGGAGGCTGAGGTGGGCAGATCACTTAAGGTCAAGAGTTCGAGACCAGCCTGGCCAACATGGCGAAACCTTGTCAGTACTAAAAATACAAAAATAAGCCAGGTATGGTGGTGGGAACCTGTAATCCCAACTACTCAGGAAGTTGAGGCAGGAGAATCACCTGAACCCAAGAGGCAGAGGTTGCAGTGGGCCAAGATCACGCCACTGCATTCCAGCCTGGGTGACAGAGTGAGACTCCGTCTCAAAACAAAACAAAAACAAAACATAGAATGTGCAACACAAAAAGTGAACCCTATTGTAAAATATAGGCTTTAGATAATAATAGTCGCTCATCCATTGTAACGAACGCACCACGTTAATGCAAGACATTAATAATAGTGGAAAGTAGGGGTTGAGAAGTGAGAAGGTATACAGGAACTCTGAACTTTCTGCTCAGTTTTTCTATAAACCCAAAACATCTCAAAAATTAAAGTCTACTAATTTATAAAAAGTTATGAGTTGAGCCATCTTTTGACATGCCTCATGGTTCAGGCTGAATTGACTCTCCTGTGACACCCACACACAGCTAGAGAATTTTCTCTAGAGTAGTGGAGGGCCATCAGTAACAAAAAAGGAACAAGGCAAATCACAGAGAGTTTTTCTTCATCACACTTCCCGGCTTTTGGGGACTGTCTCTTCTGGGGATCTCCTGACCCCCAGCTACTCAAGGACCACCCTGGTGTCTCATAGGCCATGTCCTCACAGTGAGACACCACGTGTGGCTGCACACCCATGCCAGTGTGCCAGTGTCCATTCTGCCACACATGCTAGAGTCTCTGATGCAGTGTTGCTCATTGAGCTTAATGGCATTAAGAAAAGCAAAACTTGACCTGCTCACTCTGGCAGAATTTGGGAGTGGGCTGTGGAGAATGTCGGTGGGAGGGTGTTCTCAGGCAGTGGGATTAAAAGTGCTTCAAGTACTGGTTCAAAAACAAAACCTCCATAAACATCACAGGCTGCAAATAAAGTATCTGAATGTCTGATTAGATATCTCATTTGCTGAAAAAAATACATGCAGGAGGATACAGCAATGTAGAAAATTACATGGTATAAGAATTGCAAACACCAGTAAGTCAGAGAAATATTTCAAAAGTGAAACCAGTATGGAACACACAAGCAGTCTTGCCTAAAACACCTTCTTAGAGTCTCCAAGACACAAATAGGCTATATTCAAAATATTGGTTTGCAAGAATTTTGTCTAGAGGTAGAAACACATTTACTGTAGGTGCAATGTCCAGATAGGCTGACAAATACAGTTCAAACTGTGATGTCCCTGAGCACGGCAGAAGCTCATCATGGTGGAAGATATTTCTGTGGGAAAACATACTAACTGATCTGTCCTTCACGGTGTTGGCCAAAGGTGATGAGACTCCTTTACTTGTTTTTGCTCAGTTCAGCACACCAAATTCCAGGGCACCATTTACGCTGTTTACACAGACCACAACGTGAACGGTGTTCCTGGAGTTGTGCAATGTGGGGGCTGATTCCCATGGCCTGGGGAAAAGTACTGGCTGCAAATAAACTTCACGCTCATGGCTTCAGACCTACCCCTCTGTCCTAGAAAGAAGCAAACCATTCTTATGAGGGATTACTGGGTCTGCGCTATTAATGAGAATGGGAAACACACCAAGATGAAGGAGTTGTCTCTACTGCCACTCCTACACTAGCGGGCCCCCTCTTTAGCTTCATATTACTATCACCTAGTCACCACTCCCAGAGTTTCTGATTTCATTTGTCTGAGTGGGGCCCAGGCATCTGAATTTAAAAGTACTCCAGGTGATTCTAATGAGCAACCAGGATAGAGAACCACTGCTGCAAATATTAACTGTATTAATAACTGTATTTTATTTTATTCTCCTCTAAGTATGAGAAGAGGTAAAAGGAGCTTTGGTGTCCGAAGACTGAAGTTAGGATCTTTGGCGTGTCTAAAACAACCATCAGACTCAGTAAGTCTCTTAGTCAGGGTGGAGCGCATCAGTGGGACTAGGGCTGGGGATGTCACCTCCAAGAACAGCACTAGGAAGAGCCCAAAAGCAAGACCCAGTGTGGAGGTGGTTGGTTGGTGGAGAGCTGGGAAGAGGAGAGGAAGATAGGATGGTCCTAGATAGAGAGTCTGACACAAGGCAAAGAAAGGAAGGAAGCTCCAAAGGAGGCATCATGAGCGAACGTTTCATTGGCAGCATAGCTGGGATGGCCATCCCTGGAAAGCCAGTCCCATGTGTGAGATGTAAGTGTACAAGTCAGTGGCACAGAGACATTTCCTGATCTGTGGCTTTGTAAGTTGCTTTGGTGCCAGTTCCCTTAGAGTGCATGGAAACCACAGGCAATGGGATTCTTTGGTAGGAGGACTCTGGGGTCCTTGTATATCCCTTCCCTGACTTTAGTTTTTTTCCTATGTTGAGAAAAATCTTTGCTAAATTAGCAAAATTGTCAGAAAGGAAGCAAAGCCTAAAATGAAAGAAACTAACATAAAATTTAACTACTAAAATTTTGTGCTACCACTAATTTCTGTTGCGTTTTAACTCTGTTCCTTGCTGTGAATCTTTAAAGACAAAGATAAGTCTATATATTATAACAATAAATTTTATTATTCATAAGGCTAATATTTTTCATGCTTCTTTATAGAATGATGTTTTAAGACAAGGTAGAAGTGGATATTTAGGTTTAGGCAGTATGTAATAGATCTCTCTAAAATCATAAAATACTAAATCATTATTGAGCAGATTAGAAGGAGATTTGAGGCTATCTGCTTAATCATCTGCTGTAAACAAGAAAAATTTAAACCTTCTGATCTGTAAATTAAAAGTCTCTCACATCATTCTATAAGCGTAATTCCCCTCTGTGTTCCTAATGTGTCAATTACTTCTGTTAATTTTTCAGTGAAACAATGGCCCTCATCCCATACTCCATATAACACTCTTCGACATGTTCATGGACCTCAATCTTGTTCATTTCAGCCCATATTACTGTCTCCAGCTTTCTCCATGGGATAAACAATCTGGCTTTTTCCACTCAATAACAAAAAAATAAAAATCAATTTTTTGAGGAGAAAAAGGAATTGACTCCTTTTTAAAAAATAAAATGGATTTTTTATATAAAGAGACAGTATGATAATAATGCAAAACACAGGTCACCTTTAGTTCACATGTCTCATTGTAGGAAGAACCATTTAATCATCTGAACCAAAGATAAACACTTTAAGTCAACTCACTTTCTGAACACTTTAGTGTCTGCAGAAGAAGCTCAATCTACAATATAATTAAATTTGTTTAAAATTTCTCAGCCTTGAATTCATTATCTTACAGTGGGGATTCATAATATTGACTTCATGGGATTGTGAAGATAGTTTTTATGTACTTTTTTAAGAGATGGGGTCTCACTCTGCAGCCCAGGCTGGAATGTAGTGGCTTGATCACAGATCACTGCAGCCTTGACCACTGGGTCTCAAGTGATCCTCCCACTTCAGTCTCCTGAATAGCTGGGACTACAGGCACCTGTCGCCATGCCTGGTATTTTTTTTTTTTTTTTTTTTTTAAGAGATCAGATCTCACTATGTTTCTCAGGCTGGTCTCAAACTCCTGGGCTCAAACTATCTGCCTGCCATGGCCTCCCGAACTGCTGGGATTACAGGCATGAGCCACCATACTTGGCTGTTGTTAATTAACATGGAATTTCAACTTCCTTCACTCCTGGACAAGTCTTAGCTCTTAAAGTCTTAATGTTG
This sequence comes from Mandrillus leucophaeus, assembly GCF_000951045.1. Classification (NCBI taxonomy): domain Eukaryota; kingdom Metazoa; phylum Chordata; class Mammalia; order Primates; family Cercopithecidae; genus Mandrillus; species Mandrillus leucophaeus. Next base: position 839,284 of record NW_012104076.1, read on the forward strand.
GATCTCTCTGGCCACAGAGCTATCAGTTCAGACTAGGTGCCTCTGAGCATTGCTGTGAATGTTCAAGCCTGTTGTGAAACACTATATGATCTCTGACCGTATCTCCATTAGCTCACATGGTTGATATCATTTGCCATTCTTCACATGGAAAAAAACTAAAGTGGGGGAAGGCACACCCAAGGACCCCAGAGTTTTCCTATCAGTGAATCCCATATCCTAGGATTTCCGTGCGCTATCGAGGGACTGGCACAAAAGCAACTTACAAAGCCACAGATCAAGAAATGTCTCTACTGGGGGTAAATGAAGACCAATAGTTTCCAGTAAAGCAATTCAGCAACAATCCATGAGTGATGGATTGTGAGGCCACATAGTATCTTGAGTGCTAAATGGTACACCTGGTGCACTGCCACCTCCTGGCTTGAACAGTCAAATCAGCACCACAGAGGCTTTACGGACAAATGAGAAAGACGAAACTGGTTCCATCTGGGGTTTTTGAAAGATTTTGTAAAAGTGCAAAGCTAGTCCTTTAGTCCTGTCGAGGAATTTTGTCATCCCATCCTGCTGCCAAACTCTAAGTCCAGAGTATATTACAAACTGATTTTTAAATGTGGGTTTATGTGGCCACATATTTTATTTCATTTCCTTTTACCGTAGTAATGTCTTAAGAATTTGGAAGATCAGCTTACTGACACCAGGAGGAAGTCTTAACAGAGTTACACGGTAAACAGGATTATGAATAGGATACAAAATGCAGTGTTAAACTCTTTGGGTACTATTTAATGTAATCAAATGGCCATTTAACTCCTATTCTTCTCTCACTGATAAATCACTCTCGAGTGACCTTTTAATCCCCAATCAGCACCTCCAGCGGCAGCTTTTTTTATTGTTCCAAAATTTCTAAGGACTTGAGACATAGACTATTTTTCAAAACTTAAGTAAACTTATTTTTATAAAATGCTGTGTGGTCTCATTTAGATCTAATGTGTGAAAGTAGGTAGCAGAGGCCACAGTCATTGACGAGACCAAAGTTACTGAGCCATGACATGTAGTCAGCAGGAGCCTGATATTCTTAAGATGAAGAAAACATTAAAAGGAAAGAAAAGTATGAAGAATGACTGATGAGGAAAGCAAAAGGCAATTACATCTGTAATTTGAAACGGATGGTTGATGGCTTGACTGCTGGGAACAGTGGGTCTTTATATCACAGTACATTAAATGACAATGGATTCACGTTAAAAGGGGCTATTTTATATTGCTTGGAATGCCTTTGCTTCCATCCTTATTGAGATCCTTCCCATTTATTAACCCCTCAAGAAATGCCTCATCCAGGATTCCCTCATCATTTCATCTGGAAAGATTTCCTTCCTCCAATTGCAGAAGAATCATATTTTATTTATTTATTTATTTAGTTAGTTATGTATTTGAGATGGAGTCTGGCTCTGTCGCCCAGGCTGGAGTGCAGCGCTGCGATCTCGGCTTACTGCAAGCTCTGCCTCCCGGGTTCACGCCATTCTCTTGGCTCAGCCTCCCGAGTAGCTAAGACTACAGGCACCCACCACCATGCCCAGCCAATTATTTGTATTTTTAGTAGAGACGGGGTTTTACCATGTTAGCCAGGATGGTCTTGATCTCCTGACCTCGTGATCTGCCCACCTTGGCCTCCCAAAGTGCTGGGATTACAGGCGTGAGCCACTGCGCCCGGCCCCGAATCATATTTTATTTAAACCCATCACAGGGCAGTTATCACATCCTACCCGGTAGTGTACCTATTTGCCTATGTGTTTTGAAGACAGAAGGACAACACTGTCTGCTGCATGTAATATGAGTTCAACTTTTGTATAAATAAATGACATCAGCAATTATTGTGCCTTAAGCATTCTCATAAAAAACAAGAACACCAACACACATTGATATCTTTGAGTTCTTTCTAATAAAACTTAGACATTTCTGTGATTCTGGGTTATAGAGACTAGTAACTAGTTTCCTCCTTAAAAGGAAACAAGAGAGAGAGGTTAGGGACATCATTTTCTCATTAGAAAAATTTAGAGTTGTGCCTTATAGCTCGTTTTTGGTTCTCTCTGGTTAAACATTTTTCTAAATCTTTAAACAAAGATATTGAAGACAAGCTTTATCCCATTCACAGAAAGCACAAATCCAAGAGGGTTAACTGTTATCACTGAGGACACAATCAAGACCCACAGCTTTGATAATCAGAGCCTGGAATGATGCACTGAGCCAGTAAGTTAGCTTCCAATAAGCAAAATTGTGTAACTCTACATTTCCTAAAACCAAGTGCATAGTATGGAAAAGAGGAGATCTGCTTTGGCAGCACTTTATTTTTTACAATAGTCTGTCTTCAGATGTTTGAAGGGGAGTGACTTGATGGTTCCAGGGTACGGAACCAGGAAGAATAGGTGAAAGCCTCAACTTAACTTTCAGAAAGGACTTTCCCTCAGTGTTGTCCAATAATGGCAAAAGCTGAGGTATAGACACAGAACAGGGTTCTTTGTTTCAGAGAAGGAGTGTGGATTAGGTACTTTCTGGGATCACTTTTAACTGTGCCCGATTGTCCCCTGCGCACCTCTCCAACCTCTTCTTGCATGACTCTCCTCCTTGCCATTGACATGCTAGTAAAACTGGACTTCTTCCCATCCTTAAACTCACCATATTGCCAACCCCAGCTTCCAAGCCTTTGCAGGTTTTGTCCATACTATTCCACCTGCAATGAATGCCCTTCCCCACTGCCATCAACCACCCCATTTACCTGGCTAAATTCTATCCATCCTTCAGGCCTCAACCTCCCAAACCAGTTTTATCTGTTCACATAGAATCCTGAAATACACTTTGCCATATGTTGCATATCTATAAGCATTTTGTCATTATTTGCAGCCATTAAAAAAAAAAAATAAAAGTCTGCTGTTTCTCCTGGTCAACAAACTCCTTGAAGATAATAACCATGACTGTTCTGTTCACCCAAGTTTCTCTAGTGGTGATCATTGAATCCTTCACAGAGAAGCTCAATAAATATCAGTTGAGTGACTGACTAAATGCAAATACCAAACCTATTTTTTAAAATGGTGAGAGAGAGAGAGAGAGAGTACATGCTCCTCCACATGTCTGAATGAATATATCCTTCCTTTGGTGATGGTTCACAGGCTCACTATAGCGCAAGCCCAGAGTTTCAAATTCTCAAATAAACATTACCCCTGAGGGGCCCCTTGCTACAATGGAGCAAAATCTTGAGAAAAACAAAATGATGCATCTCCTTATGCATTTATCTAAAACATCTACATAAGGAGGGTCAGTAAAAAATGAAGACAGAATGATTTTCACATTGCCCTTGATTTCTCCATACCAAACAATTTCATAGTCTGTGAGCTCACGGATCTCTTTCAGGCTTTCGGTCTACAAAAATCAAGTGAGGGTCGGGGCAGTGGCTCACGTCTGTAACCCTAGCACTTTGGGAGGCCAAGGGGGGCACATCACCTGAGGTCAGGGGTTCAAGAGCAGCCTGGTCAACATGGCAAAACCCTGTCTCTACTAAAAATACAAAAAAATAAGCCAGGCATGGTGGTGGCAGGCACCTATAGTCCCAGCCACTAGAGAGGCTGAGGCAGGAGAATGGCTTGAACCAGGGAGGAAGAGGTTGCAGTGAGCTGAGATCATGTCACTGCACTGCCGCATGGGCGTAGAGCAAGACTCTGTCTCAAAAAAAAAAAAAAGGATCAAGTGAGAACTAGGCTGCTGATCAGAGTTAAAGGCCAGGGGAGTGGTGGGTTGAGATCTGTTCTGCCCAGACATTGGGATCTGGAATGTAACTTTATTTCCTGTTTCTCTTTTCTTTTCACCTATAAATTAAGTCGCTTGCCATGTTTGTTTTCTTTTCAGCCATTACATCTGTATTAGCCGTCTCCCAAAGAAGAAATATTTATTAAACACTTGAACATCATGCTCCATAAACAAACATCCAGCGAGGTAAATACCAATGCCCTCATTTTACCCCTGAGGAAACCGGCTGAGTAACTTGGCCAACATTACAGACCCAAAGAACACTGTAGCCTAGGATTAGAACCCAGGTGAAATTCTTTCAAAGGCCATTATTTTTTCCTACTGCACCTCTCTGATTTAATATTTGGGCTCTTGCATCAATACTACCTTCTGGTTTTAAAACAATCACAATGCTTATTGGGTAACATGGAACCATCCTATGTGATAATAAAGAGGGACTTTCAGGTAAAACAGAATTAAAGTGTTGCTGTTGTGTTGTTGCTCTGTTGTCTTTCTAAGGTGTAAGATCACTTTTATAAAAAAAAAAATCTGTACTATGAAAGAGATTTGATAGGAAACGCCTAACAAATTTTAAATATTTGGATGAATATTCATCCTTTCTGCAATCTTCCTAACTTCACTGTGGTTTGAGTTTGTAATTTACCAAATAAATCATTTTTGTGCTAACAAGAATTGTAGGACTTAGAATGAAGGTACCATGGCAGTGGGTGTGAGCTAATGAGACAAAGTTGTGGCTTACTTATTTTAAGAGAAGAGTGCACGGAGCATCTGTAAGTACTAAGCAGCTGATAATGTTTGAGAGAAAGCAGGGAAGAGTTCCAGGGAAGCAGAACACCCAATAAAGGACTTGAGGCTCAGTCGTTCCTGGAGCGTTTATCTGTCCCCTGGAGCCAGATAAGAAAGTTTCAAGGATAAACTTAAGAGTGAAAAGTGACGTGCAATCTTAGCAGCCTTTGGATGACGCACAAAAAGAGCATTTTGGGCATCACTTTTTAATACACATTTTCCCCACATATCATCACTTCCATAAATAGGCAGGTTTAAGGGAGAAAACAAAAACTATTTTTGACTTCTGTAAAAACTTACCCATGAGAGGCAATGAACATTTGTTTAAAAATATTCTTACTTAGCAAGATCCCTGTCCTCCAGTCAATAGTTTTCCACTCAAACATATTATCTTCAGACAGCTAGAGGCGATGTTGTCAGAAAAGCACATAAACCATAGCTATAATTTCTTATCTTGATGGCCAAGTTTTAGAGTCCTTTGAAACAGCACCCCAGTCACTGCAGTGAGAGAAGCTGCATTACAGACAAAATATAGTACAGACAGTATTTCATTAGGGAGTGGGTTTTCTTTTGTTTTTTGTTTCGCTCAGCCCCTCAAAGATGTCTGTTGAAGCCTCTCACCTGGTAGCACAAAAGCTGTTGAATCACTTGAATGAAAGGGTCAGGTTGCAAGCTGTGCATGTGTGGAAGCTGTCAAGCCCTCTTCAGACCACCCAGCTCTCCAAAGGAGTAGCGACATCAGATTCAGACATGATAAGAGGCTGCCCTCGTATGTAACCTGGCCCAGGGAAACAGCCTTTCCAGGGAGTTACAGGATCCCATTGTAAGGAATGGCTACATGCCCTGAAAAGGTCACACTTGTCTAACTCAATATGCCTGCGGTCATGGTTCTTCGTGAGAGAAAGAAATATATCTGAAAATTTTTGAAGAAAAGCAATTAGCCAAATTAGGCCTATTCTCAAAGTAAATGCTGAAAAGCTCTCATATCCCATATCTGTGTCTAGAAGACTGAGTCGTATCTATGAATGTCAGAATATCAGAGCTAGGAAGACACTGAAACTCATTGAATTCAACTCATTTTACTGATGAGGAAGTGAAGCTTTGAGGGATTAGATGGCTCTTCCAAGGCTGGTTAGCAACAGCTAAGATTTGAAACACTATGAAGACAAGCACCCTGTGCATGCCATTCCCAGTGGGCATTTTGAAATCCTTAGAAATTAGCACTGAGCCTGGCACGTAGCAGGTGCAGCTAAATAGTTGGAATGAGGAAAGAGAAGAAAGGAAGGCGGTCTGATGGCCATGTCCAGTTTTCTTTTTAATATCAATATTAAATGCCAGAAAATGCAAGGATGGGGATGGAAGCTGAGCTCTGACTTTCGTATATTTTAGCACCATGGAAGAATCACTTTCTGTTTCTTCTCATCCCTGTGGGATGCTCCAATCCAAAAATCATTTTCTAGGAACGAGGCTCCTGAACCATTCCATGAAATCCAGCTCAGTTTCCCCCAACTCAGCCTAGCCCAACTCCAGCAGCCCAGCAGCCCCAGGAGGCTGGGAAAGAATTAAGAACAGTCCTGGGTTTAAAGTTTCCAAAACAAACATTGCTTAGCCATGCGGGGGCAGATCAGGTCATACAGCCCAACATGTGAAAGCAGGGAACATGCTAGTCCGGTCCCTTCGCCCAACTCCTTTTTTTCCTCGTGGGAATGAAAAGGCAGAGATGAGAAGGGGAGCAAGAAAAAAAAAAGATGAGGTTGGTGGAAAACTGATTTAAAAGCCCTGGTTTGTCAGCCAAGCATGCAAAACCATGTTGTACATTAAGTTAGGCTCAACAACAGCTCAAACTCAGGTTTCTTATTTAGATATAAGGTTTAATATTAACCAAGTACATGACAAAAATTTCATGTCAAGGACAATGTAGAGCAGTGTTTACCCAAGTGTGACCCACCTGCTTCAGAATCACCTGGGAAGATTCCTGGCACCACTCCAGGTTTAAAAGCCTTTGGGCCTGGGGACTGAGAACCTGCCTTTCACCACGCAAATGGGGGTTCTTACACATAGTAGGTTTTCAGAATGCCTGATGGAGAGAAATAGCAAAGTTTCCTAGAGCTGCACTGAAGGCACCTTTATCAAGTGTAAGCAGGGGGCTGAGGCACAGCTCTTCAAGCTTTACCTAGAGTCAGGAACAGCGGGTGTCAGTTTTCCAGAGCAGAAACCTGAAGAGCATTTGAATCACTAGCTCTGGTCTGTGAAGCAGCCCCACAGAGGTTAATCTCTCCAGCAAGATTCCCAGGCTATAAACACCAACGGCTCCCGGAAATGCTCTTTTTAAGCTTTGTAATGCACACCAAGCAACAAGACTGGGTACAATAGTAATAACAAAAAAAAATCAAAAATTAAAATTAAATACCTTAAAAACAATGAACTATTTCCGTAAGCCAGAAATTGTTTCCTGGATTTCAAAATAAAATGAAAAGAAACTCTTTACGAAAGCACCAAAGTCTCTGGACCAAATCTCAGTACTAAGCTGAGAGCGCCTGAAAATCAGTCCAAAACTTCAGAACAATGCCATTTCTTTGCCTCCCCAGCACTATCTCTCTTCCCCAAAATGAAATAGAAATCACGTTTTTGAAAATATGTCTCCAAATATAACTAAACTAAAGCAAAGGTATCCGAAATTATCTCATCCAAATTTCTCTATGTTTGTACCATGAGGATATTATCTGTTTCGTTCATTTTTGTGTCTTTTCCCTTTGACATTTCATTTAGCTGAAAAGAAACATTCTAATTTCAGAAGAAAAAATTACACAGTTAAAAAATGCTTATTTCATTGGCAAGTGCCAGCGCGCATGGACTGAGAAGAGAGTTAGAAATTTGTGTCACGTAATAAAAAGAATCCCGTTTTTGGCATTTGGTTTGCTAACACTGCAAGTTGCCACCTTCTGAGTTAACAGGAGAATTAAACTTTTGCAAGCCTACTCTTGCAGAAGCCTTGCATTGTTACTTGGCATTAATGATACCACATAAACAATCTCTGGGGCATTCTACTAACAACATTCACAGTCACGATGAAAAAAAACACATAAAACAGATACTTACAGGTAGTAGTTTTCCTTTCCAAGTCAAAAAAGCTAGAAACCCTTGAAACTGGCGGGCAGGATAAGAGTCACTGACCCGGCAATCTGGTTTAAAGGGCTTTGAGAGGAAGGGGGAGGAAAAAGAACCCCGGGAAGGAAGAGAGCTAAAATTCCAGTCTTTCAGGTCAGCTGTGTTTGAGATTTCTTTTTACTAAAAATCCATTAACCCACCTCACAAAAAATACAGAACTGAAGTTCACATACATACTCTGCTTTCTTTGCTGGTCTTCTCCAAGGTAGCTGCTGCAGCTTTGCAAACTTCCCGAGTGCCAAGCCTCAGGACTCCCCCTGAGAAGGGCATGATAAAGATGCCTTCAACTGTTTACAAGGAGCCCGACCTCCCTGGCGGACAGCCACCGCTCGCCCGCCCGTGCCTTCTGCTGGTTGGGTCCGCAGGGACAAAACTGAGCTTTTGTTAATGAGGTCGGTTGCCTCTTCCCAGCCTGTTCCCAGCTTCCTTTCTCACTACTAGTTTTGTACTAACTGCTCTGCCACTCGCCGAGCTGGAGCAGCCTCTCCCTCCTGCAGCACACAGGCGCACACACACTCAGACACAGGCACACACACATTCACAAATGGGCATGCACACACTCACATACAGACACAACCACTCACAGAGGTACACACACAGGCACACATACACACACGATAGACACACAGTCACCACACACAGACACATACACAGGCAAATGCATTCACATGCATGCACACACAATGACCCACCCCACACATGTGCACGCATTCTCACGCATGCTCCACACACACACACGGGGGCACACACATGCAGGCCGCATGTGCCCACACCCACCCATTTACATACTCACACAGACTCTTCCAAATTCCCATCTTGCAAGGTTTTTATTGAAATTTAGATGAGAAGCCCAGCATTCAGAAGGGACAGGACCCCTTTAACTTTTGTCATGGCATTTAAGGAAAAAGATGGGATGGAACTAGATCCTAAGGTGCTGTTTTTAAATACCACCTTACTTCTTCCGTTTGTAAGGCTTTTTGTGTGTCTGACTCTTTTTGAAAATTCATAAAGATCCCATTAATCTGATCCATTTGCATATAGTTCATGATCCCAATAATTCAGATATATCACAGGCCAAGAACTGTCCTCTCAACAGAGATTCACATAGTTAACTTGTCAGTATTCAGTGGTCTGTGAAAGTCTTGATCCTTAACAACTGTTTAATAAAATGCTTCCCTGTATTTTATTCCCATCAGGAAAAAAAAAAAAAGATAATGGCCTACCATCTGGCCTAACTTTTAAATTAACCATAAAGAGAGAATTTGAAGTATTAACTCACTTTGGGGGAACTGTTTATATTAAGACATGTCTGGCTATCCTAAACCTTTGCCAAAAATATAGAACACTGTGAATCCAATTCAACCTAGATAGTGGTTTCCCCTAACAAGGTCACAACACCATATGCCTTTCTTTGGAAGCCATAAGGAAAAGAGAGAGGAAAAAGGAAAAGAGAGAGTAAAATGATAAAGAAAATTACATGAGGGAGGAAGAAAGAAAAGAGAAAAATGTAAAGAAAGAATGCAAAAGAAGGGAGAAAAAAGTTATTTATTTTAAAAACATGCTTTGTGGTTGCTTTAGCAATGAATGGTGCTTATACACTTACTCAAAGTCATCAGAGATTTCAAATCTTCAAGAATCTCTTGATTCATTTTGTTTGCTCTGAGAATAAGTAGGGGAAAGTTAAGAATCACTAAACTCTTTATAAGTAAACAGATATTTACTAAACACAGTTATTATTAAATAAATATAGTGACAATGTGTGAGTCATATATTAATCTTGAAAAGGCAAGAAATAAAGCCTTAATAATGACAGTTAAGAAACACAGCAAAACAGACAATTTTATTTTCAAACTGATTTTTAAAATTGCTCATGTTGTGAATATCTCACCTGCAAAGAAATGAAGATGGTTTTAGAAGCTGTTAGTTGAGACTAGGAATCCATTTGACAAAGGAATTGTATACTATGTATAAGTGGTTGCATCGACATGCTTCTTCTAACATCTGGGCTAAATAAGGTTTATGGATTAGTCTAGAAAGAGAGATAAATGTTTTTATATCACTTCTATGGGAAAAACAACTTCAGCATGCTAAGCAAAAAATAACAAGCTTAGATTGCAACATATCTCAAAAAGTCTACAGGAAACATAAACTTTGCAAAGTTAATTATATACATGAAGCTTGGCCTAACTGTGCTGAACATATTCTAAAATAGGCGGTTAGAGTTAGATTAGCAAAAATGTCCTGAAATCTGAAGTACCTGTTTATACAAATGTCATTCTTTCTATCTGCCACAAATGAATAAGGGCCTGGAAATAATACAATTATCAACTTCAATCAATAAAATACTCTTTGAAAAGGTTGAAATGCCAAGTTAGGGCATTTAAAAAGAACTAGTCAAAGAAAACAACAAAGAATTCTTCCCCTAAAAGCATGTGCTGCTGAACTTGGTGCTGGCACAAAATCCATTTTTAAAGAAATCATTTTACTTCTAGCCTTAGTTGGAGTGATAATGAAAAATATCAAATGTGTGTTGGAGATTGGCATACCATTTTGGATTGTAAACATGAATGATTTTTGTTGAATTGCTACAGAATGTAGCATTATCTGAAAAGCACAGCTAATACCTTCACCAAAAATTTATATAAAAAAATAGGAATGTGCCTATTAAATTTTGATCATGGCAGCAAGACAAGAGGTGTTATCTATTACACTGTAAAGATAGTTTTCCACTGAGTCTCTAAAACTGGATGGCCATGGGAAGCAATACTATGGCAAGAGAAGAGGATGAGTCCAGGAATAGAAAGGTGTTATACATACCACACTTGAAATAGATAAACATGAAAACAAATAAAGAAAAGCAATACAAACACCTCTGTGTACCAGAAAAGAGCAATTACACAGCCCAATGAGAGGGTTTGTAGGACCTCAGACTTGGGAGCTGACATTGTGATTAGAGGATATCAGGAGATAAAACCACTCCTGAGCAGGACAGAAGAACATCGTGCTCTGCTTGACATGAGAGGGCTACAGGTCAATTTGACTTTTAACATAAATCCTAAATAACTTATTTACAAATCAAATTCAGCTCTGCTTTTTAAAAGACAATATGACCAATAGTGAAGAATTTTTTTTTCAGGATTGCAAGGATGGTTCAAAATCAGAACATCTAGCAGTTTAATATATTAAAGAAGGAAAAAAGACATGACCATCTTAATAAGTGCAGAAAAGAGACATTCAGTAAAATTCAATACTCATTCATTAAAAAACCGAAAACTGAAAAATATTAGCCAACTAGGACTAGAAGGGAAGTTTCTAAATCCAATTAAAGACATCTGACTACAATCTCCACAATTCAACATCGGATAGGAGATCCTAACCAACACAATAAGTCAAGATTAAAAAATGAGGCATAAAAATTTAAAAAGAAAAATTAAACCTTTCATTATTTGCAAAGATAAGTGTCTCTGTACAAATATACAAAAGAATTTACTGTTTGAACTGTTCAAAGAGTTCAGCAAGTTTTTTGGACATAAGGTCAATATACAAAAATCAATGGCATTCATATATACCAGTAACAACTAATTACTGAAAATACTTTTTAAAAGACAGTTTTTATAATAGCAACAAAACTTTAATGAGCCTGATAATTCATTTAAATTAATTAAATGTAGGTAAAATTTCATGAAGAAAATAAAAAATTAATAAAGGGAATTAAAAAATCTAAATAAATGGGAAGATATATCTAACTGGATGAGAAGACTTAATAATGCAAAAATGTCATTTCTCCCCAAATTAAAATTTCAATGCAGTGTCAGTTGGAATGCCAATAAGGCATTTTATATATATATGTGTGTGTGTGTATGTACACATATACACATTATGTACATATGTTATATATGTATATTATATAGTATTAAATATATAGATTATATGTATTTATATATTTCATATATATATATAAAATGACAAGCTGATACTAAAATTTATCTAAAAGAGTAAAAACCAAGAATGGCCATGAAAAATTGAAGAAGATACATTTAAGGATGAACTTCCCTGTTAAATATTAATATTTTATATTATAAAGTTTTAATAATTAAGAAACTGGAATTTTCACAGTGATAGAAGAAAGGCAAAGAAACAGTCTAGAAAAGCTGGAAGCAGGTCACTCACATATAGCAACCTGGTGTATGACAAAGGTCAGAATAGAAGTCAGTGAAAAAATAATAGACAATCAATAACATGTTGACAGGACAATTGGTTATCCACATAGAAAACATAGCATTAGATCTTTACTTCATAGCATATACCAAAAAACATTAGATCTTTACCTCATACTGTACATCACAACAAATTGCAGTTGATTTGACTATCTTAATTTAATAACAAAGCCTTTAACTTTTGGAACAAAAAAATCAGGGAATATATTAACATCAAGGGAAATTTTCTTAAGTATGATACAGTAAGTAAAGGCTTTAAAGAAAAACTTACAATTAAAATTTCCCATAGAGCAAAAAATTAAAGTTTAAAAAAAAACAGAAATTGGTAGAAGGTACTCACAATGAAAATAAATTACAAAAGCTTTATGTTTAAAATTTAAAGAAACCTTCAGAAACCTATACAAATCATTAAGAAAAAAATCTTAATATTCTCCTTTTATTAAAGGAAAAGACACACAAATGGCTAATAAATACATGAAAGCATCCAAAATTACACAAATAATCAGGCCAATGCAAATAGAGACTAAAAATGAGATTCTTTTAGATAAATAAAAAGTTTTAAATCTTACAATAAATTAAATCTGGTAAATTAAATAAATTAAATCTGGTAAAAGATGAGGGGGAAAAAAACTCTTACTTGCTACTGGAAGTTTTAAATAGTTACGAACACTTAGAAAGCAGTCTGACCATTTCCAGTAAAAGTAAATATTAATAAAACCTTAAATTAGGCATTTTAACTTCTAGAGTTATACTTAGATTCTCATATGTGTACAAAACATCTTATACCTGACATTCTTTGCCATTGTAATTGAAAAATATTGAAATAACCATAATCTAAGCCAAAAAGATGTTGAGTAAAGAAAGCAAATTGCAGCCAGGTGCAGGGGCTCACACCTGAAATCCCAGCACTTTGGGAGGCTGAAGCAGGTGGATCACTTGAGGTCATGAGTTTGAAACCAGACTGGCTAACATGGTGAAACCCCATTTCTACTAAAACTACAAACAAAAAAAAAATTAATTGTGCTTGGTGGTGGGCACCTGTAATCCCAGTTACTTGGAAGGCTGAAGCAGGAGAATCACTTGAACCTGGAATGTAGAGGTTGCACTGAGCCAAAATCGCACCACTGCACTCCAGCCTGGGTGACAGAGCAAGACTCTGACTCAAAAAAAAAAGAAAGAAAGAAAAAAGAAAATTGCAAAAAAAAGGAAATTGCAAAAATATAGGGACATGCTTTAATAAGGATTATGCTGAATCTGTAGATCACTTTGAGTAGTATGGACATTTTAACTATATTAAGTCTTCCAATCTATGAACATGGGCTGTGTTTCCAATTATTTGTTCCTTCTTTAATATTTTTATCAATGATTTGTAGTTTTTAGTGTACAGTGTACAAGACTTTCATCTTGATTATATTTATCACTAAGTAAAGAGGACTTCAGAAATTTCATGAAAAATGAACTTTCTGTGTGTGTTTTAAAAAACTTTACACGGATTTCAAAAATTCTTTGCACCAAAATAAACTTGTACTAACTTGTTATAATACGTCTGAACATCTAGCTTGAGGTACTAACAAGTATAAGACCTCAGTTTGAAAAGAACTGCTATCAGAGCAACATGAATTCTGCTAAAATTGAAATAAGAGCAAAGATCAAATTTATGAAGGAAGAATGGTGAAATCATTGGTGCTTTACGAAAAGTTTGTGGGGAAAATGCCCCCACAGAAATCAGCAGTTTGCAACGGATAACTCATTTTAAGAAGGGATGAGACAATGTTGAAGATGAAGCTCAGAGGGGCAGACCATCCATACCAAAACGTGAGAAAAAATTCATTTGGTTCATACCTTGATTGAAGAGAATCAGTGATTAATAGCACAAACAATGGTCAACACCATAGACACCTCAGTTGGTTCAGTTTGTACAGTTCTGACCAAAAAATTAAAGCTGAGCAAACTTCCCATTTGAGTGGTGCCAAAACAATTGTGCCATGATCAGCTGTAGACAAGAACAGAGTTTTCAATGGAAATTTTAAACAAGTAGGATCAAGATCCTGAAGGATTTCTTTAAATAAATACAACAGAAGATAAAACACTGCTTTACCAGTATGTCCCTGAAGACAAAGAACAATCAAAGCAATGGCTACCAAAAAGTGAAAGTTGTCTAGTCAAAGCAAAAGCAGACCAGTCAAAAGCAAAGATCATGGCAAACTTATTTTGGATGTTCAAGGAATTTTGCTTGTTGACTTTCTGGAGGACCAAAGAACGATAAAATCTGCTTACTATGAGAGTGTTTTAAAAAAGTTAGCCAAAGCTTTAGCAGAAAAACACCCAGGAAAGCTTTGCCAGAGGACAATGCTCCTGCTCATTCGTTTCATTAAACAATGGCCATTTTGCAAGGGTTTTGATGGGAAATCATTAGACATCCACCTTACAGTCCAAATTTGGTTGCTTCTGACTTCTTTTTTTCCCTAACCTTAAAAATTTTTAAAAAGAGCCCATTTTTCTTCAGCTAATAACGTTAAAAAGACTGCATTGACATGGCTAAACTCTCAGTATTTCCAGTTATTTAGGGACAGACTAATTAGCATTATCTGTATTATTGGTATTATCATTTACAAAAGTGTCTTGAACTTCATGGAGTTTATGTTGAGAAAGTTTATATCTTTTATCTTTTAATTTAATTTTTCCACAATTTTTAAAAGTCCCCTCATATGGCATCTATTGTGTTTATGTAAATTCTTTTTATACCTAGAAAAAAATCATAAAATTATGAAACCACAAAAGATTCCAAATGACCAAAACAATCTTAAAAAAATAGAAGAAAACTGGAGGCACCACACTTCCTGATTTCAAAATATACTACAAAGCTGTATTAATCAAAACCGTGTGATACTAACATAAAAAGAGACATAGAGACCAATGGAATACAATAAAGAGCCCAGAAATAAACCCAGGTATGTACAGTCAACTGATCTTTGACAAGGGTTACACAAATACGCAATGGGAAAAAGACAGTTCTTCAACCGATGGTGTTGGCAAAACTGAATATTCACATGCAGAAGAATGAAATTGGGCCCTTAGCTTACACAATATACAAAAATCACCTCAAAACAGATTAAAAACTTAAGTGTTAGACATGAAACTATAAAACTTGTAGAAGAAAACATAGGGGAAAAGCTTTATGACATTAGGCTTAGCAATGATTTATTGGATATAACACCATAAATATAAGTAACATTAGAACAAGAATCACTGAGGAGGAAAATTCCAAAACAAAAAAATCCCACAAGTAACAAAATTAAAATTAGACAAGCAGAATTACATCAGACTAAAAATCTTCTGCACAGTAAACAAAACACTCAGCAGATTAAAAGGTAATCCATAGAATGGGGGAAAATATTTGCAAATCAAATTTCTGATAAGAGATTAATATCCAAAATATACAAGGAACTCCTACAACTCAATTAAAAATGGGCAAAAAAATTCAATGGACATTTTTAAATGGGCAAAAACATTCAACAGACATTTCTTCAAAGAAGACATAATAACGGCCAAAAGGTATATAAAAAAATGCTCAAGGTAACTAATCTTCAGGGAAATGCAAATCAAAACCACAATGAGATATTATTTCACACTATTAAGATGGATATTATTTTTTTAGTCAGGGTTCTCTAGAGGGACAGAACTAATAGGATAGATGTATATAAAAAGGGGAGGGGTTACTAAGGAGCATTACTTATATGATCACAAAGTCCCACAATAGGTCCTCTGCAAGCTGAGGAACAAGGAAGCCAGTCAGAGTCCCAAAGCTGAAGAACTTGGAGTCTGATGTACAAGCACAGAAAGCATCCAGCATGGGACAAAGACATAGGCTGGGAGACTAAGTCAGTCTGATCTTTCCACGTTCTTCTACCTGCTTTTATTCTGGTCATTCTGACAGTTAATTAGATAGTGCCCACCCAGATTAATGGTGTGTCTGCCTTTCCCAGCCCACAGAGTCAAATGTTAATCTCCTTTGGCAACACCCTCACAGACACAGTCAGGATCAATACTTTGCATCCTTCAATCCAATCAAGTTGACACTCAGTATTAACCATCGCAATTATAAAAAGTAAAAGCAAAACATAAATGTTGATAAAGATGTGGAGAAATTGGAACCCTTGTACACTCTTGCTGAGAAGGTAAAACGATGCAGCCACTATTTAAAAAAAAAGGGGTTGTTCCTCAAAAAATTAAAAATAGAACTATCATATGATTCAGGCATCCCACTTTTGAATGTATATTCAAAAGAATGGAAATCAGGATCTTGAAGAGATATCTATCTGCACTCCAGTGTTCACTGCAGCACTATTCAGAGCAGCCAAGATATGGAAACAACCTAAGTGTCTATTAACAGATAAATGGGTAAAGAAAATATGGTGTATATACACAATGGGATATTATTTGGCCTTTGAAAAGAAGAAAATCTTGCCATATGAGACAAGATGAATGAATCTGGGGGAAATTATGCTAAGTGAAATAAGCCAGCCATGGAAGGACAAATATTGCATTATTCCACTTACGTGTGGTATATAAAATAGTTAAACTCATAGAAACTGACAGTAGAATGCTAGCTGCCAGGGACTTGGAGGCAAGAGGAACAAGGCACTGTTCAATGGGACAAGGCTTCAGTTACGCAAGATTAATAAGTTCTAGAGAGTTGCTGTACAACATTGTGCCTATAGGTAACAAGGGTGCACAGTATTTAGAAATGTGTTAAGATAGATCTCATGTCAAGTATTCTTACAGCAAAACAAAATGAAACAAAGCAAAAAACAAAGAGGCACAAGGACATTTTTGGAAGTGGTCGATTTATCTATTACCTTGATTATCTATCACATGCATATGTTCAAACTCATCAAATTGTATATGTTAAATGTGTGCAATTTTTGTATATGAATTATGCCTCAATAAAACTATTTTTTAAATGGATGGACAGAATAATATGTAATTTTTAAAAACAAAAAAAACCACATTTATTGTTTATTTATACATCTGTGGTAAAAATAAAAGCATAAATGAAAAAGATACATACCAATTTCAATTCACCAATTACCTCAGGGCTCCCAGGCTGCTAGCAGGCTATTTTATTTCAGACAAGAGGCAGGCTTTAAAGGAATCGTCTGCATGAAGGCTTTGGAAGAAGATGCTCCTGGAGAGACACTGAAGGGACAGGCTTCCAAACACACACATGCACACACCATGCAAGCATGTAGCTATTAACAACAAAGGAATCCTTCTCCCAGCACTTTGTTTTATTTCTGGAGCTAATGGTCCAGCTGGATCTGAAAGGATGAGGGATTCAGGTCCTCTAACTTTACAAGTGCTTATACTCAAATCATGTGCTTCAGTGAATCTATTTGAGCAAACATTTCCCATCCTCCATATTCAAGGCTATTGTGTGTAGACATGGAAACTTCAGGCTAAAAATTCTACTAATATATTATCATATCCACATTTGTCCACTAAATTCAGACAAGAAATCAGAATAAATTGACAGCATCCATTCTACTCTGCCTTCACAACTGAAAATCAAACAGGCAATGCATTTTTTTCATTAATAATTAACTTGAACACAGCTTCAAATGCTAGCATTAACTAGACATAAGAATTTTGCACATGCATTAAAACCATGAAAAAATCATCAGGAATCCTTTTTATCTTCAGGTTTTACAGAAAAGGGGAAGATGCACCAAAGGCAACATAAAGAATTTAATTTTCAGATGTTTTCCATTTTAACAATCTGTGTGGGGCTTGACAGTGATGTGGTAATTTCAAAGCTTAGCACCAGGAGCAATTTTATTTTTCCAAGCATAACTCAAGGAGTTGGGAGTCTTTGCTTACTGACCTTCTCAATTTTTAAAAATGTTACTCTAGAAAAATGTCCTAACTCCAGCTTTCTCAAAAGACATTTTGCACGATGAAAAATAAAAATAAAATCAGTTGTCGCATAAAAACATCATGGCAGCTTAGCCTCAGTCAGAACACAATGAAATTAACAAAATAAAACCACAGGCAAAGATGCTTTCCACATATTAGGAGTAAATTTCACAAGTCTACTAACAAAATCACAGACTTGTTTAGAAAGCTGAAGCTGAAGCCACACACTGATTGTGCCTCACAGAAATATGCTGATCCCTTCAACGAGGGTTATTGAACCTTAGTATAAGCCAGGTGCTGAGCAGGACCTAGTGCCTGCTCTCAAAAACTTTACAGTCTAGTTGGAGAAGTAAGATAAGAATACATAGAAATATTGTATATTGAGATATGATTAAGGACAGCAAATAATTATTGAATATATACACTCTTATGTACATTTTTATTTACATGCATTATTAACTCATTTAACCCTGACAACAACCCTACTACCTTGAGTGAATCTAGGGACTTAAATGATAGCATCAGTTCTTTCTCCCTCTATCAGCAAGCTCTGTCTCCACTTTACTGTGCATATTAACCTTATTTGCTCCTACTGCAATACAGGCTTTTTCATGGGAAAGAAGAAAAGCAGCAACATAGGTCTGCATACCCATGGCTTGTGAACTAAAAAGAAGAGAGTGATCATCCATGTTAGTTTTAGCAAACAAACAAACCAAAAAAAAAAAAAAACAGAACTGGGGAAGGCATGGGAGCTTTGGATGTGGACACCTCAGAATCACATGGAGTGGGGAAAGATTTTCCAAACGATAGCAGGGAAGAGGGATAGGAAAGCTGGTCAGGACAGTCAGGCACCATGACATATGTCTAGTTCAATCTTTGAGGCAAGAGGGAGCTATTAAAGGGTTTTGAGTAGGGGAGGGACATAGCCATAGTCACTCAGACAGTGAGTGAACCTTACCCCCAGCCCAGAATCTATACCTCACCAGGGCTTTGCTATTCTCATCTAACGCATGATCTTCATTAATCTTCCAAACAAACCTTTGAAGAAAGTACTCTTTCCCCCACTTTAAAGAAGAAATTAAATGGTATCTTGAGAGACTTGTAAATGTCAAGTGTCTAATGTATGATAACCATTACGAGGAGTTCTCTAAAAGATTTGTGGGTGAACAGGTTGAATACTAATATCCATTACATTTCTAGCCTTATGTTAAATACTGATCAGGATGGAGAAAGCGATATACATTATGTGGCCCTCATTCCCAAAGAACCTGCAGTGTTGTTGAGGAGATAAGATTTATACACTAACACCTGCCATACAAAAAAGAGAATAATACCAGGTAATAAAAACAAATTATACCAAGAGATTTGTTGGTCAAGTAGGGTCTCTCTGAGGAGGTGACACTTTATCAAAACCCTGGATAAAGTGAAGATTCTGGGGGTAAGGAAAGCCCAGGCAGTTAGCCGCTGAAAGGAGACTTAGAGATTTTCCAATTTAAATTATGGGTTTTGAATATTTTTTTAAGCATTGAAATCATTTTGTAAATAAACATTTTGATAGTATCCTAACACATAAAACAGAAATTAGTAGATCTCCTTGTCTGGAAAGTAGGGGTGGAGGACCAAGTGTCCCCAGCTCTTGGATTTTTGCATTCTGCAGTTCAGGGCACCTTCTAGAATCTCCAAGATGCCAAGTAACACTGTCTGGGGAACAAAACTGTTTAAATATGAAATCCTTATTAGACAGATGGGTAAACCAAGGCCAAGAGACTAAGTCACTTGCCTTAGAAATCACAGCTACTCAGTAGTGGTTCTGAATATAGAACTCACATCTCCTCCCTCAGCAAATAAGATTCTTTCTACCATACCCCATTCCTTCATTCCATAAGTATCTATTAACCTCCAACAATGCCCCAGGCACCAGCTTCATCACTGAAGAAAATGCAATGAGGGGAAAAAAAGAACCAAAAAAACCCACGCCCCTGGCCCTATGGCCTTATGCTGTGTTCATTTCCTATATTAAAAAATACTCACAAAACTAAATAATTACGAATTGTGGTAAGTCCAACAAATAAATGTGCCCTAAAGCATTACAATATGCCCTTCATAAGACTAGCAACAGAAAAGAGATTTATCACATGGGCTATAGGAAGGTTTTGCCTTAAGAATTTACATTCTTAGTAATATGCCTCCCCTATGTGACATATGTTGACTCTTTGTATTTTAATAAAGACTTTTCATGATTGGATTCATGCTCACACATCTGCTTTGTCCATCATACTGAAAAGTCCATCATACTAAATCTAGCCACCAAGTCATGTGCATTGATTTGAATAAATGCTGTGTACTGAAACACCTTTCTTTTCCTCCCGTATTTACCCAGTATCTAACTATTGACATTTTTCTCCACTTAACATTTATGGAGATGACCCTTCTCTCCTACTTCCTTAGGGAGTACACACTTTGCAATCAGAAGGAAAATTATATTCTTCAGTCAGACTGAAAATCAATGACATTGCTGGTCACAATCCCCAGGGAGTTTCTCAAGGAGAAAAGACAGTCTTAAGAATTCCACAAGAAGAAATTGGAATATCGTGCATTATTAGTGGGATTATAAAACGGTGAAACTGCTGTGGAAAATAGTATGGAAGTCTTCAAAAAATTAAAAATAGAACTATCATATAATCCAGCCATCCCGCTTCTGGGCATATAGCCAAAAGAATTAAAAGCAGACTTGAAGTGATATTTTAACACCTACGTTCATCAGAATATTCGTCACAATAGCCAAGACATGGAAGCAACGTAAACATCCATAGATGGACAAATGGATTAATAAATGTGATTTACTCATGCAGTGGACTATTATTCACCCTTTAGAAGAAAGGGAAGTCTTGCATATGCTACAACATGGGAGAACCTTGAGGATATTATGCTAAATGAAATAAGTCAGTCACAAAAAGACAAATACTGTTTGATTCCATTTACATGAAGTATCTAAAGTAGTCAAATTTATAGAAACCGAAAGTAGAATGGTGGTTACCAGGGGCTGGGAGGAGGGAGAGAGGGGTATTGTTGTTTAATGGATATGGAATTTCAGTTTGTGCAAGATGAAAAAGTTCTGGAGATCTATTTCACAACAGTATGAATATACTAAACAAGCCTGAAATCACTTAGGATCTGGCGTCATTTGAAGAATGACCAGCTATGCAATGAACTGTATTATTGTTTCTTTAAAAACATGTCTTTACTTATAAGTACAGTTATGATAGGTTCCCAACTTACTTACAATCAACTCACTCAACCAAATA
Source organism: Mandrillus leucophaeus (assembly GCF_000951045.1). Lineage (NCBI taxonomy): Eukaryota > Metazoa > Chordata > Mammalia > Primates > Cercopithecidae > Mandrillus > Mandrillus leucophaeus. The sequence continues at coordinate 860,465 of NW_012104076.1, forward strand.
TGCTTGAGGTAGGGGGTGGGAGTAAGACAAAAAATGCCTTTTTCTAAAAGTTTCTTTGTTCAGAGTTTCAAATTATCTCTCATTACTTCTAGAACTCAAAGACGGGGTCTCACTCTGTCACCCAGGCTGGAGTTCAGCGGCGTGATCTCAGCTCACTCCAACCTCCGCCTCCCACGTTCAAGCCTCAGTTTGCCTCAGCCTCCCGCGTAGCTGGGACTACAGACACGTGCTGCCACACCCAGCTAATTTTTGTATTTTTTAGTAGAGACGGGGTTTCACCATATTGGCCAGGCTGGTCTTGAACTCCTGACCTTGTGATCTGCCTGCCTTGGCCTCCCAAAGTGCTGGGATTACAGGCGTGAGCCACTGCACTGGGCCTAATTAAATATTTTTTTAAATAGGTGACACATCCCCATGTTAGGAATCTTTTGGAGGTCTTCGCTGGAATTATATCAAAAATACTTCTCGGGAGGCTGAGGCAGGAGAATGGCGGGAACCCGGGAGGCGGAGCTTACAGTGAGCTGAGATCCGGCCACAGCACTCCAGCCTGGGCCACAGAGCGAGACTCCATCTAAAAAAAAAAAAAAAAAATACTTCTCAAACTTTTTGTTCATAAAGTGGACTACGCTCTAAACAGAAAGTAAAAGAAAATTATAAGGCAGCTTTTCTGGAGTCTACAGATCCATTCTCTAATTTTTTAGCTAGAAGCAGTTGACCTTACATATTTTATTTCACCTTTTAACTTCATGACTAAGTTTTCCAGTATGAAATGGGAGTGAAAAAAGAATATTAAATTTCAGAAAGCCATACCAGCACTTCATACACAAATTATATACACTAACCTTGTTCACAAGAGGCTGCAAATATTTAGTTAAGCCTTTCTTTAATTTCTGCACTGTATACTTCTGTTTTGTACAGCCCATTTAGTACACTATGCTTTTAATGTTACCTTTTTTTTAGCCCAATAATTCATAGGAATTATATAAACTATATAACTTCAATTGTATGACACTTATCACTGCATCTTGCCCTGGTAAGCATGTAAGAAATGGCATTGATGATGGTGCAATTTGGGTTCATGCTCTAAACAATGTCACAGAAGTATCTGAGGTCTGTTTGCTGGCATCAATAAAAATGTAGTTAGGAAATAAACTCTGGAAGCCACACTGGAAAACCACTGAAGACACACTGGAGATGGCTAAGCAGAAGCACAGGTGCCATTGAAAAGACGTGGTCTAAGTGGACTGATCACTTTGGGCTGCTTTTCTTTGCTTTTATTCTACAGCATTAAGTCAATTCATTCATTCATCTAACATTTATTAAACACTAAGCTTATACTGATCACTACTATGGTGCTGGAAGTAAAACAATGAATATAACGTATACAATGAACTATTAAAAGCCTGGGATTTTACCCTACTTGCAAGCTAACAAATTAGCTTGCCACACTTTCTTGAATGCTGGCAGAAGACACAAAACTTGTGAGCTTGAGACAAAGAATAGTTTATTATGCGTAGCAATAGTAGCAGTAACCAGTGTATTAACATTTGCGCTACTTACCTAAAATTCAACCACAAGACAATGTAAAGAAGGTCATATAATACCTGCATCTGCAGTAGTATGCATTATAAGATACCGTGGGAGGATCAAGGATGGGCTAAGAGGAACATTCAGAGAAGGATTCTCAGAGGACATAAATGCCAGGGCTGATGCTAAAAGGAGGAATAGGAAGGAGCAGATATAGAAAAACAGATGGGTCATTTTAACCAGCAGTCTTTGTAGGACCACAGGCATGGGTGTGTGAGTAGTTTGCTATAAGTAGAAAAATCACAAGAAGTTGGGTTTCACTGAAGCTTAAAGCAGAAGGCCAAGGGTAAAGGAAGATGGAGTGAGATAGGCAAGCAAGACCTAGAGTTTGGAGAGCCCTTGATATCTTGCCAAGGAGCTTAGTCTTTGCCCTGTTGGCATTGGAGAGCCACTGGAGGGCATAAGCAAATAGGTTTGCATTAGATAGATAATGCTAAACAGAAAGGCATCAGTGTCTTTGGCATATTGTTGTGATTTTGATATGAAAGTCCCCAGCAATCTCCAGCAACCTCTGATAACACACAGCAAACAATATGTCTGGTTGCCATCAACCATCCTTGTGCATTCTTTGATAATTCAGTAGGGCTGTTTGCACTTCTGAGTCCTGACAAGTGTGCTTGCACTCTCACATTCAGCCTGTGACTCCCACAGTGTACCATAGCTGTGTTTCTTACAGCAAATTTACCAACCCCCACTGTCTTCAGAGTAGTTTTATCTTGTTCCCTGGGGTTTTAACAGTCACTGATAAAGATATCTAATTCAGCATTTTTCTATAATCTAATTTCCTCCTCTGTCAAATGCTGTCACTGAAAAATGATGGAGAATTTCCTGACGCCTTCTGTTTTCCTTACTGTGGCCTCTCTGGAGCATTTTGACATGTGTTATTGATGGGACCCCTGAATACTGGGAAGAGTGCTGATACCACAGTTTCCAATCATGGATAGAAACTAACGGCTGGGGGTAGAGGGGTCTTTTTAATCATCTATTTCCGAGAAATGGGAATGTAAGTCTTTCTAGAATTCTTCGACTTAGATCCAGTGGGTCCTTTAATTAGACATCACCAGCAGTTGTTTGGACATAATATATACCCTACTTTGTCATCACTAATTGTTACAAAATGACACCTAGATCTGTCACAACTCTGATTACCAGGGATCAAAAAGGCCTGACTTGATCTCAGAAACTTCATCCTCCCCAAATTTCAAGACCAAACTTATTCTGCAGAGCACTCCTTCCATGACACATTGAACCAGCATCCTTTTAGCAAAGTAAATGCTCATTACTATAGCCAATGGAGTAGGAATTGATTACCTATCTGGTCCATGCTTTTCCATTGATGTGTTATTTTGCTCAACTTATGCCGCCATATCTTGGAACCAAGCAGGTTATTTGTCAAGCATTTTCATCTTCTTAAGTAGAGAATCCTCTAGAAATTGACTTTTCACTATCATCAGTAGAAATATTGAGCATATTGTAACCCTGGGTTCTTAGGGTGGTCCTTAGGATTTTAAAAGCATAAACTGCATCATCCAATAGACAGCAGCACATGATCTGTAACCTCGGAAGTGATGATCAAATGTTATTAGATCAGTACATGAAGAGAAGAATGTGAGTGATCTAACCTACTCCAACATGGCTGATCTCAGATGAGTATTAATTACTCCAATTATTGCAAATTGCATATGTAATGTAGTATTTGGTAGCCTTTTTCAATTTCCAAAGCTATTTCATAAACATTAACTTGTATGATTATTATAATACACTACGATTTTGGCATGACTGTGTCCATCTCACACACAGAAGAATCAAAGACTTGTAGCTGCATTTTTGCAGCAAGAGGCTGCGTCTAAGGCTTGTATTCATAGAATATATTCACAGAGTTTCAAGGGATATTAGTGATGAACTGGCCCTGGCTGAACTGACCATTGGTCTTCTTTTTATAGAAGAGAAATTCAAAACCCAGAAATGTGCCCAAGTTCCCAGAAGTAAGGGTGGGATTGAAACATAAGCTTGGGACCTTTTTTTCCAAGCCAGCATTCCATGTTATGCGGCTTGTGTCTTTACAATGTATTTCATAATTTCTAATTTCCCTGTGGTAGGGAGCAGCCTACCAATCTTAGCATTTTCATCTGAAATGATGTCAAGTCTTCAGTGTGTCAGGGGTCCCTAATGCTCTAATCTGCTGGATCATGGGACAGCTGAACAACATTGCACAGCTCAGATCTAACAAATCCCTGTTGTTGACTCTCAGGTACAAGCCTATCTTCAGCATAAAATGTCATTTGCTCACAACTGAAGAACCTACAAGAAAGTTAATATTTTGAATTCAGATCAGTTCCATATAATACATCTGTAAAAGAACAATGGAGTAGCTTGGTCATGCATGGAATCATGGGTAGCAGTAGTGGTATAGAGTCAGAAGCTCTGGGATTGAAGGAAGCCTTGGCATTTACAGGTTGTGTGACCTTGGAGAAGTAGCCTCATCTTTCAGAACCTCAGTTACTTAGGGACAAAATGAGGGTTATCCTTTTAGAATCTCCAGGAGTTGACATAAAATTTAAATGGAATGATATGTTCAACCATAAATGTTAATTATCAATGTTAGTTAATCATATTCTTTATGTAGAAAATAGGACACTTTTGAAAATTTGAGCATAGCAAAATTTTTTCCACATTGCAGATTCAAAATGTCCTCTAGAAAGAATACCAATTCTGGGGCTTTTAAAAAAACATGTTTTGAGGTACAATTATGTATAAAGTGTATAAAACACATTAATTTTAAGGGTAGAGCTTGATGAATTTACACATTCATTTACACTCATGTAACTAACCTCCAGATCAAGATATAGGACATTTTCTGCACCCCAAAAGGTTTTCTCACTTCCATGCCCAGTCAATACTCCCCGCCAGCGCTCAGAGTTGAGCACTATTCCATCCTCACTCCTGGCTCTCAGGCCTCTGGACTCAGACTGGAACTTACACTACCATCTCCTCTCTTATCTTAGGACTTCAGATTTGGACTGGACCCACATCACCAGTTTTTGTGGGCCTCCAGCTTGCAGACAGCAGATCATGAGACTCCTCAGCTCCATAATTGCAAACCCTCATGATAAATCTTCTTCTATATATCTATATGTCATCTATTGATTATGTAGTTTTGTTTTTCTTGAACTTTGTATACATGGAATACTATAGTTTGTATTGTCATTTGTCTGTGAAGTTTATCCATGTCTTTCACATACAAATAGTTTCTTCGTTAAGACTGCATATGATTGCATGAATATTAAACAAATTATTTATCCATTCTCTGTTCGTGAACATTTGGATTGTTTCTAGTTTGGGGCCATTATGAATAAAGTTGCTATGGACATTCTTGTGTATATCTTTAGGTGGACCTATGCACTAATTTCTCTTGGGTATATTTTCAAGTCTGAAATCGCTATATCATAAGCTGTTGTATGTTTTAGCCACAGCATTTTGAAACAGAGTTTTAAATAATAGCATTAACTTCCAAGTTCAGTCAACCCTAGCCTGACTAAATCTGTGGATTTATTAGAGTCATTAAGCCAATAAATATTGGTTTAACATCTGCTATGTGTCAGGAATTGTGATTGCTAATTTTATGTGTCAACTTGACTGGGCTAAGGAACAGCCAGATAGCTGGTAAAACATTATTTCCAGGTTTGTGAGGGTATTTCTGGAAGACGTTAGCATTTGAATTGGTAAAAAGAGTAAAGTAGATCACTTTCACTAATGCAGGCAGGAATTATCCAATCCACTGAGGATGACAAAAAGACAGAGGATGGGCAAATTTGCTCTCTGCTTGAGCTGGAACATTTTTCTTCTCTGGCCTTCAGACATTGGCACTTCTGGTTCTCAGGCCTTTGGACTCAGACTGGGACTTACACTTACACTATCAGCTCCTCTGGTTCTCAGGTCTTCGGGTTTGCACTGGACCCACGCCATGATTTTTTGTGCGCCTCCAGCTTACAAGTGGCAGATCATGAGACTTCTCAGCCTCCACAACTGCATGAGGTGATCCCCCATGATAAATCTTTTTCTATATATGTATATATTGCCTATTGATACTGTTTCTCTGGAGAGCCCTGACTAAATACAGGGCTATAACAGTGAGCAAGGCAGGTGTAAGCTTCTCTTCATGAGGCTTACCATCTAATTGGAGGAGGATATCTAACTAGAAATGGGAACATGATGGGGGTCACGAGGGGAAGTGAAAGTCAATACAGGAGCATATAACAAGCATTCTAATGTGCTTTTAGGTTGAGCGCATTTCCCTATTTTTACTAAAAGTTGAGTTTTCCAACCAAATGGACAAGAATGAGTTGTGATCAAAGCACTTTGGGCTCCTTTTGCAGTTCTTCCATTAGGCTGTTGGGTGACTTGAGGCAAATCCCCTACCTTCCCGAGTCTTATCTGCAGTACGAATACCATCTTATATGTGCTTCCGAATGAACTGCTCCTCTTAAGTTGTTTGAAGAAATGAGTTTGTAAAGTAGTCACTGGTTATACAAACCAGACAGTAGAAGTCAGACGAAGAGTCCTGAAGCTTTTCCAACTACAAAAAGATATTTGGTCCCCTTATATTTAAGTGAAGTAACAGAAAACTCAGTTTCTCTAAAAACAATGTGTATCTTTAGCTATAAGAATAATTGTTGGGCTGGGCATGGCGACTCACGCAGGTAATTCCAGAACTTTCGGAGGCCAAGGTGGGTAGATCACCTGAGGTCAGGAGTCCAAGGCCAGCTCGGCCAACATGGTGAAACTCCGTCTCTACTAAAAATAAAAAAATTACCCGAGTGTGGAGGCATGTACCTGTAATCCCAGCAACTTGGGAGGCTGAAGCAGGAGAATCACTTGAGTCCAAGAGGCGGAGGCTGCAGTGAGCCAAGATCACGCCATTGCATTCCAGCCTGGGCAAAAAGAGCAAAACTCTCTCAATAAATAAATAAAAAGTTTTTAAAAAGAATAATTGTTAAAATTACAGGAGATTACTGTTAACTCATCATGTCTTTAAATGACAACCTAGTAAAATTTGTATGATTACTAAACCAGATTCAGGTATCATTCTTCAAGCAGGTACCCTCATCACAACATAAAATGCAATATGTATTTTTATTTTTTTTATTTTATTTCTTTATTTGAGACAGATTCTCATTCTGTCACCAGGCTAGAATGCAGTGGCCCAATCTCGGCTCACCACAACCTCCCTCTCCCAGGCTCAAGCGATCCTGCCACCTCATCCTCTGGAGTAGCTGGGACTGGGTGCACATTATTACCACATCTGGCTAAGTTTTGTATTTCTTGTAGAGACACGGTTTTGCCGAGTTGATCAGGCTGGTCTCAAACTTCTGGGATCAAGTGATCTGCCCACCTCGACCTCCCAAAGTGCTGGAATTACAGGCGTAAGCCACCGTGCCCAGCCTCAATGTGTGTTTTTAGTATCTTCTAAGCTAGCAATCCTCAAAGTAGTCAGGGATGACTGGTCCCTGAGACCATTTCAGGGAATGCATGAGGTCAAATTATTTTTATAATAATACCAAGATATTCTTTTCCTTGTTTGCTCACATTCTCTCATAAGTATAGAATGTAATTTTCCAGAGGCTACATGACATGTGCATCAAAAGAGATTGAATGCAGAAGCAGATGTGAACAACCAGCTGCATTAAATCAGACACTAAAGAGACTTGCAAATAGATAAAACAACACTACTTCTTCACCAATTTTTTATTTTCAAAGATATAGTTTTTTTATCAAAATAATAATGTTTGCATGTAATAAAGGTATTGTTTCTTTTAAATAAATATTTCTTAGTTTTAATTTCTAATACAGTAAATACATAGATTTAACTCAAATATATAAAAGCTCTTTAGGGTCTTCAATAATTTTTTAGAGTAAAAAGTAACCCAGAGATTAAAAAGTTTGAGAACTACTAAGTAAATGTCTTGCAAATGGTCTCAATCTTCTTATGTAACAAGCTCCTAGATTAGCAGTTTCTATCTCCTTATGTAACAAGATCGTCAATCGGTCTGGCTTTAGTCGTAATTGTAGTAGCCAAGACTGAATCAAAGAAAATAGGGCTTATGGAAACTAAGAAACAATGAAGGGCTTACACATCCCATCAAAGAATACTGAGAAGATATTTACTCTGTCTCCACAAATTGTGTCATGCTTCATGCTTCATGACTGTATATTTACATTTGTGATTTTATTTAATGCTCAGAACTCAGGTACATAGAAAAGGTGTCAGTCCAGCTACTCGGGAGGCTGAGGCAGGAGAATCACTTGAACCCAGGAGGCGGAGTATTCAGTGAGCCATCATTGCGCCACTGCACTCTAGCCTGGGCGACAGAGTGAGACTCCATCTCAAGAAAAAAAGAACAGGTGTTAAGTCTCCTGATTTTACAGCTGAGGAAACTGACCTAGAGGAGCTCAGTGAATTGAGCCATGGCCACAAAGCTGACAGGCTGGACGGGGATTGGAATGTAAGTATCTGTGATGCCCTATGTAGTGCTCTTTCCATGTAGCAGAACATAAGAATTTTATCCAAATATTCTCCAAGTTCACTTTGAATCTCAGTATTTTATAACTCCATAATTCTTAATCAATGTTATCCTCTTGGTATTATTTTCTTCAAAAAAAGTTAACATCATTTTTTTTTTCTAAAACTTACTCTCATCAAACCTGAAAATAGCTTAAGAGAAGCTAATTTTCTGGAAGCATCTTTATACTTGAAGGGTAGAAAAGTATCAATCTTGTCTTTACATTCACTAAAAGTAAGCATAGTCTAATGGGAACTAGAAGCAAATATATCTTCTGAGAAAGAACTAAGAGTTAATATATATTCCATAAAAAGGCTGGATACTGTCTTTAACAAAGCAGACTGATAGCAGTAAAGTACCTTAAGAGAACCAAATGAGTTTTTAAATTAAAAAAAAAAAAAAAAAAAAAACAGCTTTTTGCAATCCTTTCCTAAAACCAGATGTTGAATATTGTCTCATGATTTATTGATAATTTTCTGTTTTCTCTAAAGCTCTGCACAACTGATGGATTTTCCTCCACAATTTGATTTATTTCTTAAACCTATTATTAAGTAATGTCTGACACTTCCATTTCTGCTTGAGATTAATGGCATGCCAAATTCTAATTTATACAATCAACTAAAATGTCATATAAAATGCAACACATGAATTGTTTACTGAGTAAGACGGTCTGGTTTTAAGGAGACAAAAATCATAGTTTCAATTTGGGAGTGGCTAAAGAGATTCAAATCACAAAGACAAATTCTGTTAAGGCTACATTTATAAGAATACCAATAATTTGAAGTAATTGAGCCAGATACTGAGAGCCAGGAGTACCTTTAAAAGCATGGTTGTTAGGTAGGCTTCAAAAGTTTCTAAATATAAAAGCATTTTAAAACTTATTAATGAATAATCAATCACTTTCAAAATATGTCAATGCCTTCAACTAACAAGGAGCTTTTTTGACTTCTCCAAATAAGGCTTAAACAAATGAAATATAAACTTCTCACTTTTGACTGGGTGTGATGGCTCATGCCTGTAATCCAAGCATTTTGGGAGGCTGAGGCAGGTGGATCACCTGAGGTTGGGAGTTCAAGTATTCATTAGAACCAACATAGATATGCCATGTGAAACCCCATCTCTACTAAATGAGAGAACACATGAAACCCCATCTCTATTAAAAACACACACACACACAAAAAATTAGCCAGATGTGGTGGTGCGTGCCTGTAATTCCAGCTACTTGGGAGGCTGAGGCAGAAGAATCTCTTGAATCTGGGAGGTGGATGTTGCAGTGAGCCAAGATCGTGCCATTGCACTCCAGCCTGGGCAACAGAGCAAGACTCTGTCTCAAAATAAATAAATAAATATATATATACACACACACACACACACACACACATATACATACACAAACAAACTTCCAACTTTTACATTTGAAAAAATCATATGGTATTAGTCATTTTGTTATTAGCATTAAAATTGTGGAATTAGGGAGAAGGAGCTGGGTTTGAGGGCTGGAATGGAGAGTGAAGAAATAGTTTTTCTTTTGAAACTACCTCCTTAAATTTAACTAGAGAATTCTAAACCATCCCCCCGTGACTGAAACGAAAGATCACAAATTTGCCAACTTTTGTTATTGGAACTGTTTTTATAACAGAAGGATGGAAGGCTATACTTGCCAAAACAAGAGGGTGAGGAGGGAGAAATCCTTCCATTCCAAATGAAGATCCTTTAAAGTACCCAGGAAAGGCAAAGCAACACTAAGTTGTATTTTCTTCTACGCAAGTCATCGCATTTCAGCAGAAATTTAGCTTTAGCAAAAACAATAATAAATTCCCTTTATAAAAAGGTCAGCCACCACAGTCACAGGTTGAGCCATACGGCCATCAGAGAATTCGAAAAGAAAGCAAGCTTTGAAACTGTGGCCTGCTGTGCTTTTGTACACTCCCAGATTACTGCCACAATAAAGCATTCCTGGACGGTTGCAGAGTTTGGGAGGCAATTTCCTCAGAATAGCTGATAAAACACCCAGTCTATTTTCACAAACTCCTGCAAACAAAGGCCCTTCACCTGAGTATTTTCAGGCATCACTGAGTTTTACCTTTACCTTAAAAAAAAAAAAAAGTGATCATTAATGTAAATTAATGACCCCCTATTACACGAATTGAAACGTGGGAATTTATTTCTGTTTTTTTTTTAACTTGGGAATTTAGAAAAGAGGCAACATCCAAGAGGGTTCAGAATTTCTTTTTCTTTAAACCAAGCTCTATTTCTATGTCTATGCATCCATGCAATGGCATGTTGCCTTACTATTCCATATTAGAAATTTATAGCATATGTTTTCAAATTATTTACTAGTACACATAAATATTAATTAAATGGATGATTTCTTTTAAGATTATGCTTAATTGTAATGTCACATAAATCTTGGCCAAGTAAATATCTTGAGACATTTATGGCAGATTCTGCCTCCTAGGCAAAGGTCTCTTGAGCTCTGTTTTGTGGGAGTGTAGCATCTGCTTACTATCAAGAGGCAAGGGAATGCATTTTATGGTGACTGTTTCCTGGAGAAATAAACAGGGGGAAAAAACCTTAATTTTTCAACAGCCATTGTTTTAAACCTTAAAAAAACTTAAATTTAGCAGCACTTTTACAACTAATGATCTGGTTTTACAGTAAGAACCTAGAGCTGGGGGAACTCTATTTCCTTTAAAGCCACTTGAAAGTAGACAATTGCTCTGTTAAGTGGTCTTTTGGCAGTAGGAGATATCTTTTCAATCAAGCCAAAACTGATTCAAAGAATCTTGAAATGGCCACATCTCTTTAAACATGTCTGATTCATAGGTAATCTAAATGCTGTTTTATGGTATGTTTTATGCTAACAACCTATTGATTTTGTTACTTTTAGAATCAAATGTAAGTAAATGTTCTCTCTAAAAAAAATATTAGTTCAGAATCTAATTAGCAGGGGGCTATTCTTTGGTGGTCTCCTGGGCAAATGTAGGAATGTAATCAAGCATTTATGATGCGGTCATCTGGCAAACAGACCTTTGGTTCAGTTCATTACTAAGCTACAGTCACTGGAGTCAAGGATTCTAATTCTAGGACAACTTTTAACCTCCCACAGAATTTGCTTTCTGTGGGTTACACTTCGGCAATACTTTTCTCTTGACTTACATTAAGGAACACTGTGTACACATGTAGAACACCCACTGTTTCATTTATTGTTAGGATTGTAGCTTTAAAAATCTGTTAATTACATCAGGAATTTTTAAAAACTAATATTTATAAGACATATAGTATGCTACCACTTTGTCTGCTTCACTTCATTTAAAACTCCCAACAATACTGTGAGGAAGACACTTTTATTATCATTTTGCCCATAGAAAATACAGGCTTCGGAGCTGTAAATAAAAAGAACTAAGAATAGAAGTCAGGTCTATCTAATGCCAAAAAAAAAAAAAACAGCTATCCAGCATATGAGACCCTCACGGAAAAGCTATCTCAGGTCTAGTCACTCAAGGAGGCTTCTAATTTTCCAGGGTGCAGCATGCTTTTCTTTGTGGACAATGAAGACCATGCAATCTGTATTGTATTCAGTTCCCTTATTACTTTGGCCACGACTAAGTTCTTCCTTTTTTTTCTTTTTTTAATAGAGAATAGTACAAAGTAGAAAGTTTTTAAAACTAACAAAATTCTATCATCCAGAAATCCCTGAAAATCAGCTCTTTCTGAAGATTAAAATAACCGATGATATGCAATGTTGGAGACAGAAATATAAGATAGTCACATTTATATCCTGCTAGTGCAAGAGAAAATAGGGGAAATCTTTCTGGAAAGCCATTTGGCAGCTAACTAAAGAGTTTTAAATGTCTGGTCCTTTGGCTTAGCAATACCACTTAAAGGACACTGTCCTACACCATTAGGAAAAGGAACACAAATTTATAACTTTTATGTTATTTTATGAACATATAAATAATTTGATATATAATACTTTGATCATCAGGTATTATTTATTTCTAAAAGAATAGAATTAGATACAACAAACACCTAAAATTAGAAAATTTTAAAAATTGGCCAGGCGTGGTGGCTCACACCTGTAATCCCAGCACTTTGGGAGGCAGAGACGGGTGGATCATGAGGTCAGGAGATCGAGACCATCCTGGTTAACACAGTGAAACCCCATCTCCACTAAAAACACAAAAAATGTAGCCAGGCGTGGTGGCAGGCGCCTGTAGTCCCAGCTATTGGGGAGGCTGAGGCAGGAGAATGGCATGAACACAGGAAGCGGAGCTTGCAGTGAGCCGAGATGGAGCCACTGCACTCCAGCCTAGGCGACAGAGCGAGACTCCATCTCAAAAAAAAAAAGAAAAAAGAAAAGAAAATTTTAAAAATGGTGATATATACAAACAATAAACTACCATACCTCTTTAAAATTCAAACTACTAGGCCAGGTACAATGGCTCACACCTATAATCCCTGCACTTTGGGAAGCTGAGGCAGGAGGATTGCTTGAGGCCAAGGGTTTGGGAAATCAAATCACTTATGGTATAATTTAAGTGAAAAAAGCAAGCCATAATATGATATTATGTAATTTTAAAAATAAGTTATTTCAATACTGATATTACATTAATATTAGTATAGGCAGTGTGTATATGTATTAAATATGTATATGTATATGTGGTATATGTATTTAATATGAATGTATTGATATTATTGATATAATAAATATATTGATTATTAATATATTGATATCAAGTATTTTGATTTATATGTTATTAATATAATTATATGTATATAAATAGATTGATCAAATATTAATATGTTGATATTACAGTCACATTATTATTAATAGCTAAAAACCTGAGTTTTTTCCTCTATGCCAGGCTCTGTTTTAATCCCTTCTTATGGATTCTTTTATTTAGTATTTGTAACAATACTATAAAATAAACACTCATTTTTTAAAAATAACTTTAAAAACTATTTTGAAATAACTTCTCACTTATAGAAAACTTGCAAGAATACTATAAAGAACTGTTCTACACTGTTCACTTGGATTTACCAATTAACAATTTACCATATTTGCTTTATTTTTTTTCTGTTTGTCTGTCTCTGTATCTTCCTAGATACACACATACTTTCTGAACAAGTTGGGCAAGTTGTGTATATCTTGCTCTTTTACCCCTAAATACTTCACTGTATGTTTCCTTAGAAAAGGGGCATTTTGTTATATAACCACAGTATAATAATTAAAATCAGGAGATTTCACACTTACACAATAATATTTTTATGCTGTATTGTCTCAATAACGTCTATCATAGCAAATTTTTTTCAGATCCAGGATTTAATCCTGGATCACTCATTGCATTCAGATGTTGTATCTCTTTAGTCTATTTCAATCTGAAACAGTTCCTCAGCTTTTGTTTTAATGACAGTAAACTTTTGTAAATGCTTGGGCCATGCATTTTGTAGATTTCCCCTAAATTTGTGTTTCTCTTCATTTTTATGGTGTTTGCAAATTAGTGATCTTCTAACTCCATCATTCCTGGATTTCTCCTATAAGAAAGAGATTTCTTTTTTCTTTTACTTATTTACTTGTCACTATGGACTCACAATTCTTATTTTATTCAGTGAGTTATAATCCTGTATTGTTGCTATTTTCTTTTTTTATAAGTCCTGTGATGGTTAATTTTATGTGTCAACTTAATAGGACCACAGGATGCCCAGATATTTTGGTCAAACATGATTATGAATGTTTCCGTGCGGATGTTTTTGGACGAGATCAACATTCAAATTAGTAGGCTGAGTAAAGCAAATTGCCCTTCATAATGTGGGTGGGCCTCATTCAATTAGCTAAGGCCTGAATAGAACAAAAAAATCTAGCTCTCCTTTATGAAAGACAGCATTCTTTCTGCCTGGTGGCCTTCGAGCTGGGAGGTCGATTTTTCCTGCCTTCAGACTAACTAAGATTGTTTTTCCCTAGGTCTTGAACCTGCTGGTCTTTGGACTGAAACAACACCGTTGATTCTCTTGGTTCTCAGCCCCTCAGGCTCAGATGGAAACTATACCATCAGCTCTTTCAGGTCTCCAGCTTGCCATGCAGATCTTGAGACTTGCCAAGACCTTCATTAGTGCATCAGCCATTTTTTCATAACATGTTTCTTGTTTTTTATTGATCCATTCATCCTATTGGTTCTGTTTCTCTGAAGAACCCTAATACAAAGTCCCATTGTTTTTTAAGTGCATCTTTACTTTTTAGCCAAGAATATGTTCCAGGCTCATCTTGGCTTTTCTCTTCCCTGGCCCTGGAATCAGTGATGAATTCTAGCACCACTATCTATTTTTAATGGGGCACGATATTTGTAAACGAAAGTGTATTGGTGCTATTGTCGTTTGCTTCTAAGTCTTTTCAGCAGGCAGTTAGGAAATGTGTGTGTGTCCATCTGTAACTGTATACACCTAAAAATGTATAGGTGTACACCTAGATGTATCTGTATACACCCATAAATAGTGTTAATGAGTATATATATACCTATAAGCAAATGGACAAGCATATATACAGATATTCATACTAATACCTCTAATTACAATCCAACACCAAACACTACCATGTTCCTCACAGCCTTCCTGTTTTTTATTTGTATTCCTGTTCTCAAACTATGAAAATCTGGTTGCCAGCATAATCAATATATTTACTCATTTGCTCAGTCCTACCATATACAGAAAGCAATTTCAGAATAGCTAACCCATACGTTGTGGAAATCAAACCTAATATATATAGTTCAGCTTTGTCTTTTGGTGGACAATAGTCCAAGTTCTATTGAGCTTGTTCTTTTTCACTGTTCAGTGTGGTCATGTTATTCATTTAAAGATTAGGTTGATCTACTTCTGTTTGTATTCCATTTTAGGATTTTTCACCTACATCCTTGTTGATCTAATTTTTTTCAGGGTGAAAAACATGAGCATGATGCCAAAAGCCAAAACTTCACTTTTACCTTGTTCCTATCCATCTTCTGTAGGTAATCAATCTCATTAGTTTCCGATTCATCCTTCCTGAGATGTATATTATCACTTTCGTTTCTTACAGGAAAGATAGCATACTCTATGGACTCCTATGCCTTTTGCTTTTTTCACAGTAAATTATTTCATCTTTGTTTATGGAGATTTTTTTTAAGAATCTCCCTCTGTCACCAGGCTGGAGTGTAGTGGCTTAATCATGGTTCGCTCCATCTTCGGCCTCCTGGGCTCAGGTAATCCTCCCACCTCGGTCTTCTGAGCAGCTAGGACCACAGGTGCATGCCACCATACCCAGTAAATGTTTAAATTTTTTGTAGAGACACGGTCTTGCCATGTTGCCCAGGCTGGTCTCAAACTCCTGAGCACAAGTGATCTACCTGTCTCGGCCTCCAAAGCACTGGGATTATAGGCACGAGCCACTGTACCCAGCCTGGAGATATTCTTGCAGTTTTTCATGATATGGATGTTCCATATCTTATTCAATAAAAATTTCCTACTACCATTTTAAATTATAAATAATACTACATTGAATAACCTTGTGCATATATATTTTTATATTGTTGAGATCTATCTTCAGAGTAAATTCCTTGAAGTGGGGTTATTGTACCAAAATGGAAACACACTGTGGTCTGATCAGGCATTGCCACATTCCACTCCATGAGGATGTACCATTTTGTGCTTTCACTAGCAATATGTGGACATGCCTGTTTTTGCCCTGCCTCCCTGAAAAAGTATATTGTCATGCTTTTTATTTTTTGCCATTAGTTCGTACTTTTCTTATGAATAACATTAAACATTTTGTGTATGATTAAAATTAAACATTCTGTATAAGTTTAATGGCCATTTCAATCTTTTTTGGTGAGTTATCCCTCATGTCTTTTATTTTATAATAAATCTCTAGTAGAAAAATAGTTTTCTCATAGAAAAACACCTGCCAATTTTTCTAGTAGGTTTTTGCTATCATCCGTCTTGAACATATGAGGCAACTGGTTCAAAGAAGAGTAACTCAGGGCCATTCATGTAGGAACTGCTGGAGCTGAAACTGGATATTACCATATAAAGAGAAAATTGCACAAAATAATTTTTGTTCTTTGGACTTTTCTATGTGACTCCCAAAATTTCCTGCCAGAGTATGCAGATATTACTTTGATAATTAAGAGGAAAAGTGAAGTAAATTTTTTTAAGTGAAAGAAATAGAAGAAAACCCAGCTATTCCTTAAGTCACAACAGCTTTCCACAGTCTGCCAGGAGAATCTGCACCTGGAAGGTGGGAGCAGCCAAGCATGCAGCTGCCAGCTGCCAAAGGCTAGAGGAGTTTGCCCTATTTGTGTTTATTTTAAATGAAAAAGTAAAAACAAAGGGAGAAGTAAGCAGAAAATATTGATAAGGTGACATTTGAGATGAATGATGCTCCATACTGAACCCAAGCTACAACTGGGGAAGGCAGACACACCCTCTAAAATCCATGACTTGAGATTCTCAAGAGAAATAAGAGGGAGGGAAGGGAAAGAGCTCACCAGTAAGACATAAATCTCGGAGGCTGTCTGGGAGTCTCAGGAGTGGCTGCAGTGAGGTTTTCAACATAGAAAGGAATGCAGAAGTTATGCAACAAATCTGCTACTTAGGAAAATTGAAAAACGGCAAAGTCTGGGGAGATGAGGCATATATCAATTCATCTGCTAAGCAGTGGATTTCAGTCCTGACAGCAATTAACATCACCAGAGGAACATTTAAAGCAAACAGATGTTTGGGCCCCGTCCTTAGAAATTAAATGAGAATCTCAGGGATGGGATGCTAAGATCCTGTTGGGAACCACAGGTCTAGCCAATGTACAAGAGGGACAGAACTTCATGGATGTTTTCAGAGTATCTTTCAAGGATGAGAAAGAGATCAGCTCTGGATTTTAACTCAACAAGTCTACCCATCAGTGCAGATAAAGAAATTATGTCACCATTGTACCCATCATAATCATCCTCATCCTCATCACCGTAGCTCCCATTTAGTAAATACTTGATTATGCCCCAGATTCTATGGTAGGTGCTATATACTCTTTACGTATTTTAATCCTCAAAGCAACTCTTCAGGATAGTTTTTGTTTATTTTAGAGTTGATGAAATGAAGGCTTAGAGAGATTAAAAATTTTATCCAAGTCAATTATTGGCATATTTTTTATCCCATTCAGTACTGTGATTATACAACATTGGTTCACATTTTCCAACTTCACCAACTATACTTTCTTTAAAATAAAGCAATTTCACTCCTGGATAATACAACCAAGACAATTGTGTATTAGACTATTTTTGGTTTCCTATTAAAAAAACCTGAGACTGGGTAATTTATACAGAAAATAGGTTTATTTGGCTCATGGTTCTGCAGGCTGTACACAAAACATAGTGCCAGCAGCTGTTTCTGGTAAGGGCCTCAGGAAGCTTCCAATCATGGAAGGTGAAAGGGGAGCAGGCGTCTCACGTGGCTAGAGGAGGAACAAGACGAAAGGAGGTACCACATACTTTTAAACAATCAAATCTCATAAGAACTCACTATCACAAGGACAGCACCAAGCTCTTTGTGAGGGACCTGTCCTCATCACCCAAACACTTCCCACCAGGCCCCACTTTCAACATTGGGGATTATATTCAACATGCGATTTGGAGAGGACAAACAGTCAAACTATATCAGGGTGCATATATCTGCAAAAAAAGACTTATACAAAATAGTCATAGCAACTCTATTCATAATAGCCACAACATAGAAACAAAATAAATGTGCATTAGCAGAAGAAAGAATAAACAAAATTGGTATAACCATATACAACAAACCTCCAAGGTTATATATAAAACAATATGGGTGAGTTTCTCTTTTTTATTTTCTTTCTTTTTGAGACGGTGTCTCGCTCTGTCACTCAGGATGGAGTACAATGGTGAGATCTCGGGTCACTGCAACTTCCACTTCCCAGGTTCCAGCAATTCTCCTGCCTCAGCCTCCCAGATAGCGAGGACTACAGGTACACACCACCATGCCCAGCTAATTTTTGTATTTTTAGTAGAGATGGGGTTTCACCATGTTGGCCAGGCTGGACTCAAACTCCTGGCCTCAGATGATCCACCCGCCTCAGCCTCCCAAACTGCTGGGATTACAGGCGTGAGTCACCATGCTTGGCCCAACATGGGTGAATTTCAAAAACATTTTATTGAACAAAATAAACAAAATAGTACACATTAAGTGATTTCATTTATAAAATTTTTAAATAAAAAATTAAGTCATAGTGCTAGAAATCAGAATAATGGCTCAAATTAGGGGAGGGGAATGTAAATAGTCATATTGGCATATAGGAACATAAAAACTTATTCACTTACACATTTAAGATCTGTGCATTTTACTATATGTAAATGAGGCCTCAAACAAGTTCTGTAATTAAAAAATAAGTGACTGGGTAAGGTGGCTCATGCCTGTAATCCCAACACTTTGGGAGACCAAGGCAGGAAGATAATTTGAGCCAAGGAGTTTAAGACCAGCCTGGGCAACATAGTGAAACCCCATCAATACAAAAAATGAGAAAAACTTAGTCAGGTATGGTGACATGTGCATGCAGTCTCAGTTACTCAAGAGTCTAAGGTGGGAACATCACTTGAGCCCAAGATTTCAAGGCTGGAGTGGGCTATGATAGCACTACTACACTTCAGCCTAAGTGACAGAGTGAGACTCTGCCCCAAAAGATGATAGATTAGATAGATAGATAGATAGATAGATAGATAGATAGATAGATAGATAGATAGATAGATAGATAAACAAATAAACAGAAGCTTACCCAAGACCACAAAACTAGTGTTTGAGCCAAGAACAGAAACAAGGTTTATCTGAAAAAAACTTATGGTCTATAAATAGGGCCACTTCCTTCTAAGTGTGTATTAACTGCTCCCATCCAAGTATCAATTACTCAACAGAACTGAAAACAGCACAAATGCCTAACCTTACAACAACAATTAAGTAAATTATGATATGCTCCCCCACATAATGAAATATCATTCGGCCACTAAGTGATGATTATGAAGATTTAAAGCAATAAAACTAAAGGCTTATGATACAATATATTTGAAATAAAGCAGAATACTACATTGTTCCTATATAAATTATTATAGCAATGTAAGCATTAGGAATGCAAATACATAAGGACTAGATGGGAGCATGAAAAACTCAAAATCTGTTATAATTGAGGGATTATGGATGACTTTCTACATTTGATTTTCATTATCATTACAATATTGTCTTGACAATAAAGTGAGTTGTTGTGATGAACACTTAGAATAACATGTGATCCTTAGCAGAAGAACTTCAAAAAGGTGATGCAGGTTTGGAGAGTTCTCACCCAAAAGAGAAGAATAGAGCATTAGCGCAAGAATTCCAACCACAAGATGTTCAATGACTGCCAGAGGTTCCATAAAAGACTAACTAGGGAGGCAGAGCAAGACATCCAAGTAGAAACCTCCACTGCCTTGCAGAAACACCAAATTTAACAACTATTTACACCAAAAAAGCACCTTCATAAGAACCAAAAATAAGGTAAGTGATCATGCTACCTGGTTTTATCTTCATATCACTGAAAGAGGCACTAAAGAGGGTAGGAAAGACACTCTTGAACTGCCAACACCACCCCTCCCCTGAGAATCTGTGCTCTTGCGGGAAAGAGAAAGCAATGATTATGGGACTTGGCATTGGAACTCAGTGCTACCAACACCAGGCAGAACTCAGCTGATGACAAGCCTCTCCACCATGGGATTCAGTGCCCCGGGCTCCTAAATAAACTTGAAAGGAAGTCTAGACAAGGCCTAGTGTTGTGCTGGGCTCAGAGCCAGTGGACTTAGCGGGCATATGACCTAGTGAGATGCCAGCCGGGGTGGCTAAGGGAGAGCTTGCATCATCCTTCCCCCAACCTTAGGCAGTGCAGCTCACAGCTCTGAAAGAGACCCCTTCCTTCCATTCAAGAAGAGGAGACAGAAGAGTAAAGAGAACTTTGCCTTGCAACTTGGATACCAGCTCAGCCACATTGGATAGGGCACTGGAAAGAATTGTGACGTCTCCATTCCAGGCATTAGCTCCCTGACAATATTTCTAGACACACTCTGGGCAAAAGGGAAAACCACTGCCTTGAAGGGAAGGACCCAGTCTTGACAGGATTCATCACCTACTGACTAAAGAGCACGTGAGCCCTGATCAGCACTGGTAACCAGGTAGTACACAGTGAAGGAAACAATCAACAAAGTGAAGAGACAACCCATAGAATGGGAGAAAACATTTGCAAACTACCCATCTGACAAGGAATGAATAAGCAGAATATATAAGGAGCTCAAACAACTCTATAGCACAAAATCTAATAATCCGATTTTTGAATGGGCAAAAGACCTGAATAGACATTTCTCAAAAGAAGACATACAAATAGCAAACAGGCATATGAAAAGGTGCTCAACATCACTGATCATCAGAGAAATGCAAATCAAAACTACAAGGAGATATCATGTCAGCCCAGTTAAAATGGCTTTTCTCCAAAAGACAGGCAATAACAAATGCTGGCGAGGATGTGGGAAAAAAGGGAACCCTTATACACTACGTGTGGGAATGTAAGTTAGTACAACCACTATTGAGAACAGTTTGGAGGTTCTTCAAAAAACTAAACATAGAGCTACAATATGATCCAGCAATCCCACTGCCAGGTATACACCCAAAAGAAATCAGGATATCCAAGAGCTATCTGCACTCCCATGCTTATTGTACACAATAGCCAAGACTTGGAAACAACCTGAGTCCATCAACAGATGATTGGATTAAGAAAATGTGGGACTTATAAACAACAGAATACTATTCAACCATAAAAAAGAATAAGATCCTGTCATTTGCAACAACATGGACAGAACTGGAGGACATTATATTAAGTGAAGTAAGCCAGACCTAGAAAAACTTTACATGTTCTCACTTATTTGTGGGAGCTTAAAATTAAAATAATTAAGCTCACAGAGATAAAGAGTAGAATGAAGGTTACCAGAGTCTAGGAAGGGTAGTGGGGGGGCAAGTGGAGATGGTAATGAGTATTAAAAAATAGTTTACAAGGATGAATAAGATTAGGATTTGATAGCACAAAAGGGTGACTATAGTCAATAATAATTATAAATTTTAAAATAACTAAAACAGTGCAATTGGATTGTTTGTAACATAAAAAATAAATGCTTTTTATAAAGGTGATGGATATCCCATTTATCCTGATGTGATTATTACACACTGTATGCCTGTATCAAAATATCTCATATACCCCATAAATATATATATCTAATATGTACCCACAAAATTTAAAATAAACTTTTTTTTTTTAAAGACTAACTGCAAAAATAGGATGAGGCATTTGTTCCAGAGGCTTCATCCACGGAAAAGTGAACATGGACAGGAAGATCCACAGCCCAAATCTAGACAATGTCTACTTTTAGATATTAGAGTTGCCTCTGCAGGCAAAGGGGTTATTGAAACTCATAAAGGACAGTTTCATCACTGGCAACTCCTAAGGAAGACACTAGGGCTTGTGCAGAGAGTTAATGCAAGAAAGAAAAGTATACTCAAGGAGCAATTCAAGGACCCAGCAGAGCCCAAATATACAAATCCTTGTGATGACATGGCTCCCCACTTCTGTGAGTGAGGGAAAGGGCTAAGGGCCACATTCTGCAGCTTTCAAGAAAGACCTGAGAGTCTGAATGCTCTAAGCATGAATAAGCATTTCACAGACAGTCAGAAAACCCAAAACAACGTTTGAGGCAACCTTTTCCCTGCTACCACAGAGCCTATGCCCCCAGCCAGGGTTCAACAGCCTAGACCAGGAACACCAGTCTCTCAGGCCACGTTCACCATAGCCCCAGGGTCTGTCTCTGGGAGTGTGCTTCTCTGGCGAGCCAGAAAATTCTCCATCATTCCCTGCTTCCAGAAAAATCTCTCAAAGAAATGCAATTAGGGGAAATTAGTTCTTACATTATCACACCTTCTGAAGAGGTTGGTCTCTATTTCTCCTACCCAGCAATAATTATTTTCAAATCTATTTGTTTTTTCTAAACAGAGCGGTATCTTCTGTCTCTGGTGTGTTTGGAGGAAAAAATTTAAGGGAATTTCAGTAACTCAGGCTCAGACAAAACAAGGGTTTGACTTTAGCTCTCAAGAGCTGGCTTTGGCTCCCAGAAGGTGACTAGGTTTAGGAACCAGGTTAGGGAAGGGAGTTGACAGTGACTTGGCACCCTTGCCACCATCCTGAATTCCTTCATTTTACCTGTAAAGATTATCCCATTTATTTTATTATTTATTTTAATTTAACGTATTATACTACTGCATTATAAATAAATTCACATACCCACAGACAAACATCGGCCCTGAAGATCATTCAGATATTTAAACAATGAGAAAATCCAATAAAGACCAAGCCCCAAGACCTGGACCAATCATTCCTTCCTCTGCCCCTTCATTGTCTTGAACATTCACAGCTTTGGGGTGGACTACAAGGGGCTATGCAGTCATCAAAGGGCCAAAAGATACCCACTCAGCCTCCAGAATACTTCACATATTCCCAAAATGGAACTGCAACCTTAGAGGTTGTGAGACCTTGAGCTCAGAAGCACAAGGAGAAATTCCAATATCCCTAACTCTTTTAATAAATAGTTTCCACCTGCCCCCTCAAATCTCCTTCCATCCCAAGAGGCTGGGGAGATGTACTTAGCTTAGCCTTGATGAAAAGGTACCTCTTACTGCCACCTTACCTTTCCTTTCTCTTTGCAATTCAGCCACTGAAGTCAATGCAAAGATGGCAAATGAGTTCACATACCCTCCACATCCATGTTGTCCAGGTCATCACCATTAAAGGGCTAAGTAAAGGGGATACTGAGAAAAAAGGAGCCACAACCAAATGGAGTCATTTAAAGAAGGAAGCACCAATGGCTATGGTGTACAAAAAGGAACCACTGTCTACAGCTATTTGCCCCTACAACTCTCCTGGAAAGGAGGATAGGCAGGAGGGATGTGGCTCATTCTAGCCCACTATAGTTTTCTCACTGGAAAGTTTAAGTTTTCTCCTTAGCTCCCAGATCCAGGGCCTAAAGAAGCAGCTTTGATCTCCTACAAAGAACTTCAGACCTGTAGAGCGAGCAAATCCTGGGAGATTATTTTCTGCTTGTTATTACATATTTAATAATATTACACAGTCTTCTTTTTATTTGATCTCCCCAACTTAAAGTTCAGAGAGGCCTGGTAGTCCCCATGCCTGCCAAAGAGGCAAATGAAAGATTATGGCACTGTCACAAGTTAATGTCCTCATTAACTTCAGGGGATCTCTGAATATTCCTTGGTTCAAAGAAGAGAACATCTGCACAAACTGATAACACGTTGATAGCCAAAGCTCCTTGGTTCTTTGTGTTAATGGAAAAATATAGTTGATGGTCAAAGGCGGCTTCTATACTCTTCAGAGAAATGTTCAGGATTAGAAGAAGGCATTTGAAAAAAAAGTTGGACTTATTGAAACAATTTAAAAGGAGAACAAAATAGTCCACTTAAAAAAAAAAAAGTAAGAAAGTAATCAACTTCCTCTATTCCAGCTTCTGGAATTTCAGCTCAAAGAAACATACTCAAAGTGAAAAGTAAAAGGGAAAAATGCAAAAATGAGAAATCCAGAGAGATGTCAGAGATGTCCAAAAACAGGAAATCCAGAGAGATGTCACAATAATTTAGGAAAGAGGAAGAGGGTGGCTGGCAAGATGGCTGAATAGGAACAGCTCTGGTCTGTAGCTCCCAGCAAGATCAATGCAGAAGGCAGGTGATTTCTGCATTTCCAGCTGAGGTCCCCAGCTCATCTCACTGGGACTGGTTAGAGAGTGGGTGTGGTCCATGGAGGGTAAGCCGAAGAATGGAGGGGCATTGCCTCACCTGAGAAATGCAAGGGGTCAGGGAACTCCCTCCCCTAGCCAAAGGAAGCCAAGAGGGACTGTGCCATCAACAACGCTGCACTCCCACCCAGATACTACACTTTTCCCATGGTCTTTGCAACCTGCAGACCAGGAGATTCCCTCAGGTGCCTATGCCAACAGGGCCCTGGGTTTCAAGCACAAAACTAGGCAACTGTTTGGGCAGACAATGAGCTAGCTGCAGGAGTTTTCTTTCATACCCCAGTGGTGCATGGAATGCCAGCAAGATAGAACCATTCACTCCCCTGGAAAGGAGGCTGAAGCCAGGGAGTCACGTGGTCTAGCTCAATGGATTCCACCCCCATGGAGCCCAGCAAGCTAAGATCCACTGGCTTGAAATTCTTGCTGCCAGCACAGCAGTCTGAAGTCAACCTGGGATGCTTGAGCTTGCTATGGGGAGGGGCATCTGCCACTACTGAAGCTTGAGTAGGCGGTTTTCCCCTTACAGTGTAAACAAAGCCGCCAGGAAGTTGGAACTGGGGAGTGCCCATCATAGCTCTGCAAAGCCGCTGTAGGCAGACTGCCTCTCTAGATTCCTCCTCTCTGGGCAGGGCATCTCTGAAAGAAAGCCAGCAGCCCCAATCAGGGGCTTACAAACTCCCATCTCCCTGAGACAGAACACCTAGGGGAAGGAGCAGCTGTGGGCACAGCTTCAGCAGACATAAACATTTCTGCCTGCTGGCTCTGAAGGCAGCAGTGGATCTCCCAGCACAGTGCTCAAGCTCTGCTAAGGGAAGACTGCCTCCTCAAGTGGCTCCCTGACCCCCGAGCCTCCTGACAGGGAGGCACCGCCCAGCAGGGGTTGACAGACACCTCATACAGGAGAGTTCTGGCTGGCATCTGGCGGGTGTCCTTCTGGGACAAAGCTTCCAGAGGAAGAAACAGGCAGCAATCTTTGCTGTTCTGCAGCCTCTGCTGGTGATACCCAGGCAAACAGGGTCTGGAGTAGATTACCAGCAAACTCCAACAGACCTGCAGCAGACGGGCCTGACTGTTAGAAGGAAAACTAACAAACAGAAAGGAATAGCATCAACATCAACAAAAAGGACGTCTACACCAAAACCCCATCCCAAGGTCACCAACATCAAAGACCAAAGGTAGATGAATCCATAAAGATGAGGAAAAACCAGCGCAAAAAAAGACTGAAAATTCCAAAAACCAGAACGCCGCCTCTCCTCCAAAGGATCACAACTCCTTGCCAGCAAGGGAACAAAACTGGATGGAGAATGAGTTTGACAAATTGACAGAAGAAGGCTTCAGAAAGTGGGTAACAAACTTCATGAGCTAAAGGAGCATGTTCTCACCCAATGCAAGGAAGCTAAGCACCTTGAAAAAGGTTAGAAGAACTGCTAACTAGAATAACCAGTTTAGAGAAGAACACGAATGAACCAATGGAGCTAAAAAACACAGCACGAGAACTTCGTGAAGCAAACACAAGTATCAATAGCTGAATTGATCAAGCGGAAGAAAGGATATCAGAGATTGAAGATCAACTTAATGAAAAAAAGCATGAAGACAAGAATAGAGAAAAAAGAATAAAAAGGAATGAAGAAAGCCTCCAAGAAATAATGGGACTATGTGAAAAGACCAAACCTACATTTGATTGGTGTACCTGAAAGGTGACGGGGAGAATGGAATCAAGCTGGAAAAGACTCTTCAGGATATTATCCAGGAGAACTTACCCAACCTAGCAAGACAGGCCAACATTCAAATTCAGGAAATACAAAGAATACCACAAACATACTCCTCGAGAAGAGCAACCTCAAAACACATAATTGTCAGATTCACCAAAGTTGAAATGAAGGAAAAAATGTTAAGGGTAGCCATAGAGAAAGGTCAGTTTACCCACAAAGGGAAGCCCATCAGACTAACAGCACATCTCTCTGCAGAAACCCTACAAGCCAGAAGATAGTGGGGGCCAATATTCAATATTCTTAAAGAAAAGAATTTTAAACCCAGAATTTCATATCCAGCCAAACTAAGCTTCATAAGCAAAGCAGAAACAAAATCCTTTACAGACAATCAAATGCTGAGAGATTTTGTAACCACTGGGCCTGCCTTACAAGAGCTCCTGAAGGAAGCACTAAACATGGAAAGGAACAACCAGTACCAGCCACTGCAAAAGCATACCAAATTGTAAACCATTAATGCTATGAAGAAACTGCATCAAATAATGGGCAAAATAACCAGCTAAAATCATGACAGGATCAAATTCACACATAACAATATTAATCTTAAATGTAAACTGTGAAATGCCCCAGTTAAAAGGCACAGACTGGCAAATTGGATAAAGAGTCAAGACCCATCAGGGTGCTGTATTCAGGAGACCCATCTCATGTGCAAAGACAAATATGGGCTCAAAATAAAGGGATGGAGGAATATTTACCAAGCAAATAGAAAGAAAAAAAAAAAACAACGGTTGCAATCCTAGTCTCTGATAAACCAGACTTTCGACCAACAAAGGTCGACAGAGACAAAGAAGGGCATTACATAATGGTAAAGGGATCAATGCAACAAGAAGAGCTAACTATCCTAAATATATATGCACCCAATACAGGAGCATCCAGATTCATAAAGCAAGTTCTCAGAGACCTACAAAGAGACTTAGACTCCCACACATTAATAGTGGGAGTTTTAACACCCCACTGTCAATATTAGACAGATCAGCGAGACAGAAAATTAACAAGGATATTCAGGACTTGAACTCAACTCTGGACCAAGTGGACCTAATAGACATCTACAGAACTCTCTACCCCAAATAAACAGAATATATTTCTTCTCAGCACTGCATCACACTTATTCTAAAATCGACCACATTATTGAAAGTAAAACACTCCTCAGAAAACGCAGAACAGAAATCATAGCAGTCTCTCAGACTGCAGTGCAATCAAATTAGAACTCAGGATTAAGAAACCCACTCAAAACTGCACAACTACATGGAAATTAAACAACCTGGTCCTGAATGACTACTGGGTAAATAATGAAATTAAAGCAGAAATAAATAAGTGTTTTGAAACCAATGAGAACAAAGACACAATGTACCAGAATCTCTGGGACACAGCTAAAGCAGTGTTTAGAGGGAAATTTACATCACTAAATGCCTATAGGATAAAGTGGAAAAGATCTAAAATTGACAGCCTACCATCACAATTAAAAGAAGTAGAGAAGCAAGAGAAAACAAATTCAAAAGCTAGCAGAAGACAATAAATAACTAAGAAGAGAGCAGAGCTGAAGGAGATAGAGACACGAAAAACCCTTAAAAAAATTCAATGATCCAGGAGCTGTTTTTTTTTTTTTTAAAGAATAACAAAATAATTAGACTGCTAACCAGAACAATAAAGAAGAAAAGAGAGAAGACTCAAATAGACACAATAAAAAGTGATGTAGGGGGATATCACCAGTGACTGCACAGAAATACAAACTACCATCAGAGAATACTATAAACACTCCTATACAAATAAACTAGAAAATCTAGAAGAAATGGATAAATTCTGGACACATACACCCTCCCAAGACTAAACCAGGAAAAAGTTGAATCCCTGAATAGACCAATAACAAGTTCTGAAATTGAGGCAGTAATTAAGAGCCTACCAACCATAAAAAGTCCAGAACCAGAAGGATTCACAGCTGAATTCTACCAGAGATATAAAGAGGAGCTGGTACTATTCCTTCTGAAACTATTCCAAACAATAGAAAAAGGGAGGCTCCTCCCTAACTCATTTTATGAGGCTAGCATCATCCTGATACCAAAACCTGGAAGAGACACAACAAAAAAACGAAAATTTCAGGCCAATATCCCTGATGAACATCGAAAAATCCTCAATAAAATACTGCCAAACCGAATCCAGCAGCACATCAAAAAGCTTATCCACCACGATCAAGTCAGCTTCATACCTGGGACACAAGGCGGGTTCAACATACGCAAACCAATAAATGTAATCCATCACATAAAGAGAACCAATAACAAAAATCACATGATTATCTCAATAGACGCAGAAAAGACCTTGGATAAAATTCAACACCCCTTCATGCTAAAAATCTCTCAATAAATTAGGTATTGATGGAACATATCTCAAATCATAAGAGCTATTAATGACAAA
>NW_012104076.1:889828-892582 GCF_000951045.1 Mandrillus leucophaeus
ATTAATCTTAAATGTAAACTGTGAAATGCCCCAGTTAAAAGGCACAGACTGGCAAATTGGATAAAGAGTCAAGACCCATCAGGGTGCTGTATTCAGGAGACCCATCTCATGTGCAAAGACAAATATGGGCTCAAAATAAAGGGATGGAGGAATATTTACCAAGCAAATAGAAAGAAAAAAAAAAAACAACGGTTGCAATCCTAGTCTCTGATAAACCAGACTTTCGACCAACAAAGGTCGACAGAGACAAAGAAGGGCATTACATAATGGTAAAGGGATCAATGCAACAAGAAGAGCTAACTATCCTAAATATATATGCACCCAATACAGGAGCATCCAGATTCATAAAGCAAGTTCTCAGAGACCTACAAAGAGACTTAGACTCCCACACATTAATAGTGGGAGTTTTAACACCCCACTGTCAATATTAGACAGATCAGCGAGACAGAAAATTAACAAGGATATTCAGGACTTGAACTCAACTCTGGACCAAGTGGACCTAATAGACATCTACAGAACTCTCTACCCCAAATAAACAGAATATATTTCTTCTCAGCACTGCATCACACTTATTCTAAAATCGACCACATTATTGAAAGTAAAACACTCCTCAGAAAACGCAGAACAGAAATCATAGCAGTCTCTCAGACTGCAGTGCAATCAAATTAGAACTCAGGATTAAGAAACCCACTCAAAACTGCACAACTACATGGAAATTAAACAACCTGGTCCTGAATGACTACTGGGTAAATAATGAAATTAAAGCAGAAATAAATAAGTGTTTTGAAACCAATGAGAACAAAGACACAATGTACCAGAATCTCTGGGACACAGCTAAAGCAGTGTTTAGAGGGAAATTTACATCACTAAATGCCTATAGGATAAAGTGGAAAAGATCTAAAATTGACAGCCTACCATCACAATTAAAAGAAGTAGAGAAGCAAGAGAAAACAAATTCAAAAGCTAGCAGAAGACAATAAATAACTAAGAAGAGAGCAGAGCTGAAGGAGATAGAGACACGAAAAACCCTTAAAAAAATTCAATGATCCAGGAGCTGTTTTTTTTTTTTTTAAAGAATAACAAAATAATTAGACTGCTAACCAGAACAATAAAGAAGAAAAGAGAGAAGACTCAAATAGACACAATAAAAAGTGATGTAGGGGGATATCACCAGTGACTGCACAGAAATACAAACTACCATCAGAGAATACTATAAACACTCCTATACAAATAAACTAGAAAATCTAGAAGAAATGGATAAATTCTGGACACATACACCCTCCCAAGACTAAACCAGGAAAAAGTTGAATCCCTGAATAGACCAATAACAAGTTCTGAAATTGAGGCAGTAATTAAGAGCCTACCAACCATAAAAAGTCCAGAACCAGAAGGATTCACAGCTGAATTCTACCAGAGATATAAAGAGGAGCTGGTACTATTCCTTCTGAAACTATTCCAAACAATAGAAAAAGGGAGGCTCCTCCCTAACTCATTTTATGAGGCTAGCATCATCCTGATACCAAAACCTGGAAGAGACACAACAAAAAAACGAAAATTTCAGGCCAATATCCCTGATGAACATCGAAAAATCCTCAATAAAATACTGCCAAACCGAATCCAGCAGCACATCGAAAAGCTTATCCACCACGATCAAGTCAGCTTCATACCTGGGACACAAGGCGGGTTCAACATACGCAAACCAATAAATGTAATCCATCACATAAAGAGAACCAATAACAAAAATCACATGATTATCTCAATAGACGCAGAAAAGACCTTGGATAAAATTCAACACCCCTTCATGCTAAAAATCTCTCAATAAATTAGGTATTGATGGAACATATCTCAAATCATAAGAGCTATTAATGACAAATCCACAGCCAATATCAGACTGAATAGGCAAAAGCTGGAAGCACTCCCTTTGAAAACAGGCACAAGACAAAGATGTCCTCTTTCACCACTCCTATTCAACATAGTATTGGAAGTTCTGGCCAGGGCAATCAGGCAAGAGAAAGAAATAAAGGTATTCAAACAAGAAGAGAAGAAGTCAAATTGTCTCTGTTTGCATATGACATGATTGTATATTTAGAAAACCCCATTGTCTCAACCCAAAATCTCCTTAAGCTCATAAGCAACTTAAGCAAAATCTCAGGATACAAAATCAATGGGCAAAAATCACAAGCATTCATATACACCAACAGAGAACCAAATCATGAGTGAACTCCCATTCATAATTGCTTCAAAGAGAATAAAATATCTAGGAATCCAACTTACAAGGGATGTGAAGGACCTCTTCAAGGAAAACTACAAACCACTGCTCAACAAAATAAAAGAGGACACAAACAAATGGAAGAACATTCCATGCTCATGAATAGGAAGAATCAATATTGTTAAATTGGCCATACTGCCCAAAGTAATTTATAGATACAATGCTATCCCCATTGAGCTACAATTGACTTTCTTCACAGAATTAGCAAAAACTACTTCAAATTTCATATGGAACCAACAAAGATCATGTATAGCCAAGACAATCCTAAGCAAAAAGAACAAGGCTGGAGGCATCACGCTACCTGACGTCAAACTATATTACAAGGCTACAGTAACCAAAACAGCATGGTACTGGTAACAAAACAGATACATAGACCAAAGGAACAGAACACAGGCCTCAGAAAAAATGCCACACATCTACAACCATCTGATCTCTGACAAACCTGACAAAAACAAGAAATGAGGAAAGGATTTCCTATTTAATAA
>NW_012104076.1:893669-912878 GCF_000951045.1 Mandrillus leucophaeus
GGACACAGGGAGGGAAACATCACACACCACGGCCTATAGGGGGTTGGGGGCTAGGGGAAGAATAGCATTAGGAAAAATACCTAATGTAGATGATGGGTTGAGGGGTGCAGCAAACCACCACAGTGTGTGTACACCTATGTAACAAAACTGCACATCCTATGCATGTATCCCAGAACTTAGAAAACACTAAAAAATAAAACAAAACAAAACAAAACAAAACACTAAGAATTTTTAAAAATCCACATAGAAAACAATGACAAATCTTCTGAAAGGGACAGAGAAGTAAAAGTCAAATGTTATAGGAAAGAGGAGGGAGGAAAAAAACAGGTCAAACTCACTGGAATGAGATAGCATTAGGATGAGATGTCTTCCTAACATCGATTGGTAAGTTAGCAAGCCAACTGCTAATATAACAGCGGAAGTGGTTTCTAAGAAAGACTGATGAATGAAACAAAGACAGAGAATGGAAAAAATAAACAAAATATAATTACCTAAGCTCCTCCAGTTCTTTGTCCCACACTTGCTTCTACTCCAGAGAGGGAAACAAGAACTGATATTTTAATAAAGTTTGCCTGAGCTGCCTGGCTATTCCAGCCTCGTGACCTTTGCCAGAGCTTAAAACAGCCTCCAAAACATTTGGCCTTTATCAGGGCTTCAGTGGATTATAAAGCAAACCATGTGTCCTATTTCATATCTAATCACAACTCACATGGGCCTTTCAGCTAAATCATAGTATCGTATCTTGGAAACTTCCAATTGGAAACAGTCATTTGAACATCTTGTCTGGGGGCAGGGCAAGGGGCACACACCCTATATAGTCTAGCTATTTGCTATGTTTGGTTTTAAATGCCTCAGGGGATGTGATTTTTTGTTCTCCTCTTTGAAATATAGTCTGTCATTATTAGGACCGACTGTCAGGAGATTCTTTCTAATACTTGCCTTCTGCTGCTAATATCTCATATTTCTCATTAGTGAGTATCTCCACCACTCTTAGAGGAGGAGTTTCCCCACTAGGAAATAAGAAAGATACCATGACAAATGTGGCTGCAAGTTCTAGAAAGAACTTAGAAACTAGAGGCCAAAATATGCTTGGAAATAAATGGATTAAGTTTCCTCCTTGTTCTGTAGACACCTTACATTGAATCCTCTATCCCCCAGGACTTCTCACTTTCTCACTTGCAAATTCTATTTTTATGTTTACATTCCTACCTCTCCCATTAAAATGGGAGTATGCAGCACTCATAGTCGACACAATATATGATAAATGTGTGTGATTGTGAAGAGAAACTTAAATTGCATTAGAATGGGGTTTTGCTGGGTAATTTTGGTTTCCAGACATGGAAAGGATAACTCATAATAGAATCATTTTAGGGCCAGGCACCAGAATGATCCATAAGTTACCCAAATATCAAACAAAGAGCTCTGTGCTATTCTGGGCAGAAAGCTACAAGCAGTCATTGCGACTGTACCAGCCCCCAAGCTCTGACTCTTCAGACAGATGGAGCAGGAAACTCGACTGAAACTTACTGATACCCCAGCCTTGCCTCATGCTTCAGTGGGAAAAGCCAAGCCTTCCAGCATCCTTTCACCACCAAATTCCCAGCCCATCTGTGTCCATAGCTACCTCTTGTTACTTCCTTCCTGTTAAGAGAATCAAAGGCCACTTCATGCTTTGGGCCAAGATCCTATTCCCTCTCTCCCTACAGAAAGCTCATTCCTTCAGTGTTTTGCTCCCCATCCAGCAGAATCTTCTCTGCTTCCCATCAGCATTGCATGTGCTCCAGTATCTCCCGGCTCAAAACACATGCAAACCACCCCCTATTTGACCCCACAGTCCTGTAAGTGCACAGCCTCATCATCTGTTCTCTTTCTCAGCCAGTACTCTCACAATATGTTGTCTGCAAACATTTTCTGCACTTCCTCTCCTCTGATTCGCTCTTCAGTCCTCTGCAAATCACCAAAAGGCACCAGAGACCTCCATTTTGTCAAACCCAATGAACAATTATTTCCTCAAAAAACAACTTTCTTCTTTACGAACACTCTCTTCACTTCCTTGCACTTGTCAAAGAAAAACCAGAGCTGGATAGCAGCTGAAGTAGTAAAAACAGCTTTTATTCAAGACTATTGCAATAGGGGGAAAGGAATCTCAGTGTAGAGTTGGGCTCAATTCCAAACACAACATAGGCAACTGGGAATTCACAGCCAAGGAGCAGGGTGAGGGTCTCTGGATAGAAAATTACTAACAGGGAGCATTGGGGAAAGGGGGACTCTTGCTATACCTAACTAATAGGAATCTTGCTAAAGACAAAGTAAGGTGATCAGACATCACCTGGGGGATGGTGGAGGATAGAAGGATCAGATAGATATCAAGGTGATCAGATAGGGAGGACAGGGTGGAGGGATTCTTAATAAACTGGCATGGAACGGGTTTTGCTAAAATTGGATTTTATAATTACAGAGATGGGTTCAAAAAAAGGTTCAGGGCCCGGATTAAAGTTTGGTCAAGCACATAATCTTTTCCACACTCTCTTCTATTTTTTCTTCGCATCTCTCAGATTCTTTGTCACTCTCAATTGCTGGCCCCACCTCTTCCACCCAAACTATTGGAGTGGCTCAGGATTCAGTCCTATGCCCACTCCTTTTCTTACACTACCTGGTGCATAGAGAATTCCATCTAATCCCATTATTTTAAATAAATATGCGGATGCCTCCAAAAGTTCTATCTCCAGTCCTGATCCTCTGGGCTCCAGAACAATCTACAACTGCCCATTTAACATTTCCACGACTATATCTGAGAGATATCTCAAACTTTAGATGTCCATAACAGAACTCTTAATTTTCCAAGTCTTCCCCTAATGTTCACCCAACTAAGCTACTCCCCAGCCTTTCCTCAGATGCTACGGCCTCTCCCCAGTTTCTCAAGCCTGAAGGCTGAATCATTCTTGACGCCTTTCTTTTCCTACTCCCTACATCTAACTCAACTTCATATCGTGTTGATTTAACATTCAAAACATATTTTAAAATCTGTCAACTTCTTTCCATCTTATATCTTGTAAATGGTCTCCTTGCACCCATTCCTGTCCCTTCTGATATATTTCCACATATCTTTAAAAACCATCTGACTGCATTAGTCCTCTGCTCATCCTTGTATTCCACATGGAATATCAATTCCTTACCACTACGGCCTTTCGTGATGTGCTTCTATCTGCCTCTCTAACTTCCCTTTGGCTCCCTGCACTCTGGCTTCATGGGGTGCACTGCATGGCAGGAAAGCTAAGAACCACATTTCCCCCAATCCTCCTTGCAGCTAGAGACCAGCATGTGACTTAATTCTGCCAATCATAAGCACTTGTCGGAGACTTGGCTTTGGGCCTGAGTTTAGTAGGGGAAAGGGAGAGACAGGATGATGCGTACATTTTGTTGACCAGAATCAGTGTGGATTTGCAGTCATCGGCTTCCCGATTTGGTGGTTTGCTGCACTATCAGCAGCTTTCCCAAACACAGAAGAAACAGTATGGTTCCAGGAAATGGTAACAGCAGGGTTTCTGGAAGCTCTGCTACACTCTCATCTTAGGGTTCCGCCTCCAGCTCTTGCAATGGCTTAGTAAACCACTGAGTACCTGATAAATCTCTTCTTCCTGAAACTAGCTAAAATGGCTTCTATTTCTGCATTTGAACTCTAACAGATGAACTGACAGACTGAGTTATTTAACTGAACCAAGACTATGGTTTAGAAAGTAATGTTTTTTGATCATTCTGCATGAATTTGAACCCCCATTCCAATACTTACATACTATATGACCTTAGATAAATTGCTTAATCTCTCCAGCTTCAGTTTTACTCATTTGTAGAATAGGAATAAAAATAATATTTTGGACCAGGCATAGTGGCCCACACCTGTAATTCTAGCACTTTGGGAGGCAGAGGTGGGATAATTGCTTGAGGCCAAGAGTTTTGAGACCAGCGTAGGCAACATAGTGAGACCCTATCTCTGCAAAATATTTAATTTTAAAAATTAACTGGGCATGGTGGTGTGCACCTGTATTCCTGGCTACTTGGGGAGATGAGATGGAAAGATCACTCGAGCCCAGGAATTTGAGGCTGCAGTGAGCTATGATTGTATCACTGCACTCCAGCCTGGGTGACAGAATAAGACCCTGTTTCTAAAAAAGCGTAACATTTACCCCAGAAAGTGTTTGAGGATTAAATGACACAATACCGGTAAAGCACCTAATATAGTATCTGGCATATAATAAGAGTTCACTAAATGTTAACTTTTATAATTACTATGATTAAGTATTATTATTTCCTTACCCTGGCCCTTGCAATTTGCTCTTCCTAATGCTGGGAGTGTTTTTCTGTCTGAACTACCCCAAGTTTACTCCCACTTATCCTTCAACTTTCAGTTTATCTAGCATTTACCCAAAAATTACTTCCTGGTCCATTTCAACTATACCACCTCCCCTAGATTTTTCTCATAATGGCATTTTTCCCTCAGAGAACTCATGAAGATTTGCAATCATGTATTTTTTGTATGTTCGTATACCTACTGCTAATTTCCCCATGGAGCTACACGTTTCAGGAAGGAGTCATGACTGCATGTGCCCCATCAGGTGCCAGCACCCAGCTTGACATTTTGCTCCATACATAAAGGAGCTTGATAAATGCTTTTCAGATGAATGGCCCAGCCATCCTGGTGGCAAACGTACCAGAAATTGCTAATGATACAGAGAAATGGCTGACACATTGTAACATAAAGAACACAGGTTTTCTTTAGCATGAAACAGCCCAAAATGAGTTCAAGGAACTATCTGTAAATATTCTTTATAATATTAAGCTACCTGTTGATAGTACTCTACAGTTTTCCAAGCCCTGTTACATGTATGTATGTATGTATATATGTATGTATATATTTATTTATTTATTTTGAGACAAGGTCTCACCCTGTTGCTCTGGCTGGAGTGCAGTACTATGGTCACAGCTTACAGTAACCTCAACCTTTTGGGCTCAGGTGATCTTCTCACTTCAACTCCCCAAGTAGCTGAGACTACAGGCACATGCCACCACACCTGGCTAATGTTTTTCATTTTCAGTAGAGACGAGGTCTTGCCATGTTTCCCAGGCTGAACTTGGCTCAAGCGGTCCTCCTGCCTCAGCCTCCCAAAGTGCTGAGATTATAGGTGTGAGCCACTGCACTTGGGCAGATATATTAATCCTTTTAATACTTATGACAAACCAATTACCTTTTGATTTCATCTTACAGAAAAGGAAATGGAATCTCCAAAGGGTGTGTATCATGCCTAACAGAACACAAATAGGAAGCAGCACATTTCATGAATCACTGACCCTGGCTTTGCCACTTTTTGCTGTGTGGCCTTGGACAAATTACTCAACTTCTCTGAGATGTTTTCCTCATCTATGAAAAGGTAATCATAGTAATACTTTTGTTGTGACGATTAAAGATTATATGTAGAATATCTGAGATGTGCATTGGGTAAACAACAGAGAACCCAGATGTTATCATTATCATCATCATTGTTACATCGCTCAGTTTCACTCAGCAAGATGGCAAATCAGGTTTCTCTGAGACAGGAGAATAGGGTCTGGAGGCAGGGAACCTAAGGCCATTTCACACAGACTTCCTAGAACCAAATTGAAAGGAAAACCCTTACTTTCCATGCCTAAGTAACAAAAGGACCAGAGGCTACTCCCTTTGCAAACCCCCAACTTTGCTGAACAGCAAATGGGAAATTGGCTGTCCACAACCAATCAGACTCATGGCACGCCGACTCTTCGTTTGCATAGAAGTGCAGCTTTGTAACTTTACCTTAGCCTCTGATTGGTTGCTTTTTGCAGCCAATCAGATGTTTGCACAGGAGTGTGACCTTTGTAACTTTAATTCAGCCTCTCATTGGTTGCTTTGCACAACCAATCAGACCAATTGCGGGCCACCACTTCATTTACATGAGGTGACCACCAAGGGGCCAATGGGAAACCTGTAGAGGGTGTTTGAACCCGAGAAGATCCTGTATCTTGGCCCTGGAGCCACTGCTCAGGTCTCTCCCACACTGGAATGTACTTTCATTTTCAATAAGTCCCTGCTTTCTTCTTTCATTGCTTCCTTCTTCCTTTGTTTTTCTGGGTGTTTTGTCCAATTCTTTGTTAAAAACACCAAGAACCTGGACAACTTGCAGTCAAGATCCTCTACTGGTAACATCTCCACAAGATCTTTAGATTCTAGACGACTGAAACCTTAGAATGACAGGCATCCTTCACTTTGTTAACTGACAGAGTTAGTCCCCACATATCCAGCACAGATACACAAATCAGCTTGTTTCATCTCTGCAATTAGATTTTCACTCCTTGATTGCAGGGACTAGAGAGCCTTATTTTTCTAGGGTGCTTTGGATGTAGGTTTTGATTATCAATCAATGAATGTATAATAAACAAAAAATTTGCTATGGACAGGAAGTCCAAAGAGCTTCAAAAAACCAATCCTATTTCAGAAAGATTTCCATAAGGGAGATGATCCAAATCATAGCCAAAGGTCCTGGCCCCACACTCAGAAATTTTTAAGCCTTAGGCCAGAAGAACCAAATAGTCCTGTGTTCTGTTTCTGGGAGGAATTCAACTCTGATTAGTACACTGTTAGGCAGAGTGCCACAAACAACAATCGCGGGTTTTGCTGTCATTCAGACTGACCCAGTTAAACCATTATGGAGTAGGTATGACTCTAGCACAGGGAACTCAGTGAAGAGAGGACAGGTGGCAAAAATTAGGAGACCCGTTAATAGGAGTGAATCCTGAGGTTCCCATTTTCAACATCCTCTAGATACCCTCTACTATAACCACAAATAAATTGTACACAACAAATGCTTTCAAAGGGATTATGAGTGTTCCCAGTTCCTCCCCCAGGGCTATGACTTCAACATCTTGAATATCCATATTAATAAGGATCCCTGGTTTTAATTCTACAAGACTGACCACAATATTTCCTGTTTCCAGCTCAGCTGAACACAATGGATAGGATTCAGAACTCCTACTCCCCCACAATACCATGTCTCAGGGCTTGATGGGGCCTGCCATTGAGGTCCCAGGCCATTGCGTTTCCACACTGACAAGTGAAAACCCCTTCACAGTAGAAAGACTACTCAGAAATGGTGAGAGGCAGGGAATTTGTGACCTATATTATGACCTTAAACCAATCTCTGCTGTACTGCTTCAGAATTTCATATCTTAATCTCAAAAATGCCAGCTTCTATGCTGCGAAATCAGTTAATACGACTTAACATAAAAATAGCCTTACCCTTTGCCAAGCACTATGCTAGATTTCAAGGAAATTAACTCCTTAATCTTTATCACAAGCAAGTGAAGTAGGTACTATAATTATCTCTATTTTACAGGTGACAAAATAGAGGCTCAGAGAAGTTAAATAACTTTTTGAAGGTCACACAGCTAGTTAGCAACAGAAAGAATACTCAAACTCAGGTCAATCTGACCTCAAAACCATCCTTAGTAGATTTCTATACAACCGTCTCTCATTTCCCTAGGCCAGCTATCACTAAAGGGATAATATTTCTCCTGTCCTTTCATCCTTCTGGTATCAAATTAGAACTCCTGTTTTCCAGAATTCTTCTTGATCCCCCTCTTGCCTTAGGCTCCCTCATGTACACCTGGAGTGTGCAGTACCTCTTCATCCAGCACTACCTGTAACACCTGATCTTTCCCACTGGACTGTGACCTCAGGGAGGGCAGGGGCCAGGTCTGATGTGTTCGGTTACAATCCCAGTGGGTAAGATAATGTTTTGCTCCTCATAGGCACTCAAGAGGTATTTGTGGGGCACATGGATTTCTAAATAAAGATGACACTCCACCGTAGTTGTGATGGTTAATTTTAATGTGGTGACTTGACTGAGCTAAGGGATGCTCAGGTAGATGGTAAGTCATTATTTCTGGGCATGTCTGTGAGGGTATCTTCAGAAAATACTAGCATTTGAATCAACAGACTAAGGAAAATCACCCTCACCAATGTGGGTGGGCAACATCCAATCCACTGAAGACCTGAATAGAACAAGAAGGCAGAGGATAGGCAAATTTGTTTTCTGCTTGAACTGGGACATCCATCTTTTCCTGCCCTTGGGCATCAGTACTCTTGGTTCTCCAGGCCTTTGAACACAGACTTGAATTTACACCACTGGCCACTGGTTCTCAGACCTTTGGGCTTAGATCAGAACTGCACAACTCACTTTTCTGAGCCTCCAACTTTCAGACGGCAGACTATAGTACTTCTCATCTGCCATAATAAAGTGAGCCAATTCCTTCCTATGTCTATATTGATCCTACTGGTTCTGTTTTTCTGGAGAACTCTGACCCATACAACAGTTCTTTTTATAATATGAGAACAGAGGATCTCACTGCTTTGTCTCGGGAATCAGAGAAGCAGGTGAAGCTAAGGGCATGCTTTTGAAAATGCTGTAGATCTCCAATAACACTGATCTTTTTATTTCAAAGAAGCTCAATTTTCTTTGTGGTATGTGAGAGACAACAATGTCTTAAATATACAACACGGCAACTATTTTTTTAGCTCTCCTGTAGTGGCAACAAAAAGAAAATTTGGTGTCTGAATGTACACCCACAAAGGTAAATCTTTAGGATACTGAATGTCACATATTGTCAGCAATGATAGTTGCATTAGAGGTCAGCTCTTGCTAAAAGCATGATCTTACTTCTGTAGGGCTAACTAGGACTAGCTACAGGATTTGAGGGGCCCAGTGCAAAATGAAAATGTGGGTTTCCTCATACAAAAATTATGAAGAATTTCAAGACAAGGATAGCAGAGCATTAAACCAAGTGTGGGTCTCTGCTAGGCATGGGACCCTGAGGGATTGCACAGGTTGTGTGTCCATGAAGTCAGTCCAGCAATGGACATTTCCAGAGTTCTTACTAAGCTCTTCAGTTGTTATTTTATTTTATCCTCACAACAAGAGAAGATAGTTATAGACACTAAACATTCTAGCATTTAACAGAGAACGGTTTTGTTCTAACTGAATGGTGGAAAGGGACTGGTAATAAGGCCAGAAGAGGAAAAGAGGAAAAAGAGGAAGCCAAGGAATGAGAGGTACCTGTGCCACTTTGATCAATCGCAAATTAAAACTCAGCTGTACCTTTCTTCCATTTGATTTGGAAAGGGATAGGGGAAAAAGCATTGAGATGTAGCAAATGATTTTGTTGAGGGCTGTTGTGAAACCTCCGTTCTTGTCTCCTTAGTTTAAAAGAATTTAAACAAGAGACACACAGCCAAAGAGATGCAGCATAGAGCAATTTATTGCAAAGTAGAAAGAGTATTATGAAAGCTAGGTGCAGAAGAGACAGTGCACCCTGAGAGAAATTCAGGGCGGGCAGATTGTGAGAATGAGACAGCAAAGACTGGCACTAGGGAGAGTTTCTTCATAGGAGTCTTACATGATTATTCATAAGTGGGAGGGAAGAGGTGTTACTAGCAAGCATGTTCTGGGTGCTCCTCTAGGTGCACATGCACAGTAGCTGTATAGACTTATTTATATATCATATTTCTCATTAGCATCTTAAAACTCCACCCACAGGTGTGATTTTTGCTATTATAATGAGCAAAGGGTCAATTTGAGGACAGATAAAATCAGACTGTGCATGCTTTGTATGGGGGAAATTCTCTACTAGACATAGCTGTGCTTGAATGAGCTTGACTACAATGTGGATGCAGATGCTCATCCCCCTCTTCCCACCACCGGATATTACAAGCCATATGACAGGGGGTGTCCAACCCCCACCATATAAAGAATAGTTTCAACCCTCTCTCCCCCGCACGGATATTACAAGCCATATGACAGGGGAGTGTTCACCCCCTGCCATATGGGGAGTAATATCACCCCCTTTTCCCACCCTCAGGATATTACCGGCCATATGATGGAGGAGTGTCCAAAATCCACCATATACGGAGTTAATATCACCCCCTCTTCTCCCGCCTCGGGATATTATGAGCCATATGACACAGGGGTGTCCACCCGCCGCCATATGGAGAGTAACATCACTCCCATCTCCCTCCCAAATATTATGAGCCATAGGACGGGGGGTGTCCACATCTCGCCATATGGGGCGTAATATCAGACCCCTCCCCCCGCCCGGATATTACGAGCCATATGATGGGGTGGGCACCTCCCACCATAAGGGGCGTAATATCACCCTCCTCTCCCCATCTGGATACTGGATATTATGAGCCATATGAAGGCGAGAGGGTTTCCATCCGACGCCACGTGGGGAGTAATATTACACCCCTCTTTCCCTCCCAGATATTATGAGCCATATGATGGAAGGGTGTCCACCACCCGCCATATGGGGAGTAATATCAACCCCTAGCCCGCCCTCCCGGATGTTATAAGCTATATGATGTGAGAGGGGGTGTCACCCCTCGCTGTAAGGAACGTAATATCACCCCCCAATCCCCCTGGATATTATGAGACATATGACCAGGGGTGTCCATCCCCTGCCATAGGAGGCATAATATCACCCCCCTCTCCCCTGCCCTACATATTATGAGCCATATGACGAGGAGTGTACACCCCGCACCATATAAAGCATAACATCACCCCCTTCTTCCCCCATGGATACTATGAGCCATATGACAGGGAGTGTCCACCCCCCTCTATATGGGGTGTAATATCACCCCCCCACTCCCTCCCTGGATATTACGAGCCATATGACAGGGGTGTTTCCACTCCCTGCCATATGGGGCATAATATCACCACCCTCTCCGCCTCTGGATATTATAAGCCATATGACGGGGGGGGGGGTGTCCAACCCCCGCCATATGGTGTGTAATTCATGCCACTCTCCCCTCCTGGATAAGGGGGGTGGTTACACAGTGTGTTTACAGTATTGGGAGTAATATCATATCCCCCTTTTGAAATTATGAACGACAGGAAGGTGTACAGCACCTGCGATATTGGGAGTAATATTATCCTCTCACTTCCCCGGATCTTAAAAAAAATCACATGGGGGGTGCACACGTTCTATAATATTGAGAGTAACTTCATCCTGTACTCTCCTGGATATTACAAACAGTATCAGACGGGGTTGTGCACACCCTGCGATATTGAAAAGTAATAACCTCTGCAATATTGGCAGTAATATCATCCTTTCCTCCCCTGGATATTGGGACCAATATCACAGAGGGGTGTACACCTCTTTCTATATTAGTATTAATATCCCCACCCTCCAATATTAGAAAAAATATCACTGGGTGTGTACACCTTCTGCAATGCCGGGAGTAATATTATCCTCTCCCTGCCCGCGGATATTATTAACAATATCAAAGGGGGTGTACACTCTTGCGATATTGGGAGTAATATCATCCCCTCTCCACCTGGATATTACAAACAATAGCACAAAGAGAGCGTACAGCTCCTGTGATATTGCGAGTACTATTGTCATCTCCCACTTTAAATATAAGGAACAGTATCACAAGAAGGATATACACCCCCTGCCATCTTAGGAGTAATATCATCCTCTCCTTTCATAAATTTTAGGAACAATGTCACAGGGGAGGTGTACCTCCCCTGTTATATTGGGAGTAATATCATTCTTTCCTCCCTGAACACTAAAAACAATACAATGGTGGGGATGTACAATTGCCATACTGGGAGTAATAACATCCTTTCCCTTACTGGATATTAGAAACAATATCACAGACGGTGTGTACACCC
Source organism: Mandrillus leucophaeus (assembly GCF_000951045.1). Lineage (NCBI taxonomy): Eukaryota > Metazoa > Chordata > Mammalia > Primates > Cercopithecidae > Mandrillus > Mandrillus leucophaeus. The sequence goes on from NW_012104076.1 coordinate 905,408, forward strand.
TCTGCAATACTGGGAGTAATATCATCCTGTACCCCCCTGGATATTAGAGACAATGTCACAGGAAAAACGTACATTTACTGTGATATTGGGAGTAATGTCATCCTCCTTCCACTGGATATTGGAACAATATCACTGGGAGGGTGTACATCCCATGTGATATTAGAAGGAATATCATCCTCTTACCTCATGGTTATTAGAGACAATATCACGGTGGGGTGTGTACACCTTCTTTGATATTAAGAGTAATTTCATCTTCTTCACTCCTCGATATTACAAACAATATCACAGGGAGTTGTACAACCCCTGCGATACTGAAAGAAATGTCACCCTCTCCCTCTTTGAATATTAGGAAAAACATCACGAGAGTGATGTACACTTTCTGCGATATTGGAAGTAATATCACCCTCTCACTCCTTGGATATTAACAATATCATAAAGGGGGTGTACACCACCTGCGATTTTCGGAGTCATTTCATCCTCTCCCCCTTTGGATATTAGAAAAAATATTATAGAGAGGGTGCACACCCCCGAGATATTGGGCGTAATATCATCTTCTTCCCCCCTGGATATTAAAAACAATATCACAAGGGCGTGTATACCCTGTGATATTGAGAGTAATATCATCCCCTCCCCAACTGGATATTAAGAAGAATATCACACGGGGGGTGTAAACCCCTGTGATACTGGGAATAACATTGTCATCTCTCTCCCTAAATATTGGGAACAATATTACAAGAAGGGTATAAACCCCCTTGTAATGTCATCCTCTAGCTTTCTGGATATTAGAAACAACATCTTAAAAGGGGTGTATACATCCCTCGATATTAGGAGTAATACCATCCTCTCCCTCCCTGGATATTAAAAACAATATTACGAGGTGGGCGGTGGTATAAATCCCCTGTGATATCAGGAATACTATCATCCTCTCTCCCCAGATATTAGGAACTATATCACAGGGGAAGTTTATACGCAATGGGATTTTCGGAGTAATATCATGCCCTCTCTTTTGGATATTGGGAACAATATCACAAGGGGGTGTACACCCCCTGCGATATTAATAGTAATATTCTCTCTCCCCCGGATATTAGGAACAATATCACAAGTGGGGTGTACACCCCCTGCCATATTGGTAGTAATATCTTCCTCTCCTTTCCTGGATATCAGAAACGAAATCACAGAGGGGTGTACACCCGCTGCAATATTGGGTATAATAAATTCCCCCCCCCCGTATATTAGAAACAATACTACAGCGGGGGTGTACACCCCATGAGATATTGGGAGTAATATCATCCTCTCCCCCATTGGATGTTAGAAACAATATCACAGGGGTGGTGTACAGCCCGTGCGACATTTGGATAAATATTATCATTTTCCCCCATGAATATAAGAAATAACAACACAAAAGGGGTGTACACATTCTGTGATATTTGTAGTAATATCATCCTTTCCCTCCCTGGATATTAGAAACAACATCACAGAAAAGGTGTACACCCCCTGCGACACTGAAAGTAATATCATCCTCTCCGCCCGTGGAAATTAGGAATATTATCACAGGGAGGTGTACACCCTCTGCGATATTGGGAGAAATGTCACTCTTTCCCAACTGGGATATTACAAACAAAACCATGGGGGGCGGGGTGTACACCTTCTGCTATTTGTGGAGTAATATTATCCTTTTCCACCCTGGCTATTTAGAACAATATCACGGAGAGGGGGTACACTCGCTGTGATATTGGGAGTAATACCATCCTCTCCTCTCTCTGAATGTTAGGTACAGTATCACAGGGTTGTTTACCCCTTCTGCAATACTGAAAGTAATATTATCTTATTCCCCCATGGATATTAGAAACAATATCACTGTGAGGGTGTACACCCCATGCAATTTTGTAAGGAATATCATCCTCTACCCTCATGGTTATTAGAAACAATATCACATGGGGGGTGCACACGTTCTCTAATATTGAGAGTAACTTCATCCTGTACTCTCCTGGATATTACAAACAGTATCAGACGGGGTTGTGCACACCCTGCGATATTGAAAAGTAATAATCTCTCCCTCTTTTAACATTAGGAAAATATCACAAGGGGGGTGTACACTTTCTGTGATATTGGAAGTAATATCACTTTCTCAGCCCCTGGATATAAGAAACAATATTAGAAACAATGTGGGGGTATACACCCTCTGCGATATTGGAAGTAATATCGTTCTCTCCCCCCACTCCGATATTAAAAACAATATCACAAGAGGTAGTGGATACCCTCTGCGTTATTTGGAGTAATATCATTCTGTCCCCCCCGCCCCACCTATTAGGAACAATATCATAGGAAGTGTGTACACCCCCTGCGATGTTGGGAGTAATATCATCCTTTTTGCCCCTGTATATTAGAAACAGTATCATGGAAAGGTGTAAATCCCCTGAAATATTGGGGGTAATATCATCCTCTCCTCAGAAGGATGTACACCCTCTGAGATATTGCGAGTAGTATCATCCTCTCATCCCATGGATGGTACAAACAATATCACAGGGGGGTGTACACACAGGGTGCTCACGATATTGGGATTGATAACATCCTCTCCCCTCCCTGGATATTGCAAACAATATCACAAGGGGATGTACACCTTCTGCCATGTTCGGAGTAGTATCATCCTCTTTCCCCCGGATATTATGAACAATATCACAGAAGGGTGTACACCCCCTGCAATACTGGGAGAAATATCATCCTTTCCCCTTATGATTATTACAAACTATAACACAGGGGGTGTACACCTCCTGCAATATTTGCAGTAATATTATCCTCTTCCCCCCAGATATTATGAACAATATCACAGGAGGGGGTACACTCCCTGGGATACTGAGAGTAATATTATCCTCTTTCTCCCCGGATGTTACGAACAATATCACAGGGAGTTGAACACCTGCAGCAATATTGGGAATAATATTACCCACTAAACCACTGGGTATTGCGAACAATATCACAAGGGGATGTACACCTCCTGCGGTATTGGGAGTAATATCATCCTTTCCTCAACTGGATATTATGAACAATATCACAGGGAGGTACATACCCCCTGCGATATTGGGAGTAATTTCATCCTCTCCCACACTGAATATTACGAACAACATCACAGAAGGTTGTACACCCCTTCGGTATTAAGAGTAATATCTTCGGCTGGGCGCGGTGGCTCACGCCTATAATCCCAGCACTTTGGGAGGCCGAGGAGGGCGGATCGCGAAGTCAGGAGATCCAGACCATCCTGGCTAACATGGTGAAACCCCGTCTCTACTAAAAAATACAAAAAAATAGCCGGGCGTGGTGGCGGGTGCCTGTAGTCCCAGCTACTTGGGAGCTGAGGCAGGAGGATGGAGTGAACCTGGAGCTTGCAGTGAGCAGAGATCGCACCACCACACTCCAGCCTGGGCGACAGAACGAGATTCCGTCTAAAAAAAAAAAGAAAAGAAAAGAAAAGAAAAGAAAAGAAAAGAAAAGAAATTTCTTCTTCTTCCTCCATGGATATTACAAACAATATCACAGGAAAATGAATACCCAAATCGACATTGGAAATAATATTACCCTCTCCTCCCCTGAATATTACAAGTAATATCACAGGGGGGTATATACCCCCTGCGATATTGGGAGTAATTTCATCCTCTCCCACCTTGGATGTTTCAAACAATATCACAGCAACGTGACCACTCCCTGTGATACTGGCATTCATATCATCCTCTTACCCCCTGCATATTAAGAACAATATCACAGGTGGGTATATACCCCTTGCGATATTTGGAGTAATATCATTCTCTTCTCCCCTGGAAATTACAAACCATATTACAAAGGTGGCATACAACCCTTGCAATATGGAGAGTAACATAATCCTCTCCCTCCTAGATGTCAGGAACAATATCACAGGGAGGCGTGTACACCCCCTGCGATATTGGGATTCATATTATCCTTTCTCAAATTGGATATTAAGAACAATATCACAAGGGGGTATATAATTCCTGCAAAACTGAAAGTAATATCATTCTCTCCCACCCTGGATATCAGGAAAAATATCACAAAAAGGTGTACACCCCCTCTGATATTGGTAGAAATATCATCATCTTCACCCCTGGATATTGGGGAAAATATCACACAAAAAAAACTCTTCACCCCCTGGAATATTGGGAGTAATATTATCCTCTCTTCACTATATATTAGGAAAAAATCACACGAGTGGTGTACACTCCCTTCCATATTGGGAATAATATCATCTCCTATCCCCCTGGATATTAGAAACAATATCATCGAAGGGGTGTACACCTCCTGCGACACTGGGAGTCACATCATCCTCTCCGCCACTGGATATTATGAACAATATCAAAGGGGGGTTGTATAACCTCTGCCATATTTGGGTAATATCATCCTCTTCCCTTCTAAATAGTAGGAACAACATCACAGCGGAAATGTACAACTTCTGCAATATTGGGAGAGATATTACCCTCTTTCCAACTGGATATTAGGAACACTATCTCAGCTGGGGTAAACACCTTCTGCGATATGGGGAGTAACATCATCTGTCTTCACTCTGGATACCAGGAACAATATCACAGAGGGCGGTGTAGACCGGTTACGATTATGGGAGTAATAACCTCCTCTCCCTTCCTGGATGTTAGGTACAGTATCACAAAGAGGGTGTACTCCCTGTGCGATATTGGGAGTAATATCATCCTCTTTCCCCCTGGATATTAGGAGCCATATCACTCTGTGGGTGTACATCCCCTGCGATATTGAAAGTAATATTATCCTCTCCCGCTTTTTATATTAAGAACAATATCACGGGGTGGGGGTTGTACACAACCTGCGATATTGAGAGTAATGTCATCCTCTTCCCCCCGGATATTAAGAAAAATATCACAGGGGGTATACTCACCCTGCAGTATTGGGAGTAATTTCATCTTCTCCCCTTCCCGATATTAGAAATAATATCACAAATAAAAGTGTACACTGCCTAGGATATTAAGAGTAATATCATTCTCTCCCCCTCCCCGATATTACAAACCATATCACAGAAAGGTGTATACCTCCTGCAATACTGGGAGTAATATCATCCTGTTACCCTCTGGATATTACAAAAAATATCACAGTGGGGTGTACACTTTCTGCGATACTGTTTGTATATCATTCTCTCCCCTCTTGGATATTACAAACAACATCACAGAAGGTGTACACCTCCTGCGATATTGGGAGTAATATCATTCTCTCCCCTCCTGGATATTACAAACAATACCACAGAAAGGTGTACACCCCTTGCGACATTGGAAGTAATATCCTTCCCCCCCATATATTACAAACAGTATCACAAATGGTTGTACACCATCTGCCATATCAAAAGTAATACCATCCTCTCCCCTCCTGGATATTATGAACAATATCACAGCGGGGTGTACACTTTCTTCTATATGGGGAGTTATATCCACCCCTCCTCACTGTGTATTACAAACAACATCACAGGAAGGTGTACATTTCCTGCAACATGGGGAGTAACATCAGCCTCTCCCTCCCGGGATATTACAAACAATATCACAATGCTGTGTGCGCCCCCCATGACATGGGGAGTAATGTTAGCCTTTCCACCCCCGCGCTTCCCCTCCCCCCCGCTCCCGCCAGCCGTGGATATTATAAACAACGTCACTAGGGGGAGTAAACGCCCTGCGATACAGGAAGTAATATTTTCCTCTCTCCCCACTGGGATATTACAAACAATATCACAATGCTGTGTGCGCCCCCCATGACATGGGGAGTAATGTTAGCCTTTCCACCCCCGCGCTTCCCCTCCCCCCCGCTCCCGCCAGCCGTGGATATTATAAACAACGTCACTAGGGGGAGTAAACGCCCTGCGATACAGGAAGTAATATTTTCCTCTCTCCCCACTGGGATATTACAAACAATATCACAGAAGTATGTACAACTGCTGCGATATGGGAAGTGATATCCTCTTTCCCCTGGATATGACGAACAGCATCACAAGGGGGTGTACATGCCCTGCAACATGGGGAATAATATTATCCACCCCTTCTGGATATTATGAACAATACCACAGAAGTGTGTACACCCCTGGTGGTATGGGAAGTAATATCATCCTCTCCCTTACCCTGGATATTATGAATAATATCACAGGGAGGTCTACACCCTCTGCAATATCGGGAGTAATATTATCTTCTCCCTTCCTGGATACTACAATAATATCAAAGAGAAGTGTATAGCCCCTCCGACAGGGGGAGTAGTAACGTCCTTACTCCTCCTGAATATTAACAATATCACAGAGGGGTCTACACCTTCTGTGATATGGGGAGAAATGACATCTCCCCCTCCTGTGGATAGTACAAACAATATCGCTGGAAAGTGTATACCCCCTGTGATACTGATGGTAATATTATCCACTCCCCCCTGAATATTAGGAACAATATCACATGCGAGGTGGACAACCCCTGCAATACTGGGAGTAATATCATCCTCTCCTGTTGGGAATCACTCAGGATGGTGGCGGAAATATTGAAGGGAATTATTAGAGAAAGTTATAGGGAGTAAGTCACAAACCTTTTGGAAGGTTGAAAGGTTATATAACTTGCACTAATTGATCAGGCTGAAGGCAGCCGGTTCTCACCTTAGAGCATTAGGTCATAGGGCAAATACTAGGGACAACAGAGACTACTCCAGGTAAGTCTGTTTACCCTACCTCCATTAACTAACCTTTGAGCCAGATGTGCCTCTTGAGGGGAGGTCGACCAGGGAAACTGCCCCCTGATCGTATTTACCTTAGACCTTACTACCTGAGCTCTGAACATTCATAAAACTACTCTCTTAACCAAATTAATTATCCACAAGTGTGTTTACTCAAAGCTTCTGTTGTTAATTCTACACTAAATAAATACCTGGAGTACCAGCTGCTCAAGGTATCAGTGAATGAAGACCAAATTAATGAAATAAAGCAAGAAGAGAAGTTTAGAGAAAAAAGAGTAACAAGATATGAACAAAGCCTCCAAGAAATATGAGACTATGTGAAAAGACCAAATCTACGTCTGATTGGTGTACCTGAAGGTGACGGGGAGAATGGAACCAAGTTGGAAAACACTCTGCAGAATATTATCCAGGAGAACTTCGCCAACCTAGCAAGACAGGCAAACACTCAAATTCAGGAAATACAGAGAATACCACAAAGATACTCCTCGAGAAGAGCAACCCCAAGACACAAAATTGTCAGATTCACCAAGGTTGAAATGAAGGAAAAAATGTTAAGGGCAGCCAGAGAGAAAGGTCAGGTTACCCACAAAGGTAAGCCCAGCAGATTAACAGCGAATCTCTCAGCAGAAACTCTACAACCAAGAAGAGAGTGGGGGCCAATATTCAACATTCTTAAAGAAAAGAATTTTCAACCCAGAATTTCATATCTAGCCAAACTAAGCTTCATAAGTGAAGGAGAAATAAAATC
>NW_012104076.1:912928-915724 GCF_000951045.1 Mandrillus leucophaeus
CAGCGAATCTCTCAGCAGAAACTCTACAACCAAGAAGAGAGTGGGGGCCAATATTCAACATTCTTAAAGAAAAGAATTTTCAACCCAGAATTTCATATCTAGCCAAACTAAGCTTCATAAGTGAAGGAGAAATAAAATCCTTTAAAGACAAGCAAATGCTGAGACATTTGGTCACACTAGACCTGCCTTACAAGAGCTCCTGAAGGAAGCACTAAACATGGACAGGAACATCCGGTACCAGCCACTGCAAAAACAGGCCAAATTGTAAAGGCCATCAATGCTAGGAAGAAACTACATCAACCAATGGGCAAAATAACTAGCTAACTTCATAATGACAGGATCAAATTCACACATAACAATATTAACCTTAAATGTAAATGGGCTACATGCTCCAATTAAAAGACAAAGACTGCCAAATTGGATAAACAGTCAAGACCCATCAGTGTACTGTATTCAGGAACCCATCTCACATGCAAAGACACACATAGGCTCAAAATAAAGGGATGGAGGAAGATCTACCAAGCAAATGGAAAGCAAAAAAAGGCAGGGGTTGCAATCCTAGTCTCCGATAAAACAGACTTTAAACCAACAAAGATCAAAAGACACAAAGAAGCCCATTACATAATGGTAAAGGGATCAATTCAACAAGAAGAACTAACTATCCTAAATATATATGCACCCAATACAGGAGCACTCAGATTCATAAAGCAAGTCCTTAAAGACCTACAAAGAGATTTAGACTCACACAACAATAATAATGGGAGAGTTTAACATCCCACTGTCAATACTAGACAGATCAATGAGACAAAAGGTTAACAAGAATATCCAGGAACTGAATTCAGCTCTCCACCAAGCAGACCTAATAGTCATCTACTGAACTCTCCACCTCAAGTCAACAGAATATACATTCTTCTCAGCATCACATCCCACTTATTCTAAAACTGACCACACAGTTGGAAGTAAAGAACTCTTCAGCAAATGTAAAAGAACAGAAATCACAACAAACTGCTCTCAGACCACAGTGTAATCAAATTAGAACTCAGGATTAAGAAACTCACTCAAAACTACACAACTACACGGAAACCGAACAACCTGCTCCTGAATAACCACTGGGTAAATAACGAAATGAAGGCAAAATAAAGATTTTCTTTGAAACCAATAAGAACAAAGACACAGTGTACCAGAATCTCTGGGACACATTTAAAGCAGTGTGTAGAGGGAAATTTATAGCACTAAATCCCCACGAGAGAAGGCAGGAAAGATCTAAAATCGACACCCTAACATCACAATTAAAGTGACTAGAGAAGCAAGAGCAAACACATTCAAAAGCTAGCAGAAGGCAAGAAATAACTAAGATCATAGCAGAATTGAAGGAGACAGAGACACAAAAAACCCTTCAATGGAGCCAGGAGTTGGTTTTTTTGAAAAGATCAACAAAATCAATAGACCACTAGGAAGATTAATAAAGAAGAAAAGAAAGAAGAATCAAATAGATGCAATAAAAAATGACAAAGGGGATACCAACATCGATCCCACAGAAATACAAACTATCATCAGAGAATACTATAAACTTCTATGTTAATGAACTAGAAAATCTAGAAGAAATAAATTCCTGGACACATACACCCTCCCAGGACTAAACCAGGAAGAAGTGGAATCTCTGAATAGACCAATAACAGGCTCTGAAATTGAGGCAATAATTAATAACCTAACAACCAAAAAAAGTCCAGGACCAGACGGATTCACAGCCAAATTCTACCAGAGGTACAAAGAGAAGCTCATACCATTCCTTCTGAAACTATTCCAATCAATAGAAAAAGAGGGAATTCTCCCTAACTCATTTTATGAGACTAGCACCATCCTGATACCAAAACCTGGCAGAGACAAAACAAAAAAAGAGAATTTTCCACCAATATCCTTGATGAATACCGACGCAAAAATCCTCAGTAAAGTACTGGCAAACCAAATTCAGCAGCACATCAAAAAGCTTATCCACCACGATCAAGTCGGCTGCATTCCTGGGATGCAAGGCTGGTTCAGCATACACAAATCAATAAATGTAATCCATCACATAAACAAAACTAATGACAAAAACCACATGATTATCTCAATAGATGCAGAAAAGGCTTTTGACAAAATTCAACAGCCCTTCATGCTAAAAACTCTCAATAAACTAGGTATTGATGGAACATATCTCATAATAATAAGAGCTATTTATTACAAATCCACAGCCAATATCATACTGAATGGGCAAAAACTGGAAGCATTCCCTTTGAAAACTGGCATAAGACAGAGATGCCCTCTCTCACCACTCCTATTCAACATAGTGTTGGAAGTTCTGGTCAGGGCAATCAGGCAAGAGAAAGCAACAAAGGGTATTCAATTAGGATAAGAGGAAGTCAGATTGTCCCTGTTTGCAGATGACATGATTGTATATTTAGAAAACCCCATCATCTCAGCCCAAAATCTCCTTAAGCTGATAAGCAAATTTAGCAAAGTCTCAGGATAAAAAATCAATGTGCAAAAATCATAAGCATTCCTATACACCAGTAACAGACAAATGGAGAGCCAAATCATGAGTGAACTCCCATTCAGAATTTCTTCAAAGAGAATAAAATACCTAGGAATCCAACTTACAAGGGATGTGAAGGACCTCTTCAAGGAGCACTACAAACCACTGCTCAACGAAACAAAAGAGGACACAAACAAATGGAAGAACATTCCATGCTCGTGGATAGGAAGAATCAATATTGTGAAAATGGCCATACTGCCCAAGGTAATTTATAGATTCAATGC
>NW_012104076.1:916549-921133 GCF_000951045.1 Mandrillus leucophaeus
AAATAGGAATGCTTTTACACTGTTGGTGGGAGTGTAAACTAGTTCAACCATTGTGGAAGGCAGTGTGGCGATTACTCAAGGATCTAAAATTAGAAATACCATTTGACCCAGTAATCCCATTTCTGGGTATATACCCAAAGAATTATAAATCATGCTACTATAAAGACACATGCACACATATGTTGACTGTGGCACTATTCACAATAGCAACGACTTGGAACCAACCCAAATGTCCATCAATGATAGACTGGATTAAGAAAATGTGGCATAGGTACACCATGGAATACTATGCAGCCACAAAAAAGGATGAGTTCATGTCCTTTGCAGGGACTTGGATGCACATGGAAACCATCTTTCTGAGCAAACTATCATAAGGACAGAAAACCAAACACTGCATGTTCTCACTCATAGGTGGGAATTGAACAATGCGATCACTTGGACACAGGGCAGGGAACATCATACCCCGGGGCCTGTCATGGGGTGGGGGGATTGGGGAGGGATAGCATTAGGAGAAATACCTAACGTAAATGACAAGTTAATGGGTGCAGCAAACCAACATAGCACATGTCTATCTATGTAACAAACCTGCATGTTGTGCACATGTACCCTAGAACTTAAAGTATAATAATAAAAAAAGAGGAATATCATCTTCTCCTCCCCTGGATATTAAAAACAATATCACAGAGGAATGGACACCCTCTGCAATATTGGGAATAATATCATCCTCTTCCCCTCTGGATATTACAAACAATATCACATGGAGTGTACACCCCCTGCGATATTGGGAGTAATATCATCCTCTTCCCCCCTGGATATTAAAAACAATATCACAGGGGAATGTACACCCCCTGCAATATATGGAGTAATATTATCCTCTACCCCCTTGGATATTATGAGCAATGTCACGGGGGGGTGTACATCACCTGCGATATTGGGGGTAACATCATCCTCTACTCACCTGTATATGATGAATAATATCACAGAAGGGTGTACACCCCCTGCGATATTGGGAGTAATATCATTCTCTCTCCCCCTGGATATTAGCAACAATATCACAGGTGGGTGTATAACCCTTGCGATATTGGAAGTAATATCATCGTCCCCCCTCCCAGATATTACGAACGATATCACAAGGGGGGTCAACACTCCCTGAGATATTGGGAGTAATATCATACTCTCAACCCCTGGATATTATTAACAATGTCACAGGGTGGTGTACACACACTGCGAGAGTGTGAGTAATATCGTCCTCTGCCATCCTGGATATTACGAACAATATCACAGAAAATGTACGCAAAGGGTGCTTATGATATTGGGAGTAATATTATCTCCCTCCTGGATATTATGAACAATATCGCAGTGGAGTGTACATCCCCTTTGATATGGGGAGTAATATCACCCTCTCCCCCTCTGAATATTACGAACAATATTGCAGGGGTGTGTACACCCACATCATCCCCGGGATATTACGAACAATATCGCAGGGGTGTGTATATTCCTTGCGATATAAAGAGAAACATCATCCTCTCGGCCCTGGTTATTACTGACAATATTGCAACACCCCCTGCGATAAGGGGAGTCACATCATCCTTTCCCTCCCTTGATATTACGATCAATATCACAGGTTATTTATGGGGAGTAACATCATCCTCTCTTCCCCTGCATATTACAAACAGTATCTCGGGGGGGTGTACACCCTTTGTGACATGGGGATTAATATCATCTTCTCCTTCCCTGAATATTACAAACAAAATTGCATGGGGGTGTACACCAATAATGCATAGCGGTGTACATTCTCTTACCTAAGGGAGATATTACTCCTAATATCACAGTAGGTTATTTGTAATAGCTAAAGGAGGTATTACTTCTAATATCACAGTAGATGTCCACCCTGTGATTTCATTTGTAATATCTAAGGGAGATATTACTCCTAATATTACAGTAGTTACACACCCTGTGATAATATATGTAATATTTAAGGAAGATATCACTCCTAATATCACAGTGGGTGTATACCCTGTGATATTATTCGTAATATCTAAGGGAGACATTACTTCTAATGTCACAGTGTGTGTACACCCTGTGATATTATTCATAATACCTAAGAAAGATATTACTTCTCATATCACAGTGGGTGTACACCCTGTGATATTATTCGTAATATCTAAGGAAGATCTTAATGGTAATATCATAGTGGCTGTATGTCCTGTGACATTATTCATAATATCTAAGGGATATATTACTGTTAATATCACAGTGGTGTACTGTGTGTACACCCACAGACACATGGCATACAGTGGCACCCGGGAGAGTTTGCAGCTGTGGGGAGTCCCATTATAGGACACTGAACTTTTTTCTTTCTATGAGAAGGAGTCTCACTTTTTGTCACCCAGGCTGTAATGCAGTGGCTCTATATCGGCTCACTGCAACCTCTACCTCCTATGTTCAAGCGATTCTCCTGCCTCAGCCTCCTGAGTAGCTGGGATTACAGGCACCTGCCACCATCCCCAGCTAATTTTTTAGATTTTTAGTAGAGATGGGGTTTCATTTTGTTGGCAAGGCTGGTCTCAAACTCCTTACCTCAAGTGATTCACCCGCCTCGACCTTCCAAAGTGCAGGGATTACAGGCGTGAGCCACCACACCCAGCCTGACACTTAACTTTTTCAAAAGCACTATTGCATATATGCCATCTCTGGCTGACCAGCACCGTTTTAAGAACAGAATTTGCCCAGAGACCCGGCCACTGGCCAAGAAGGAGGGGACAGAAGCACTGCCATGCTCGTCAGGATGAGGAATCCTAAGAACTCACTCTTCTGTTAGTGTTTCTTCCTTCCAAGTCAGATGGAGAAGAAGGATTTGCTTTGCAACCACTTACTGACCACCCATTGTCTGCAATCATGAATCTTGGAAATAAATTATTTTCAATGCTCTTTTTAAAATTTTTTAAATTAAATATTAAAACATTGAAAATTAGCTGGTCATACTGGTGTGTATCTGTAGTACCAATTACATAGGAGGCTGAGGTGGGAGGATCACTTAAGCCCAGGAGATCGAGGCTGCAGTATGTTGTGATTGGGCCACCGTATTGCAGCCTAGGCAACAGAGTAAGACCCTGTCTCAAAAGTAAAAACAATTTTAAAAATAAAATAACACCTGATTCCTTTCTCCTTATACATTATTTCAAGGCCTAATCCATGACCTTCTAAGGCATCCTGGGTCAATATCCAGTTCAAAACGATCTCTTATGAATTTCAACATTCCCAACAGCCTTCATAGTTGACTATTCCAACTCAACTCTAAACTCTAGGTTCATGGTACATAGGGGCTAGGTTTTCTTTCACCTCAGTTTCAGCATCTCCTAAAAATTACTCAATAAATGCTTATGTTAAAAATGAGCCTGAGCACGTAATTAAATTTTGAAAGAAAATCCCCCAAACATAAGCCATCTCAAAGTCCATCCTGCGGATTATCTTAACCTTTGTCCCCCAATTAAAGAATCCAACTTCATTTTCTTTTTTTTCTTTTGTTCTTGGGGGTGAGGGGTGGAGGATGGAGTCTCACCGTGTTACCCAGGCTGGAATGCTGTGGTGCAGTCTCAACTCACTGTAATCTCCACCTCAGGTTCAAGCAATAGTCCTGACTCAGCCTTTCTGAGTAGGTGGGACCACAGGGGCGCACCACCAGGCCCGGCTACTTTTTTCATTTTTAGTAGAGACAGGATTTCACCATACTGGCCAGGCTGGTCTTGAACTCCTGACCTCAAGTGATCTGCATGCCTCAGCCTCCCAAAGTGCTGGGATCACAGGCATGAGCCACCGTGCCTGGCCCCAACTTCATTTTCTTTAAATGGTCATACACCTGATAACGGTGGGACAGCAGATTGAAATCAAAATGTTATGAATCATTTAACTTCCATGTCTCTTAACAGGTGACTGACCTGTCCGTTGTATCCACTCTCAGAGTTTATGCCTTGGGTAGAAAAATGTGCCTTTCCTAACGATGAAGGAGAGTGTGAGTAGGACAAAAGTCTACCCTTCTCCTTGTACTTGGCTCATGGGACATACTTGGCTGGGTTCATTCATTTATTCATTCACACAACATTTACTTAGCTTCTCCAAATGCCAAGCAACTTAACAGGTGCATTACAGATCCTCACAATAGAGCCAAGACGGCACTGCTGCAGATTTGCTCCACACAGTGAGACAGGAAACATTAGCTGCAGGCTTTACTGACATGGGATAGAGTTTTAGGTTAAAAAAGAAGAAGAAAAAAAAAAAAGTCATGCCTGGGCACAGTGGCTCACACCTGTAATCCTAGCATCTTGGGAGGCCAAGGAGAGAGGCTAGCTTGATATCAGTTCAAGACTAGCCTGGGCAACATAGTGAGACACTGTCTCTACCAAAAAAAAAAAAAATTAATTAATTAATTAACTGGGTGTGGTTGTGTGGGCCTGTAGTCTCAGCTACTTGGGAGGCTAAGGTGAGAGGATCACCTGAGCCCACTAGGTCAAGGCTGTAGTGAGCTAAGATCGTGCCACTGCACTCCAGCCTGAGCAACAGAGTGAGATCCTGTCTCAAAAAAAA
>NW_012104076.1:921278-923660 GCF_000951045.1 Mandrillus leucophaeus
AGGGAGAGGAACAAAAAAGTCACTAGTCTTCCACCAGAACGCTTCTAAGTGTAAGGCTAATGTTGTCCATCTGATCTGAGAGCACGGTCGGAAGGACAAATAAACTCTAAATTTTGTCTAAGCCACAAAGATTAGCCAGCTAGGTCAGCTCCTCTCCCTTGCTCTTCCAAGGTCCCTGCCCTGGGGACTGACAAACGGACTCTGGGGACCTCTCCATGGGCTGGATCCAATCTCCGATGCTGCTGCAGCGCCAAGATCTCGACGCCTTCACAACACGATGCAAGAGACCGGCAGTCACTTCAGGAAAGGAAGAGAGGAGAGGGTAGGTACAAGGGCAATGGTAGGCGGAGCTTTCCCAAGAAAGGTTCTCAACCAAAGATAAGGCGTTAGAAGCTGCGTTCTTTCTCCAGGAGGGGATGGACGAAAGCAAAGACCCCTGATCGTGACCGCAGGAACGCAGCCAGGCCCTTAGAAACCGGCGGTATGGCCCCTCCGCTGGGATTTGGACGTGGATCCAGGAGCCCCCGCAAGCTGGGCCCCGCCGCCATCCGCGTTTCCAACAGCTACAGCGCGGATCCCTTTTCAGTTCTCCACACGGACGCACCCAGCTCGCCCACCCATCCTAGGGGGCGCGTGGGAACCATGGGGTCCACTGTGCGCCCTTCGGAGTCCCTTCTGGGCGGCTCAGAGGCCTCATCTCGATCGCGGGCCCTCCAAGAGCCGTCCCGGTCCAGAGCAGGATAGGATGGGGGCTCCCCAAGGGTGGACTGCAGGAAGATGGAACGGGATTTCTTCACCTGCCTTTCATCGCCTAAGTGGGCCTAGACTCTAACTGGCTGTCCCTTCCATGCCGTCGCCACAGTCCCCATGTGCACCCCGTTTGCCCTCCTCTCTTCCTGCCCTGTGTCGCCTCCCCTCACTGCACCTCCCTTCGTGACCGCTGGCCAGGTTGACCCTGCGGGGCTGGCACTCTTAACCCTCCGGCCAGCCTGTCCTCCTCTCCCTGTGTGCACCCCAATGCCTCTCAGCTCGGCCTGGAGCATAAATTAGGTTGGTGCAAAAGTAATTGCTGTTGTGCTTTTTTTTTTTTTTTTAATGGCAAAAACCACAGTAACTTTTATAACATCCATAAATAGGCAGGGGGGATGTGCAAGAAAAGCCTTAGAGAAGGGGCCATGATCCAACCGCCTAGCCCCCCAGGAGTATGGGTTGACCAGAGGCATATGATATATTGAAGCAGGAAAGGAAGAAAAAAGATTAAGGAGACAAATCGTTCGTGATAAGGGATTTCCTGATAAACTCAGAAACAGCCACTACCAGTTATGGAGCACTTAAACTGACACTATCTCATTAATCCTCACAACGGTCCTCCAGGTGGTGGTTTTATTTGTTTTTTACCATCTTACATGCCAGAGCTGCAGTTGGTATGCAACAAAGGCAGCATTTGAACCCTGGCCTGCTCATACCAGAGCAGGAACATCCAACTGCACCCACAAAGGACAATGGAGGAAGACTGTGTCATTTGTAATATAAGCAAATGGGGAAAAGACAAAACAAATGCTTATATTATGCCCAAGTTGTAAATTTATCAACATGAATGAAATACACATACAAGAGGCTATCCATTTTCTTTCTTTTTCTTTTCTTTTTCTTTTTTTTTTTTTTGAGACAAAGACTCTCTCTGTCACCCAGGCTGGGGTACAGTGGTGCAATCTCGGCTCACTGCAACCTCCGCTTCCCATGTTCTAGGCAATTCTCATGCCTCAGCCTTCGGAGTAGCTGGGATTACAGGTGCGCACCACCATGCCCAGCTAATTTTGTATTTTTAGTAGAGATGGGGTTTCACTACGCTGGCCAGGCTGGTCTTGAACTCCTGACCTCAGGTGATCCACCCACCTCGGCCTCCCAAAGTGCTGGGATTATAGGTGTGAGCCACCAGGCCCAGCTATGGCTAACCATTTTCTCAAAACAAAGAGAGTAAATGGGAAGTGTCCACAAAACAATTTTTTAAATTTATGTAGTTTCTTGTTGATTTGTAAAGGGTGCCATTTGTTTGAAATCATTCTTACACTCTTGGATTAAAACACTGGTTCCTTCACACACTTGTATTTTGAAGGGAGTATAAAATGTGATTCCCTCACACCTGTAATCCCAGCACTTTGGGAGGCCAAGGCAGATGGATCACCTGAGGTCAGGAGTTTGAAACCAGCCTGGCCAACATAGTGAAACTCCATCTCTCCAAAAAAATACAAAAATTAGCTAGGTGTGATGGCAGGCTCCTATAGTTCCAGCTACTCAGGAGGCTGAGGCAGGAGAATCACTTGACCTGGCAGGCAGAGGTTGCACTGAGCCAAGATCCCATCACTGCACTCCACCCTGGGT
>NW_012104076.1:923710-929488 GCF_000951045.1 Mandrillus leucophaeus
TGGCTAACCATTTTCTCAAAACAAAGAGAGTAAATGGGAAGTGTCCACAAAACAATTTTTTAAATTTATGTAGTTTCTTGTTGATTTGTAAAGGGCGCCATTTGTTTGAAATCATTCTTACACTCTTGGATTAAAACACTGGTTCCTTCACACACTTGTATTTTGAAGGAAGTATAAAATGTGATTGCCTCACACCTGTAACCCCAGCACTTTGGGAGGCCAAGGCAGATGGATCACCTGAGGTCAGGAGTTTGAAACCAGCCTGGCCAACATAGTGAAACTCCATCTCTACAAAAAAATACAAAAATTAGCTGGGTGTGATGGCAGGCTCCTATAGGCCCAGCTACTCAGGAGGCTGAGGCAGGAGAATCACTTGACCTGGCAGGCAGAGGTTGCACTGAGCCAAGATCCCATCACTGCACTCCACCCTGGGTGACAGAGAAAGACTCTGTCTCAAAAAAAAAAAAATGTGATTCCATATGATACGAGTGTTAGAAAACAGACAGATGTCAGTTTGCTGACTCCAGCAGGGAGTTACCTGTCGGGAGGTAGTTCCCACCACAGCCCAGGATGCCAATGTTTTCTGTAGTTACATGCTAAGATCTCCAAATCCAGGGCATCCCTCCTCAAGCAATGCTAGTCCTACACTGCTAAATGTTTACTGAATGAATGGATGAATGAAGGCAAAATTTTTAGATGTGGGAATCCCATAGTGCTTGGTTCTCTAGATGAATATCTGGGGGCCTCTTTTGAACTTGGTTCTTAAACCTCCTCAGTTGCCCACATACTACGTCCTAGGGTAAGGCATTTCTCCAGAGCTCACTTATTACCTTGAAAGTGCCATGCTCCCACATGTAGGCCTTGACATGCTAGCTCTTTTGCCTAAAATGCTCCCTCTTCCTCTCCCCGCGTTCCCCACCTGTCATCTACCTCTATCCACCCTTTTGCTCAAGCCAAAAACCTAGGAATTTCTCCATTACCCCTTTGCTCCACTGCTCTAACCAGAGGTGATAGTGACTTGTACCAAGAATATATAGCCCCCAGCAAGTTCTGGTAATCAGAAAAAAATTAAGAGTAAATTTGGTCACTGTGTAATGGAAATGCAAATCTAGTGATGGCAGCAGGGTTATCTTGACAGGAGATTGGAAGTTGGGAGCTTTGACCTGTGATTTGCTGTTGTCAAAACTGTCCAACCCTGTTTCAGAGCAGGGTTTTGACTATCTCCCTAAAAAAAAACAATCTCAGGATATTCTCTCCTAGTATCCCAGAGAGCTCTGGGAGCATTTGAGATCAATTGCAAACTAATGACAGAGTCATCAGTGATGTACTAGGGGATGAAAAGCTATCAAACTTCACTGGGTTTTGAGATATGTGTAATACCAACATCAATTTGGAATATGTTTTTTTTTTCTTTTCTTTTCTTTTCTTTTCTTTTGGGGTGGGTGGGTGTGTGTGTGTGTGTGTGGGTGTGTGTGTGTGTTTTAAACAGGGTCTCACTCTGTCACCCAGGCTGGAGGTCAGTGGCACAATGTCGGCTCACTACAACCTCTGCCTCCCGGGCTCAAGTGATTCTTGTGCCTCAGCCTCCTAGGTAGCTGGAATTATAGGTACGCACCACCATGCTCAGCTAATTTTTATATTTTTAATAGAGACAGGGTTTCGCCATGTTGACCAGGCTGGTCTCAAACTCCTGACTTCAAGCAATCTGCTCACCTCAGCCTCCCAAAGTGTTGGGATCACAGGCAGGAGTCACTGCACCCAGCCTGGGATATGTTTATTAAAATATTCCTCTGTAAAATGGAACTAGTTGCTTTGCAGAATTGTGAGAATAATGTTTACATATGTACAAACATACATGTGTGTGTAACCTCAATTTACGTTCATGACAGTGGGGATTTTTTTTTAATGTCTACTTTCTTTCTAATAAACTGTTGGAAGACTTCTTGGCTGTCCTGTTAAGTCTCTGGCTTACTGTAACTTTTATGTATTTACCATTTACTGGAATGGAGTTTTTAGTTTTATTTGAGGAAGAATTTGGGATTATTCCTCTGTTTGGAAAAAGAGGCTTGCTGTTTTGAAGGGAGTATAAAACCTTTTTAAAGTGTATCTGTAATAGGATATTGTAGATGCACTTTGAAGCAGTTAGAAAAGAAAGTGTGATTTGATTGAAATAAAACTAAATGTGTTGTCCTCCTCTAAAAAAAAAAAAAAGAAAAAAAAAAAAGCAGCAGCTATACTGCAGCTATAGCCATGACAATGTGCTTTCCTTCTAAGAGCCCAGGGAATAAGCAGCCCTATGATAAACATATATTTCCTGTGAAAGAAAATAATGCCTAAAGATGGAAGGAACAGAGTTTACCTCTTTATTTTGCAGACAGCATCTGAAGCTATTGATAAAGCCATTTTCATCCATTTCATGGTGTAATTTACTAAAGAAAAAGATCTGAAATCTACAAGCTATGTCAGCAGTGGGAAAACAGATGTACCTAAAAAAAGCAAAACCACCTATTTCCAATACTTTAATTTCCCAAATGTAAAATAAGAAGAGTCTGTCATTTATCCAGAAATAATCTATCTAGCAGGCCTCTATTTATCTAAGACAAAGCTCAAAACCAGAAAGAACAGAAAAAAAAAAAAAAATACTGCTCTAAACTTGCCTTATTTAATTGATGATTGCTCCTTGTTAAAAACCAGATTTCTTCTATCTTGTCTGTCAAGGAGCTATTTTGGTCTGTTTGTGTTTGTTTGTATAACAGAATACCTGAGACTGGGTAATTTATAAAGAAAAGAGATTAATGTAGTTCATGGTTCTGCAGGCTGGGAAGTTCAAGCACAGAGCCCTGGCATCTGGTGCTGCATCATAACATGCTGAAGAATGTCAAAGGAAGAGCAAAAATGTGTGACGAGGCCAAACCCAAAGGCTACCTCTTGACTTTATAACAACCCACTTTATTGGGAAAATTCCCATGAGAACTGATCCAGTCTTTACAGAGTGAGAATTCACTCACTACTGCAAGAACAGCACCAAGCCATGCATGAGGGATCTGTCCCCATAACCCAAACCACTACAAGGATGCACCTCCCAACACTATCACACTGGGGTTCAAATTTCAACATGAGTTTTGGTGAAGACAAATTCAAACTATAGCAGAAGCGTTTAAGGATCTGCTCATACATTTACAGCAGAGCTGCAATGACCCACTTCTCACCTAATTTTCCACACATCTCTCAATCTTGACTCACTTTCTAATGACGTTTTCTTACCTCTATTAGCTCAAAGATTCCACGGACCACCCTGATAATGTCCTGGTTCATTCCTGCCCATGGAATCCCCTTCCCATACACTGTCTTCATGTGTAATTGCCACCCTCTCTCTTACCCTCATGTAGCAGGAAGAAAACGGCATGAACTGAATAATTTTGAAATCTTACCTCCTTCCCAGAAAAAGAGCTCCTGATAAATCTGTTTGGAGCAGACTACCATCGATTCTAGGTAGGGTGGGAAATAAAGTCCCTGGCTAGACAATCGCCTCCTACCTACCACAAATTCATGCTAAGGAAGGCTGAGCACAAAACAGCCATCTCACTATTCAACCTCAAAAGAAATACTAAACAAAACAATTAGCAAAGACTGTGTTTCATGACAATGCTATTTTGAAAAGAGCACTCTCAAGTACTGCTTCTAACTGATAAAAAACATTTTCATTCCGATTTCTGAGCAGACAAATGGCAAGGATGGAACTAGAACCTGGGTTTGCCAATCCTTCGTCCAATCCATTTTTAAAAACCTGATATTTAGGTTATAACTCTGAAGGGGCTGAAGACAAGTAGAATGGAGATAAATCAGACAAGCCCCTACTTTTCTATCCTACCATGTGTAGGTTATTCCCAAGTAGCAGTGCCCTCAACTCATGCCAATGGGAAAATATATATGCTCTTCTTGTTTCTATTGACTTATTTATTTTAAAACGTTTTTATTTTACTCTCCTTGCTCCCCAGCCTTATTGAGATAAAATTGACCAATAAAAATTGTGTATATTTAAGATGCACAACTTGATGTTTTAATATACGTGTATTTTTGTGAAATAATCACCATAATCAAGCTACTTAACATAGCACCATCTCACAGAGTCCTTTTGTGTGTGCATGTGGTTAGAACATGTAAGATCTGCCCTCCTAGCAAATTTTAAGTATGCAATACAATATTCTTAACTGTAGTCACAGTGTGGTACATTATTTTGTTTCAATTTCAAACTGCCTTGTTTACAAAACAATTTGGGAATACGGATTATGACACTAAGTTTATTCCTGTCTGTGGAGCGAGCAGTTCCTCTAAGAATTTGAACTAAGGTAATATTCCAAAATATTTTTTAAAACTTTATGTACAAAGATATTGACCACAGAGTTATTCAGAGCAATAAAAAATTATGACACATAGTAAAAACTTATGACTAAGAGAACAGTTAATTGCTTTATCAAACATTTGTCCAATGGCATATTTATGTAGCCATTAAAATATCGATGAAACATTTTAACAATGTTTATTTGTTATAAAGCTTACTTTTTAAGGCCAGTTACAAAAGTTTGTGTGTAGTATTATTTCATTTAACAAATTATAATAAGATACATTTAGAAAAATACTGAATATACCAAATATTGTCTGAGGTTGCATCTAGGTGGCATAATGTGATAATTAATTTTCTTTTTATTTTTAGACACTATTCAAATTTTCTAAAATTATTACTATTTTTTATAGAGACAGAGTCTTTCTATGTTGCCCAGGCTGGTCTCGGCCTAAGTGATCCTCCCACCTCAGCCTCCCAAAGTGCTCACATCACAGGAATGAGCTACTGCACCCAGCCCTAAAAGTAATGTATAACTTTATGTTCAGAAATTAAACACATAACTGGGACGGTGAGGAGAATGACCTTGTATAAACCAATAACTCAACAGGAATATCCTGTTGGATCCTTCTAGTAACTGCTCCCTACATTCCCAGCTCTTATTTCCTTGACTGCTTTCCATGATCTTGATCTCAGCTGCTGCTTTTGATGTTCCCTTGTAACATCACCTAGCAAATTCCTCATATTAACTGAGCTTGCTCTCTACCATATCACCCTTTGTTGTGTCATTTCTTATTTCCTGGTAGTAATACTACTAGTTCAGAATTCTTGTCTGATCAACTCTGTGATAGTCACAGAGTAAAATGATTAGATCAGTTCTTTTAAAGAGACTACTCTGGAGCAATGTGTCTGGAAGACTGGAGTGTGATAAAGACTTACATAATTCTTACACCTCTTCTATGTGACTAGCAGGAATACTGACTGTACTTTTATAGGACTCCTCAGTACACTATAAGCTCCTAGAACATAGCAACTATGTCATCTTGGTCTTTCCAGTGCCAACAGTTCTGACACAGAATTGGGGCTTAATAAATGTTTTGAATGAACAAATGACTGAATGGATGAAAGGATGGGTGAGTATTTAATGATGGTGACTGCTATTCATTAAAGAGGCTGGTAAGTCAATTAATATTTATTGAGCACCCATTATGTGCCAGTTTGTGCTCAGAGCTAGATTCTAAGAAATTGTGGTAGGAAAGAAATGAACTGGTGAATCAGCTGGACTTTTCATCCACTGTAAATATGAAGACTGGGGAACCTCTGGGGCCTTTCAAAGATGTGTTTGGATCATCCAGCTAGTGCTAACTAAAGGTTACATGGTCCCAGGGTAACTGATCTAGATTAAGCATAATTGGGCAGACCAGTTTCATCACCAT
>NW_012104076.1:929538-935767 GCF_000951045.1 Mandrillus leucophaeus
CTTATTGAGATAAAATTGACCAATAAAAATTGTGTATATTTAAGATGCACAACTTGATGTTTTAATATACGTGTATTTTTGTGAAATAATCACCATAATCAAGCTACTTAACATAGCACCATCTCACAGAGTCCTTTTGTGTGTGCATGTGGTTAGAACATGTAAGATCTGCCCTCCTAGCAAATTTTAAGTATGCAATACAATATTCTTAACTGTAGTCACAGTGTGGTACATTATTTTGTTTCAATTTCAAACTGCCTTGTTTACAAAACAATTTGGGAATACGGATTATGACACTAAGTTTATTCCTGTCTGTGGAGCGAGCAGTTCCTCTAAGAATTTGAACTAAGGTAACATTCCAAAATATTTTTTAAAACTTTATGTACAAAGATATTGACCACAGAGTTATTCAGAGCAATAAAAAATTATGACACATAGTAAAAACTTAAGACTAAGAGAACAGTTAATTGCTTTATCAAACATTTGTCCAATGGCATATTTATGTAGCCATTAAAATATCGATGAAACATTTTAACAATGTTTATTTGTTATAAAGCTTACTTTTTAAGGCCAGTTACAAAAGTTTGTGTGTAGTATTATTTCATTTAACAAATTATAATAAGATACATTTAGAAAAATACTGAATATACCAAATATTGTCTGAGGTTGCATCTAGGTGGCATAATGTGATAATTAATTTTCTTTTTATTTTTAGACACTATTCAAATTTTCTAAAATTATTACTATTTTTTATAGAGACAGAGTCTTTCTATGTTGCCCAGGCTGGTCTCGGCCTAAGTGATCCTCCCACCTCAGCCTCCCAAAGTGCTCACATCACAGGAATGAGCTACTGCACCCAGCCCTAAAAGTAATGTATAACTTTATGTTCAGAAATTAAACACATAACTGGGACGGTGAGGAGAATGACCTTGTATAAACCAATAACTCAACAGGAATATCCTGTTGGATCCTTCTAGTAACTGCTCCCTACATTCCCAGCTCTTATTTCCTTGACTGCTTTCCATGATCTTGATCTCAGCTGCTGCTTTTGATGTTCCCTTGTAACATCACCTAGCAAATTCCTCATATTAACTGAGCTTGCTCTCTACCATATCACCCTTTGTTGTGTCATTTCTTATTTCCTGGTAGTAATACTACTAGTTCAGAATTCTTGTCTGATCAACTCTGTGATAGTCACAGAGTAAAATGATTAGATCAGTTCTTTTAAAGAGACTACTCTGGAGCAATGTGTCTGGAAGACTGGAGTGTGATAAAGACTTACATAATTCTTACACCTCTTCTATGTGACTAGCAGGAATACTGACTGTACTTTTATAGGACTCCTCAGTACACTATAAGCTCCTAGAACATAGCAACTATGTCATCTTGGTCTTTCCAGTGCCAACAGTTCTGACACAGAATTGGGGCTTAATAAATGTTTTGAATGAACAAATGACTGAATGGATGAAAGGATGGGTGAGTATTTAATGATGGTGACTGCTATTCATTAAAGAGGCTGGTAAGTCAATTAATATTTATTGAGCACCCATTATGTGCCAGTTTGTGCTCAGAGCTAGATTCTAAGAAATTGTGGTAGGAAAGAAATGAACCGGTGAATCAGCTGGACTTTTCATCCACTGTAAATATGAAGAGTGGGGAACCTCTGGGGCCTTTCAAAGATGTGTTTGGATCATCCAGCTAGTGCTAACTAAAGGTTACATGGTCCCAGGGTAACTGATCTAGATTAAGCATAATTGGGCAGACCAGTTTCATCACCATTTAGATGTATAATTTGCCAGAGTCAAAGTGGCCAAAGGTAAGGCCAACAGTGCGGTGTCAAAGATTAATGCTACAGCTCATTTGCAGCCCATCAGTAACAATGATCTGGGATCAGCTCTGCCTGAAGCTTCTGCTGACTTTTGAGACAGCAATTTAGACAAAAAAATTATTCTTCCCAAATCTGTTTCTGCTGTAATACAATCACCCATATCTCCCTAATTAGGTAGCCACTATCAATAGCCCCTAAAAGAAGTCCTAATTTACAGCATATTTGGGAATCAAAATTATAATGTTGTGGTGGCTCTGGGCCTTCTCAAAACTGATTTATCCTACAGGGTGGCCAACAGCCCGAGTCACAGGGACTCATCTCATTCCTGACTGCCAAAGTGAATGACTTTCATCATTTAGAACCTTAGAAATTCAATTGGCTAAGCCTGTGATTCCTTACACATGTGCCACTCTATGTGGTTATCCTGCCCGGAATACACTTTAATGCTAAGTGTCTGGCTATACTCCTAGTCCTAGGATCCTAAGTGGCATCCTGTTTTGTCTTTAATTTTCAGCAGCTCTAATAACAAATGCAGAAAGAAACGCTTAAGAAGCTAGGTATGACATCTATGGCCTTGAAAGCACACAAAGACTGAAAAAAAAAACAAACAAACTCCTTTTAAAAATATTCTCTCTCTCTTTTTTTTTTTTTTTTTGAGACAGAGTCTTGCTCTGTTGCCCAGGCTAAAGTGCAGTGGTGTGACCTTGGCTCACTGCAGCCTCTGCTTCTCAGGTTCAAGTGATTCTCTGCCTCAGCCACCCAAGTAGCTGGGATTACAGGTGTAACCCACCATGCCCGACTAATTGTTATATCTTTTAGAGATGGGATTTCACCATGTTGGCCAGACTGGTCTTGAACTCCTGACCTCAGGTAATCCACCTGCCTTGGCCTCCCAAAGTGCTGAAATTACAGGTATGAACTACTGCACCCAGTCTAAAAATATTCTCTTTGATCCAGAGCTTAAATTTAGATAAATGCTAGAATTAGACACTCCTGAAGAATACATAGGAATTCTTGCTTCCATTTTCTGTCTTTTATCAATCCATGTTTCACCAAGGACTACTGCCTGCATAGCAATTCCAGTAACTTTTAGATCTAAAACATATACATTTCATAGCTACTATTGTTATGTGTTTTCTAAACCCGTATTGTGATTAGGATCCTTTTCTTTTTAGCATTTTCTTTACAGAACCTCAAACCATGCCATCTTTACATTTCACTTATTTTACTTGTCACTCTAAAGTTCTGGTGGCCCACATCTGAATTCTCATTTATCAGTATTCTACAGAATCACATTCTATGTATCTTGTTTGACATGGATTTCTATAAAAACACATATTTTAAAGTATCATATTATAATTATTAAGAGAAAAGCAAAGGTGCTGGCAATCACCAATCAATTCTGCTTCCATGCAGATAATTTTTCCACATAAGCTCACTAGCATCATCCTCAATGAAGACATAGATTTAAAAGTATATTGATGGCAATTGTATCACCACAGATTTGACAAAAAAGGAATAATAACACAAACAAGTGTAATTTTCTCCCCAAGCAAAGCCAGCAATCTCATACAAAGCTATGGACATATTATAGCTTAATTCCAGGGAGACTGGCAATTTTAAAAAAATTTTTTTTCTAATAAAACTGATATCCCTCTAGTTTTTTCTTTCTTTTGAGACAGGGTCTCACTCTGTCACCCAGGCTGGAATGCAGTGGCACAATCTTGGCTCACTGCAACCTTTGCCTCCTGGGCTCAAGCAATCCTCCCATCTAGGCCTCCTGAGTAGCTAGGACCACAGGCATGTGCTACCACGCCCAGATAATTTTTGTATTTTTAGTAGAGACAGGGTGTTGCCATGTTGCCCAAGCTGGTCTCCAACTCCTAAGCTCAGGCAATCCACCTGCCTCAGCCTCCCAAAGTGCTGGGACTATAGGTGTGAACCACTGCGCCCAGCCACCTTCTAATTTTCTCTTTGTTTCACTGAGAAACTTAAAAAACAAAAAATGTCTTTCAAAGATACAAATCTCAGAAGAGGATATTATTTACGTCCAACTCACTAGAGGAAAATAAAACATAGGGAGGCTAAAAATTCTGCAATTTCAAACCACTGCCAATGAATTTGATTTGAAACTTTCCCAGCAACCATAAAGACATGAGAAAAGCTCCAATTAGCCCTAGTGGATAAGAAGGTAAGTTATCTTCCCAAAGTAGTGACAAAGAGGTCCCCAATCAACTTAAAGAAGGCAGCAGAAAATAATTAAACATTACATATCCTTATTTCCTCTTTTACTGGCCATTTTGAAAATGAGGGACCCACAGTTTTGTCCACTCTCTTGATTAAAGTGAAGTTCAGAGGATACAGTAAAACCTATGTATCCTGGCAGGACGTGATGGCTCACACCTGCAATCTCAGCACTTTGGGAGGCTGAGTGAGAGGATGGCTTGAGCCCAGGAGTTTGAGGCCAGCCTGGGCAACATAGTGAGACCCTGTCTCTATTTTTTTAAAATGCGTCATTTAGATACAAATTTCCTAAGTTAATTAAACTGGATTAAAAATGCAAGTGGCTCTGTGAACTACAGACCTTATTCAATCTGACTGATTGCTAGAGTGACAGTATTGCATAGTGTTGAAAGCACTCTGAAATGATACACTATTCAGGTTTGAATCTCACCTCCAGTGCTTGCTGTGTGACTTTGGACAATTCACTTAAACTCTTTGAATGTTAGCTGCCTTATCTGTAAAATGAAGTAGAAATAGAAATTACCTCACAGGACTGTTATGATGCTTAAATGAGTTAGTCTTAGCAAAGCACTTAGTACTACTATTGTGGTTTATTCAAAAATGCTCAACATCCCTAGGTATCAGACAAATGCAAATTAAAACCACAATGAGATAGTATCTGACACCTGTTACAGCAGCAATAGACATCAAAGATAACAAGGGTTGGTGAGAATGTAAGAAAAAGGGAACCCTTGTACACTGTTGGTGAGAGTATAAATTAACACAGCAGTTATGAAAAACAGTATGGAGGTTCCTCAAAAAACTAAAAATAGAACTACTATATGATCCAGCAATTGTACTCCTGAGTATGTATACAAAGGAATTGCAATCAACATGTTAAAGACATATCTGGGCATCCACGTTCATTGCAGCATTATTCATAATAGCCAACATAAGTGTCCATCAACAGATAAATGGATAATGTGGTACACATACAATGGAATACTATTCGGCCTTAAAAAAAGGAAATTCTGTCATTTTTGACAACGTAGATGAAACTAGAGAACTTTATGCTAGCTGAAATAAGCCAGTCACAGAGAGACAAATATTGCATAATCTCACTTATATGTGGAATCTAAAAAAGTTGAACTTACAGAAGTAGAGAGTAGAATGCTGGTTACCAGAGGCTGGAGGTTGGAAGTGGGTACTGCAGAGATATTGATCAAAGGGTACAAAGTTTTAGTTACACAGAAGGAATAAGTTTTTGAGATCTATTGCACCACATAGTGTCCATAGTTAATAATAATGTATTACATATTTCAACACTATTAGAAGAGTAGATTTGAAATGTTCTCACTCCAAAAAATAATAGGTACTTGATGTAATATGTAAATTAGCTTGATATGATCATTCCACAGTGTATACATAGATCAAAACATTACATTGTATTCTGTAAGTATACACAATTATCTGTAAATTAAAAATAAATATTAAAAAAGAATACTACTATTGCATAGTAAGTACTGGATATAAAACATTTTATTAATATTAACTTTGTTTCAAAATGACAGACACTGATAACCTGAAGAAGTATACCAAATTTGGTCAACTCTACCCATTCCTTCAAAATCACTGTGGAGCAAACATATGAACAGGATAAAAGACATTAAATGTCAAATATTTGAATAAAAAATTTCATTCACATTCTACAAAAGATGGTTATGAAAGTATTATTCAGTGCAAAGTTTTAGTTCTGAACTTGGAATTGTGTATAATAAAAGA
Organism: Mandrillus leucophaeus; assembly: GCF_000951045.1. Lineage (NCBI taxonomy): Eukaryota > Metazoa > Chordata > Mammalia > Primates > Cercopithecidae > Mandrillus > Mandrillus leucophaeus. The sequence continues at coordinate 935,372 of NW_012104076.1, forward strand.
AGTTTTACAGATTACCATTGCAAACCTGGTGCTATTCAACAGAAAAATAGCAATAATAAATACTCCAGTTAACATACCTTGAAAGCATCCACTTGTCTCCACTCCTTAAGAAGCCTCACTAAAACAAAGATAAAGAATGTATAAAAGGGGGACAGAGGGACCATATACTCATAGGAACAAAGAAAACAGGAGAAGAGACAATAGAAAAATGCCACAAAAGTTTAGAAATCAGTTGACTGGGGTTGAGTCGCATCCACGCCCCCACAGAGGATACATTGACTGTGACCTTATCTGGAAATAGGGTCTGTGCGGATGTGATCAAAATAAGATAAAGTGACATCCAGGTATAGTGGCTCACGCCTGTAATCCCAGCATTATGGGAGGCCAAAGCGGGTG
>NW_012104076.1:937042-938800 GCF_000951045.1 Mandrillus leucophaeus
AGGATGCCCATGTATCTGGTTAAACAGTATTTCTGAGTGTCTATGAGGGAACTGAGTAAAAGAGATTAACCTCACCTATGTGGGTGGGCATCATCTTATTCATTCGGGGTCTGAATAAAACAAAAAGGTAGAGGAAGGGAGGATTCACTTTCTTCTAGACTTCTTCAACTGAATCTTTGATCTTTTACCACCCTTGGTGATCCTGGTTTGCAGGACTTCAAACTTGGACTGGAATCTACACCATCGGCTCTCTAGTTATCAGGGCTTCAAACTACAACATGGGCTTTCTGGGTCTTCAGCTTACAGACAGCAGATTGTGGGGCTTCTCAACCCCCATAATCACAAGAGCTAACAGATAGATATAGGTACAGACATAGATATCTATTCATTCTGTTTCTCCAGAAAGCCCCCAACTAATACCGTGCATCAGTGCATATAATGAAATTACTAAGACTCCCAGCCTCCTTCCCGTGCCAAGAAGGCTGTATATTCTCAAAGCAAGTAAATAAAAAATTACTCTCTAGAAGAAAATAAATAGCTGGTCTTTGCCCCATCATCTTACATCTTGTTCAGCAGTGAACAAGCCTTGCCTATGTCCCCAAAACACCTTTTTAGAGCATCAACTTTTACATATAAATTGACAACAAGGATCACTACACAAGATGAAGAATGCCTCTAGCACAAATGACAGGGACCAAATATAAACAAACAACCAAAAAAAAAAAAAACCACTCAAAAGAATCAAAGTCAATGCAGAGTTATGTAGAAAGCATTTTAAAAGCCCTATAATTTACATCTTCAGAGATAGAAGGAGCTATATTCATGAAAAATAATGTAATGCTATAAAAGAACAAAGAATAAAAACTGCACTTAGAAATGAAGGTATAATAAACGAAATAAAGTAATCTGACAGTCATTTGTCCAATTAAGTTGAAAAAGTCACAGAGAAAGTAGAATGAAAAGATGAAGAGATAGAAAACAGGACAGACAGGTAAGAAAAAACATCAGCCAAGAAGGTCTACAATCTAAATAACAAATTTCAAAAAATAAGAGATACAATAAGAGAGGGCGGGAAGAAATGATCAAATAAATAATATCAGGAGAATCCCCATAACTGAAGAGCATGTGTTTCAGGATTGAAAAACTGATCAATAGGAATGCAAAAAGACCCGTAAGCAAGACACTCGATTGTGTCTTAGAAAACTGGGAATAAAGAGAAGATCCTAAAGCTTCTTGAGACAAAACAAAACAGAAACCAAAGCAGGTTACATATCAAGAAATTTAGCGACCTGGGAAGGAGAAGGAAAAGCAATGACGTAGAGTTTCTCAACAATTCTGGGAGCTAAAATATTGTGGAGCAAGTCCTCCAATATTCCGAGTGAAAGTTATTTTCAACCTAGAACTCTGTGCTCAGCCAGAATAAAAACAGTTCCAGACATGCACGCTCTGTGGGAAAAAAGACCTGGAAGCAACCTCCCTCAAGGAACTATTGGCGGATACGTTCCACAACATGAGGGTATATAATCAAGAAAAAGACACACATTCAGGAAATAGGACTCACCTCCAGGAATGAGGAATAAGACCTTCCCAGGATGGATGTGAAGGAGACCCAAGGACATCAGTTGAGAGCTGTGCCTTCCAAATTTTGATGTGCATAGGAATTACCAGGGGATCTTGTTGCAATACAGATACTGATTCAGAAAGTCTGGGTACGGCCTAAAATTTGGCGTTTTTAACAAATTCCCTCAGGATGCTGGG
>NW_012104076.1:939450-949602 GCF_000951045.1 Mandrillus leucophaeus
GCGGGGGCGGGGTCGCAGATACTGCCAGAAAGGGTGTGCGGGCAACGCGGGTCACTTTGGGTGACAGCCAGGGCACCAGGAGGCACCGCGTTTCATTCATGCAGTGACTGTTAAGCTTGCTGTGTGTCCGGGGGCCGCGGTTTGCTGCGGGGACCCTGCCCAGGGTTGCTGTTTAGCGCTCTGTAGGGGGTTGGACCAGGAAAGTAGCGCCTCTGCATATTCTGCCCAGCTCCTCTTGGCGCATTTCCTGGGGAAACTGATTAAGCCAACCCACGTTTCATTCATTCGCCCAGCCAGATAGATTGGGAACCGATTACATACCAGACATTGTGCAGGGCGCTGCGGATTTGGGGTCAACCCGCCTGTCCCTGCTCAGTGTAGAGTCTCCGACCTGGGGAGGAGGAGCACAAGCGAATATGCATTCTACTGTGACTTTTTTGTTTGGGATTATAACGCTGGTGTGTAGAAAGTGCCGTGGAAACACTGAAGGAGGATTTAACAAGTCCCAGGTGGTGTTAAAGAAGACTTTTAAGACAACTCTTTGAAAATGGGTTTTGAAGGCAGAGAAGTAAGAGTCTGAGATGTAAAAGTGTAGGAGATGTTTGAGCATAGCGGAGCGTTCGGCTTGGTCGGAGCCAGGGAAATGAGAAAGCAAGAGGGACCTCATCATAAAAACACTATGTGAGGGGAAGGGGAAAAAGTATGTGCATTATCTCATACTTTACTACGATTTCGGAAGTTATGTAACCACTACAGTAGCAATAAGGGGAATCAGGAGAGAACTGCCATTGTGGTAACTAAAGTTTTAGAAAACTTAGTCTGGCAATGTTATAAATCGGACACAGTGAGACATTCTTGGAGGGCTTAATGAACTAGTAAAGGGCCATGTGTATAGGCATTCCTCATATTGGGTCATGCATTCTAGGAATACCAGGGTAAAGGAGAAATGCAGCCTCTGAAGGGGACAGCTCTCCTAAATTCTAGTTGTTAGGGATATGGAGATGCTGAACTAGTGTGTGAGTTAAGGCAGAGCTGAAAAACTTCTCTCTGAAGGTTTAGTGAAGAGCTACTTTGGTGACCTGAGGTGCTTAACTAGAAATACAATACCACAAATGAAGGCAAGTCTATAGAGACTATAACCATAATGGCTAGCATTTGCATATTATGTGCCAGGACTGTTCTGTGTATTTTTACATATAATAACTTATTCCTTGTAATAATCCTATGATAGAGATACTGTATGCCCTTTTTGCAGATGAGAAAACAAGGCACAGAGAGTTTAAGTAACTTGCCTAAGGTTGGAAATCAGCTGGAAATACGTAGGGTCAGGAGTCGACCCAGGCAACCTAACCTTTAAGCAAAACTGCCTTTTAGCAAGGCAGATTAAGCCTTTTCTGACATCTTCAGTTGGAGCCAGTCTTTGAAAGTCTGACCAAAGACAGTTATAAAAACGGAAGATAGGATAGCTCAGGACTTCATATGTTCCTACTGTTCTATATTTGCAGTTGGAGAAGCAACATAATGAAGTGGTTGAGAATCTGCTGTGGTGCCAGGAGAGTTACTGCAATTACTAAAGACAATTTGGAGAACGGAAGTTTTGTGTGCCAATTTTCAGTGTGAAAAAACAGTTGGATGTAAAGAAAAGTAAATTCTGTGAAGCTGATGTCTCCAATGACCTTCGAAAAGAAGTAGAAAATCATTATAAGCTCTCTTTACCTGAAGATTTCTTTCACTTCTGGAAGTTCTGTGAAGAACTTGATTCTGAAAAACCAGCTGGTGAGTTGCTCCAGAATCATTCTTGTATAAATGGAAAAAGTAATGTAATAGGAAAATGGGATGGGTGTGGTGGCTCACACTCTGTAATCCCAGTTGAGGCAGGAGGATTGCCTGAGACCAGAAGTTTGAGACCAACCTGGTCAACACAGCAATACCTCTTCTCTACAAAAAAAATAAAAATAAATAAAATAAAATAAAAAACTAGGCATGGTTGCATGTGCCTATAGTCCTAGCTACTTGGGAGACTGAGGTGGGGGGATCCTTCATTGAGCCTAGTAGTTCGAAGTTGCAATGAGCTATGATCACACCAGCCTCAGTGACAGAGCAAGACCCTGTCTCTAAAAAATATAATTGGCCAGGCATGGTGGCTCACACCTGTAATCCCAACACTTTAGGAGGCTAAGGCAGGCAGATCACTTGAAGTCAGGAGTTCGAGACCAGCCTGGGCAACACGGTGAAACCCTGTCTCTACTAAACATACAAAATTTAGCTGGGTGTGGTGGCGCATGCCTGTAGTCCCAGCTACTCGGGAGGGTGAGGCACAATCATCACTTGAACCTGGGAGGTGAAGGCTGCAGTGAGCCGAGATTGTGCCACTGCACTCCAGACCAGGCAACAGAGCTAGACCCTGTCTCAAAAAATATATATATATATAAAATAATTTTTTTAAAAAACCTAACCAAGAATATTAACAGCTCATAGAAAAGGAATATTTTCCAAGATGTTTCTAGTAAGAGAAAATATAGTAAGAAATATAGATTAATGCTATAATAATGCCACTGTCACCTATTTTATTGGCAAAGGTAAATAATTTCATCACGTTCTGGGGGAATGTGAAGGAAAGTAAGCACTTTCATATGTTGCAGGACTTTGAATATGATTTAACAGTTCTGCTTCCAAGAACTTGTCTTATGGATTAGATAAACTAAGAATTATGTTTGAGGATATTTAAACAAAAAAATGGGAAATGGCTTAAATGCCTACCAATAATACATATATTCAGTAGATCTTAATTGTTTTAAAAGAATGAGGCAGATTTTTAGGAAATAATAAACTATCATGCCTGAAATATGTTAAGTGAAAAAGAACAGTGTATAGAGTATGCTACCATTAGTACTTTTTTAAAGGGGGAGGGGGAGTATACACATATCCCTATATACTTTTCTATGTGCTTACTTTGTCTCTGAAAGGAGAAAGAAACTCTTAATGGGCTATGATCATTACTTTGCACTATATACCTTTTGCACTGTTTTAATTTTTTAACTAGTAAGCACTGTCGTACATTATTGGTGGAAATGTATATTTATACATATTCTGAATTTTGCCAATAGATCAGAACTTGTGTAGCAGTTTCTTTGAAAAGTCATGTCTGTGTACAAACATTGGCAAAGATGTTCACGGAAACATTTTTAGAACAGAAAAAAGAAATAGTAAATGTCCATCAGTAAAAGAATAGATGGTTACCTCTTTATAATGCAGTATCATGCCCTATTAAAAATCATGTAAAATAACATTGAATAGCATGCAAAATATTCGGAAAATTTAAGTGGGTCAGGATGGAGGACAAAAGCAGATTACAAAACAATCCATCTCAGTTTGTTACATATTTGTATCTGTTCATGGGCGTGGAGAGTATGGAAATTTGTTACTGTATACTAGACTATTAACTGTGTTATCTTTGACTAATGAGATGGATGGTTTTAGTTTTCTTGTTGCTTTAAAAATTAGTATATGCTCTCCTAAGCTCCACTTGGGCTGAACAATTTTTCCTGTCCAATTATCTCCATGCTTCTATTCACGTTATTACCTCTTACAGGAATTTTTTTGCTTTCTTCATCCTTGCCTCCTTATAAAGGGTCCTGCCTGGTGTTCTCCCCTCCCTCTTATAAGCAGCAAGGACCCATTTGAAGTTATACATTGTACATTGCACAGACTTCATGTCTTTGTGGTTTAGTAGTACTGACTGTGATCTGTGAATAGAGAAGGGAGATGGAATCATCTAGGGTTAGGGTTGGCCAAATAGATTGTCAAAGAGTCAAGGGAATCTGGTGTGCTAGCTGAGGCAGAGGAAAGAGGGATAAGAAATGTTTTTTACTTTTTTTTTTTTTTTTGAGACAAAGCCTCGCCCTGTCACCCAGGCTGGAGTGCAATGGCATGATCTCATTTCACTGCAACTTCTGCCTCCTGGGTTAAAATGAATCTTGTACCTCAGCCTCCCAAGTAGCTGGGATTACAGGCATAAGCCACCACACTTGGCTAATTTTTGTATTTTTAGTAGAGATGGGGTTTTGCCATGTTGACCAGGCTGGTCTGAAACTCCTGACCTCAGGTGATCAGCCTGCCTCACGCTCCCAAAGTGCTGGGATTACAGGTATGAGCCACCGTGCCTGGCCTGTTTTTCACTATTCTTAATCCACACTTTTTTGCTATCTTTCTCTCCCTTAATCTGTGTGTACTACAAGTAGTTGAGGCTAATTGCAGTGTGGTAATGGGCCTGTAGGAATACAAACCAGTCTTGCTTTGGCTAAAATAAGAAACAACAGGATTGTTTGAGATGTTAAGTTAATACAGTGGTAAATTTCAGAGGAAATCCTAAATGTAAATGCCACTTTTCTGTTACTCTGACTTCTTTTCCATTGAATGTTTGTAACTGACATCTTCACACATAACTCAAGATTTTCTTTTACTTTAGAAACTTTTTTAAGACAATTGCTTAGAAATAGTTTACTCACTAAAAGCACTATTTCCTATCTGTCTGCAGAAAGTATTGTCTAAATTTATTTGCTTTATAGATCCACTTTCTGTAAGCCTTTGACTTCAGTTAGTTCGTCCTTATGATATCCTTGCTGGAAAACATAAAATGAAGAAAAAATCAACAGGCCCGAGTTTTAACCTTCATTGGAGGTTTTACTATGATCCTCCTGAGTTCCAAACCATTATTATTGGAGATAAACTCAGTACCACATTGGGTATTTCAGGTAAAGGATCTTTTCTTTGCCTCTAAAATATAGCTGCTGTCCTGCTAATGAGGATAAATAGTTATTCATTAGCCTCACCCAAGGTGAAAGGCACATTTTCCCCTATTGGTGGATATATGAGCCATCTGTTGTTCTTGCTGTTACCATTTTAACCTTCCCTAGGATGGGTAAACTCTTTAGGTTTAATCTCACTGGTTCTTCCTTTCCTTGTAAACTTTTTTTTCTCTTTTGGGTTCAGAAGAACTCTTTTGGCCCAAGATAATTTAGAGCAGCTGTTGTGACTTGTGCTTAATAAGCTATGTGCTTCCTGGTGCCAGAGTGGCAACTAGGAACTAAGAGTGATCTCTGGAGTCACACTGGTCCTCTTGTTTATTATCTGTGTGATCCTGTATCATTAGTGACTGTGACTTTCTGTGACTCAGTTTCCTGTCTTGTAACAATAGGGATAATTGTACATATGTGATAGGAATATTATGAGAATTAAATGAATGCATACAAGATACCTAGAAGGTTAAGAAATAGAGAAACTCCACTTGTCTGCTTGTACCAGTAGAGATGCTATCCTTTAAAGTGAAGATTAAATGTAAGGTAATAGAAGAAATGTGTCCAGGAAGAAGTACTGTAGTACAGTAGAATGCACATGGTGCTAGGAATTGAATTATACTGTAGCCAAGTATTTATCATATAAATGATACATCTGATTTTAAACACTTGTTAAGAGTTCATTACTTGTGTATAATTCAAACAGAAAGGTTTAATGTAGTCAAGATTTATCATAGATGTTCCTAAGAAACTTGGAGCTCAAAACGATAAATTTGTTTCAATTTTTAAAAATGCCCTTATAAAAGAGGCCTTTAAAAAGAGGGAAAAAAATAGGGGTAAATTGTCTGTAGACCTAAAATCCCACTGATAATATAAATTATGGGCAGCTAAATTTTTAATGTCTTTTGCTTAAACAGGGATTCTCCTGATGAACTTCTTGTATATGTTGGTATAAATGAAGCAAAGAAAAATTGTATAATTGTTCCAAATGGAGATAATGTATTTGCAACAGTCAAGTAAGAATATTTTATCTCAAATTCTCTGATGTTTATGTAAGTTTACAATTTTTATACTATATTAGTCCATTACAAAGCGGGTTTGCAGGGCTGGGCACAGTGACTCACACCTGTAATTCCAGCACTTTGGGAGACCAAGGTGGGCGCATTGCTAAGGTCTGGACTTCGAGCCCAGCCTGGCCAACATGGAGAAACCCCATCTCTACTAAAAATAAAAAATTAACCAGGGGCATGGTGGCACACGCCTGTAATCCCAGCTACTCAGGAGGCTGAGGTAGGAGAATCGCTTGAACACAGGAGGTGGAGGTTGCAGTGAGCCAAGATTGTGCCACTGCACTCCAGCCTGAGCGACAGAGTGAGACTCCATCTCCAAAAAACAAAACAAAGCAGGTTTGAGGCAAGCCTATAACTGTAGATCTCTAAAGATAATTTCCATGACTTTTGAAGGAAGTCTTATCTATACTGTTATTTTGTCACTCTTCACCAAAAAATACACGTTTTATGTAACTATTTTGCTTAATACTCGACCTCAGATGTTCCATGGCAAAATCAAAAGATTTTTTAGACATCTACTTTTAAACACTTGTTAAGAGTTCATTACTTGTGTATAGTTCAAACAGAAAGGTTTAGAAGTAAAAAGAGATGCTCATAAAATCCTTGGAATGGCTGAGGGGACAGGCTGAGCTTCCAGGAATGACAGTTGTGTGGCTCACAGTGGATTTTATGTCTCTGCCACCACCACCATCAGGAAGCTGGGAAATCAAGAACCGCTGCCACAATGGGTGGCTCTAGGACCATATTATCTTGGGTATAACCTGTACCAGGTAAATGGATGCCTTACCCGTTGCCTCTCAGCCCCCATAGAGCTAAGCACCAGGTGCTGGGATCTCAGCTACAGCTGCTGCAGAACTATCAGATGCCTCTACAGCTGTGCTCACTGATGGAGACCGTGGAAGCACAGCCTCCACCTGTTATCTCTTCTGCCTCTGAGACTTCAAACTATTGCAGCTGTTTGAAAGAAGCTAGGTCCCGTGTGGAGCCTGGGCTGAAGAGTAGTATGGGAAATGCAGCAAACTTTCATGAGGAAGGGATTGGAATAGAGCTGAGTGATCCAGTCTATGCTATGTCAGCCACAGACGTGACTTGAAACAATTTCATTGTCAGCAGCTGTGTAGTTTGCATTGTAATGAAGAAAGCAAACTTTATCACTTCAAATACAAGTAGATTGTTTCATTTGATCTCTTTTAGTACTATCTCTTTAAAGGGCTTTTGTTCCCTGTGATTTGATAATATAAATTTGCAGTAAAGCAAATTCAAACTAAATCAACCTAATACAACCACTAGACTGTGCTACATACATACTGGTGTATCTACGGGGCAACTACATTGTAGATGTCCAAAAATGTTCTTTGTTTTCTAATACCTCTCAGTTTCCTATAAAACCTGGCTTGGTATTTGTAATTGATAAGTTCTGTTAAACTCTTTGGATTTACTGTTCAATTTAAATTGGTGCCATCTTTATTAGAAACTGTTGCTTACTGTCTGTCTCTTGCACTAGCATGTAAGCTCCATGAGGGCAGAGGCTTTGTGTTGTGCACAGTATCTGCCCCATAGTACATGCTCCATAAATATTCATTCTACAATACTTTGGCACCTAAAAACACCTAATTTTTTCAGGCTGGCCAACATAGTGAGACTATCTTTAAAAAAAAAAAAAAACCTAACTTTTCATTTGTATTACTAGTCATGTTTGTCTTAATAGAAATCTTTTTTAAAAAGAAAGGTAATAGTGGTCGTCTAACATAACCCTAGACTCTTCTGGTATCTTTTTTAAAGCTAATTCGAGAACCCAAAGAAAAAAAAATACATGGGTAATAATATTTATAATTTAGGTGGAGATCAGCAAGTGACTACTTGAGGAACTGCCTTCAATAATTTGTCTCCAACACAGGAGTAAAAAAATTACTTGAGATATAACTATTTTAGTACATTTCAAGTATAACGGTTTTAGTTTTTTGGGTACCACCTCCTTAAATCAGCTAATCAGAACACTTAATTTCTTTATATATTTTAAAATCTATTTTTATGGCAGATGGAGTAAGGTCTTTCAAGGCAGACCTTTGATCAACAAATTTTTATGCCCAGAGAAAGAATTGTCTCTGCAAGATTTAATAGTAACTAAAGAAATGAAAATTAAGCCAGCAAAGATTTTTAAAGGTTAAAGAATAGTACTAACCAATGATGATTAGGGTATAAGAACCCTTACTGATGTGTTAATTGGTAAAACCTTTGTAGAAAGCAGTTTGGAAAATGTTTAAACCACCGTATTCTAAGATTTCTTGACAGATGACATTGCCAGGCACCCTATGAAGTACACATTTATACCCTTAAGTTAGCAATTCCACTTACAGATATTCATCAAAGGGATTTTGGACAGGTACAGAAATATGTGTGTTTATTACAGATTGTTTATCAAATGAAAAACTGGCAACAACATATCCAGCAATAGAGACGATTAGGTAAATATTAACTATCCATATACTATCATACCTTGGTATTGATTTGTTGAATTTGTTATGAAGTGAGCAAATAACAACAGTGTAGAATGATTCCATTTCATACTGTCTAATGCATACGGAAATAAACATATTCAGTTTTTAAATATCTTTGAACAACAAAGTTAGGAATGACTTTTTTTTTCCTTCTGCCTTATTTTGTTTCCTAAAATAACTAGGGTAAATAGTTTTGACCTTGGGTCAGGGACTTTTAGGGTCAAAACTATTTGTGATAACAAAATATTATTTTTTCACCAATGGCACAAAGGTAATGGTAGATAATACTGTTGTCTCCTTGGCAGGAATCAAGATAGTGCCACAAGAGTAGCAGCAATCATTGCATTATTCACAGCAGTAACATGCAAATGTATTTAAGAATGTTTGTGATGGAGCCAGACATGGTAGCTACTCGGAATGTTGAGGTGGGAGCATTGCTTGAGCCCAGGAGTTCAAGTTTATCCTGAGTAACATAGCAAGACCCTGTCCCTGGAAAAAAACATCAGTGATGGAGTATACATGTGTTAGCTGTCTACCATTGAGTATATCTCTTCAACATTCTGTGATGAAATAGGAAATACATAGACAGCATTTCTCATACTGAAGTACTGTGGTTTGTCTAAGGGGAAAAAAAAGCACTTGTATGATTGAGTTTTGAGATGAACTTTTTCCCACTTTTAGAAAGAGTGACTCACTGACAAAGTCTGGTTATTCGAGTCTAGATACTGGCAGAAATATTTTCAAATGAACCAAAGAAAACAACTATTTTTTGCCAGTGATAAAATTCAAGGTTTCGAACAAAAATAAATTGAGAAACTTGTAATACCAGCGTGAGCTTGATAGCTTTTTTTCCTAATGTTATGTAATGGAGTGAATTTGATATATAAGTTTCAACATTTACATCTGTAATTTAGTGAACCACTATTTCCAAAGGGCCATTGCATGATGCCATATAACATGCATGGGTACAAATTCTTTTGCATTCAAGGAATTCTAATGGATTTAAAGTAACAGCACAAACTGTTCATGTTCATGGTTATGGCTTCAGTTGCACATTGCACCTTATCTTTAAGCATCACACAGCAAAGTGTTAGAGTAGGTTTAGGCAGAGACAAAAACTTAGAGATAGTTCATAATAATGTCATACGTATGGGAAGGCAGCTACCAAGCACCTTCAATAGTGGCGGAGGTAAAAGAGGATATTTTATGTGGGCTTTGATGGATGCCTAAGAACTTACTAGAAAGAATGGGAAGAAGGATGTTTTAAGTAAGGCAGCAGTATGTGTGTGAAAGTGTGGAAATACATGGCACAGGGTACTTGAATGGATATATGCCATGCCACAGTGTTGAGGAAGACTGTAAAGATTGATTCACATAGGACTGACATCAAATTTGCATTTTATGATTGATATAAACATATCCTCTAGACATACAGCTGGTAATAATTGAAGGTAAGATTTAGTGTAACTGTGTGCTGTAATCAGAAGTCAGATTTTGGTGGCTTGGGTTTCTGTGACAGTTTATTTTTATTATTATACTTTAAGTTCTAGGGCACATGTACAGAATGTGCAGGTTTGATACATAAGTATACATGTGCCATGCTGGTTTGCTGCACCCATCAACTCATCATTTACATTAGGTATTTCTCCTGATGCTATCCCTCCCCCAGCCCCCCACTGCCCGAGAGGCCCCAGTGTGTGATGTTCTCTGCCCTGTGTCCAAGTGATCTCATTGTTCAATTCCCACCTATGAGTGAGAACATGCAGTGTTTGGTTTTCTGTCCTTGCA
>NW_012104076.1:950812-952874 GCF_000951045.1 Mandrillus leucophaeus
GTGACACAATCTCGGCTCACTGCAACCCCCACCTTCCAGATTCAAGCGATTCTCATGCCTCAGCCTCCTGAGTAGCTGTGAATACAGGCGCATGCCACCACACCCAGCTAATTTTTGTATTTTTAATGAAGACAGGGTTTCACCATGTTGCCCACGTTGATCTCAAACTCCTGACCTTGAGTGATCCGCCCACCTCAGCCTCCCAAAGTGCTACGGTTACAGGCGTAAGCCACCACGCCTGGCCCCTGAAAAATTTTTTGATGTCTACTTTTTTTTCTGTTAGGTCAAACTTCTCCGAAGTAGTATGCCATATCTTAGTATCAAGTAATACAACTTAAAACTTGACTAATCTCAGTTTTGTAACTATTCATTATATCTTTATTGTAGACATTAGAGTGCTGATATAAATTTGAATCATATTTTCTCTCTCTGTGACTGGCAGTTTTTATTAATATTGCTTTTCTCTTATTTGAAGAAAACTATTAGGGATCTTGAGAAAAGTGTTGGTAAGTATTCTGTGGACTTATTCTTGCATGGAATTTGACATTTTTAAGTTGGCTCAACTTCCAACGGTCTTTGTACTTAGTATAGTGGCCTGCAACATAATGAGGACTTTTACTTCTTTTTCAGATTACTTTTGATGAAAAAAACGTAAAGAAGTTAACAGATGAAAAGAAAACCAATCTCTTGAAAAACATAGATGAAAAACTCACAGAAACAGCCAGAAACCTGGGGTACTCACTGGAACGGAGAACCATGAAGATGAAACAGAGAGATAAGAAAGTATGACTTCAATCTGTTGACCTCTTGTTTTGCTATTTAGCAGATTTTTTTCCCCTCTTAAATCCTTCCCATCTCTACCCTGCCTTTCTCTTCTCTATTCCTATCTTAAGAACTGGATGCTGTCCCTTAGGGGTGCTAGGAGGATGGCACTGAAATGGGGATCAGATGGCTCCTTTGGGTTGGTACACTGGTTGAATTGCATCACTGGTGATATCACTGCTGTGGTTGAGTAACTCATGCCGGTATTTACCACTCTTTTAATCTTGTTTTATCAGTTAATCACTTCATAAAGTTAAGTGAAAGCTGCTTTGTACATAATGAAATTTACATAGGTACGTTTTCTTCAGTAAACATTTATATCAGCAGTGCTTCTTCCTTTTTCCTTATTGATCTCATCACTTCCTTTTGCATCTCTCCTAATGTCTGCAGTGTGAGGGGAGAATTTTGTAAAGCAGCAAATACTTCTTAGTGTTGGATTCTTTTGGTTTTCAGCTATAGATTTCAGATTAAGTTAATGACAAGCTGGAAGATTTCTGCCTTGGAGTAAATGAGAATTCTGTAGGAGTTTGTTCTTATGGCCTCTAGGGGAAAAATAACACTTGTCACTGGAATGAGGGCTCCCCAGTCTCCTCCAGCCTCTCACTGTTTGTCTGCCCTTGCTGGTTCATCTGAATGTTCTAAGCTAAATGGAGAACTTGTTATTCCTTAATAAACTAGCACTGGTAATGAAGTACCTTAGTGTACTTAGGCATTAAACCCTACTTCAGTTCCTTCTCTGATGTTGATTCAGCTTCAAGGGTGATATTCTGATAAGTTCTAGGCACTCTTTCTTTAGTCCAATAGATTGGAAAGTTTCTTAAAACGTACGTTTTAATGTACAACATGGCATTTTAAAAGTTAAGGTTTTTTATTGCCATTTACCTTTCTGGTTATCATAGGAAGCTTCTCCCAACTTGTGACTAGGAGGAAGGGTAGCATTTGTAGCCTAATGTATTCCTAATTTGTTTTGACTGAAGTCTAAGCATCAATACACATAATAGCTGTTAGCCAATTATTTAATCAGTCTTATTTTTCTACCACAAGCTATATTTCAGAGGAGATTTTCTTAATTCTTCCCCATAAATAAGATATGATTCAGGTTTAAATTTCATACATATTTTTGTCCTAGACCCCGCCCCCATGAAGTTTCATTTTAGTATTTGTTCTTTATATAAAAACAGATGGTAAAAACAAAGACAAAAAAGAACTTACAAGACAATCATGTTTTTAATCCTCCCCC
>NW_012104076.1:952924-966764 GCF_000951045.1 Mandrillus leucophaeus
CAAGGGTGATATTCTGATAAGTTCTAGGCACTCTTTCTTTAGTCCAATAGATTGGAAAGTTTCTTAAAACGTACGTTTTAATGTACAACATGGCATTTTAAAAGTTAAGGTTTTTTATTGCCATTTACCTTTCTGGTTATCATAGGAAGCTTCTCCCAACTTGTGACTAGGAGGAAGGGTAGCATTTGTAGCCTAATGTATTCCTAATTTGTTTTGACTGAAGTCTAAGCATCAATACACATAATAGCTGTTAGCCAATTATTTAATCAGTCTTATTTTTCTACCACAAGCTATATTTCAGAGGAGATTTTCTTAATTCTTCCCCATAAATAAGATATGATTCAGGTTTAAATTTCATACATATTTTTGTCCTAGACCCCGCCCCCATGAAGTTTCATTTTAGTATTTGTTCTTTATATAAAAACAGATGGTAAAAACAAAGACAAAAAAGAACTTACAAGACAATCATGTTTTTAATCCTCCCCCATTGATGATTATACTTTCATACCCTTTTCTGTTATTGTAAGGTTGTTCTTCTATTGTTTTTGTGAGATCTTCATTTAATTCATATTTTTCTACTGAAGAAATAAGTTCCACTAGTATATGTGAGTTAGTGGCTTTGTCCTTGTGTGTGAGTGTAAGAACGTCTCCACTCTGATATGATAGAGCACTGTATAGCACACTAGAAATCAGTGTTTCTATACCAACAGTAACTTAGCATACTGTGGAATGCAGAGCCCTTATAAATTATATCATCTGACTCCCTACAACAAATCTGCAAAGTTAGGATTATCATCCTATTTTATAGATAAGTAAATTGAGGGTTATAGAAGTTTTGTGTCTTGCCCAAAATCTTAAATGACACATGGAAAACCCAACTTCATATTTTCCATATTTGGCATTCTTTCCACCCATCTTCTAACTAATTGGTTTTCTGCCACTTCACCTTTTCCATACCTAGATTTCTTCATAAGGAACATTGGTTAAATATGCATAAAATGATGGTGTGTCACTCCATCCACCTGTGATATGATGCTTCAGGATGTCACCCATTCCTATACAGTTTTCCTACATTTGTAATCTTATTCTTCATAATAAAATTACAATTCTGATGACTTCTTAATTGATACCTCTTTATGGACAATTAGTACAGGTAATCATCTGAACATGTATCTACCATGTACAGGTAAAAAATGTACAGATAAAAAATGTACAGGTAAAACATGTACAGGTAAAAAATCTGAACATGTATCTACCATGGTTCCTACTGTATGTTGTTCAGCCTGAGTTGGCAACTACAGCACTGCTGTCTTTTTCTTTATCACTGCTTTATGTCCTGCCTTTTACACTTACGAATATGTTATGTATATCGTTTCATATTGCCAATTTAAGATCTACCTCATAATTTTGAGTGGCTGCAGAATACTATGCTTATGTTTAAAGTTTGGGTTGCTTAAAATTTTTCACAAATACAGATAACCCTGCCATAGATATCCTTTTATACCTTTATTCACATATTTATCTGGTTCTTTTCTTAGAAGAAATTCCTAGACATAGACATAGTATTACCAGGTCCAAAGAAGTGTGTGTGTGTGTGTGTGTGTGTGTGTGTGTGTGTGTAGTTTTTCTTTGCTTGTTTTTAATTTTGGGGGGTTTTCTTTAGTGCTTTTGGTTTTTCCATGCTGGTAGATATAAAATTCTGCATTGTTTTAATTAGCATTTCTTTAATTATAAAGGACATTAAATATTTTTTACTTTTGTTGGCCATTGCATTTTTTTTGACTGCCTAAACTCTACCCATTTTTCTATCAGGGTTAGAATTAGTCTTGTTCTTACATGTGTTCTAATTTGGATGTTAGTCTTTTCCTTTGTTAGACTTCTTTATAATTTAAAGACATTAATTTTCATTTACTGTTATATTTTGCAGATATATTTTATCAGTTAATTTGTCTTCTTGATTTCACTAGAGTTTATTTTTATACAGTCAACTTTTTCTTCTCCATCACAAAATTAGTTTTTTAATTTACCATCTAGTAGTTTTATGATTTTATTTTTACATTTAATTCTGAAATCCGGCGCAAATTATCTTTATATAAAGATTACGATAGAAGACAATGACTTCATTTTTTCCCAAGTGGTAAACAGTTGTATAATAACTTCCTTTGAATAATCTGCCCTTTCTGGCAGCTTAATAAAGGATGATGAAAGAAGCAAGAGACTGGGAGAATAGGGAGATTCGAGAGAAAAAGTCTTTAAGATAAAGAGACTTAGGTGAGAAGCCTTTAAAATTGGAGTTTGCTTTTTGGGTTGTGTGCTTCCTCTGCCTTGGAAGCTTTTCACTGAATTGCACAAAGCAGAGTATTTGTACAGATGTTTTGTTAAAGAAAGACCTAAAAATAATACCACTAACATGAATTAAAGGAAGAATGGAAACTGGAAGGGTTATGGTGGTAGTTGTAGTTGGGCCTGTTTTTGTCTTTGAAGACTACCACTTGATAAAAGCTCACTGGTTATGTGATTTGCCTCCACAAAAGACACTACAAACCTAGAAACTGCCCTACTTTTGGGAAGTTTGCAAACAAGCCTAATATTCCAGGTAAAAATAGGTGGCTCTGAATTTCGCAGGATTGAGGAGAGGAGTTCTGTCCTACCATATCTTCTTGCTGACAAAAACTGTTTCTTACTGTCTTTCTTTTATACCCAGGTTCTTCTGTGCTTTCTACCAAGCAGGTACTTTGACCTTAGAGGAAACTGATATTTTGGCTTGCCTCCTAGGATGTACTGGGTTCTTCCTTAACAAATCAGGAGGCAGACTTCCAAGTGACTGGCTCAATTAAAGCCAATTATTTCACTGTTCTGTGATTACTTCAAGTGCTTGACTTTTAGCTAATTTTTGAGGAAAAAAAAAAAAAAACAGTGTTAAATGTTTACCCTAGAGTCCAAATTTACTGAAATAAAATGCCATTGAATGTTACATTTGGGCAGAAATGTTGAGGGTTTATGTATTTGGGTTTTTTTTAATGTCTCTTTACCATGATTACATTTTATTCTTCTCTTTAACGTGGGTTGTGACAAAGACCTTTGATTGTGCAGGCTTGGTTGTTACAGTAAATGAAAATGATGTCGGGGACAGAGAGCTCCCTGAAACAGATGGTAATGTGTTTCATATGTAAACACATGCATATATGGTAATGCACATGTAGGAAGGTTTTGCTTATATTGGGAAGTAGGTACGTCCATATACCTTTTGTGAGACAGTTGCTAGACCTTGGTAATAAAGAGTAAGCTTAGGTTTTAGAGTCAGTCATTCCTGAATTAAAACTGAGTTCGTAGCTGTGTGGCCTTCAACAAATTATTTAACTCCACGAAACCTTGTCTTTTTCATCTGTAAAATGAAGTTAATGATACTCACTTCATAGGGGAAGTTGGGGTATAAACAAGTATTAAGATACTTAGCAAAATGCTTGCCTCAGTGCTCAAAATTTGGTAGTTATTTTTAAGAATTTAAAGAATTTTAACCTATTGCCTACTTTCTTGGAACTACTTCCAAACCTTTGACATTACAATCAACTTGCAAAATAGTAATTTTTCAAATAGTATCTGTTTTTATGGTTCTTTGTGAACATTTTTTCATCTGCATGTAAAATGATTTAGCTTTCAGAAGCCCAAGATCCTGAACTACTTCATATATAAGTATAAAAACACTTTCAAAATGGACCACTGCACATAATCTAGTTATTGGTATCTTGAACAGCGAGAATGAAAATCACTTCTCAACTCTTTTACTCTCATCTCCATTCCCTTATTGTGAACGGCCCTGTTGGTATTCCTCTATTGATCATCCTGTTCTGGGGGGATAAAACTTAAAGGGAAATCACACTTAGCACCTTCTCAAGGAACCATGTATTCCTGCCCAACACACATACTTGGCCATCTGTTTTTCAGAACAGAACCAACTAGCCTTGGTAGTTACCAGTCTCTGGGGTTGTGACCTGGACATCTGCATTTAAACCAGTTCTCTAATGCAGTTCTTCTCAAACTTTACTGTGCAGAGTCTCCAGCCAGTAGAGGGAGAGGTCTTAGATGGCAACTATTCATATGGACTTGTTTTTGCTGTACCCCTGCCACTTAGAGGAGTGCCATAGGGAAGATGAATGTGGCTAAGCTGTCCAGTGTGATGGCCACTGAGTACCTTACATGTGGCTGCTACAACTAAAGAACAAAATTTGTAACTTGTATTATTAATTTTGTACTCTGTGTGTGTGTGTGTGTGTGTGAGAGAGAGATTGAGAGAGAGAGAGAGAGAGAGAGAGACAGGGTCTCACTCTGTCACCCAGGATACAGTATAGTGGCGCAATTATCCTCTCGGTCTCCTGAGTAGCTGGGACTACAGGTCTGCACCACCATGCCTGGCTAATTGGTGTTTTTGGTTTTGTTTTCCACGTAAAGACAAGGTCTCACTCTGTTGCCCATGCTGGTCTCAAACTCCTGGGCTCAAGTGATCCACCCACCTCAGCTTCCCAAACTGTTGGGATTACAGGTGTGAGCCACTGTACCTGGCCTGTAATTGTGTATAATTTTAATTAGTTTAAGTTTGTAAATTAAAACAGGATTAAATGTTTCTTGTATTGATTATATGTTGACATAATACTATTTTGGGAATACGGGTTAAATATAATACCTTAATTTCACCTGTTTTTAATTTTTTTTAGCTCCTCCTCTTCCTGCCCCAGCTGTTTCTTTTTTCATGTGGATACTGGAAAAAATGTAGCCCATATTATATTACACTTGGACAGGCTGATCTGTCCTATATCTCCTCTTTGAAGCCAGAGGCAATTGGTCTCTAATGGGACCAGTATGGGCTCTAGCTACTGGTCAGTCTTCTGCTTCTACTCTAAGTCATCTTTTCTTCATGTCTCTGCTCACAGAGAGAACTTTAAAAAGCATGATTACTGTGTCATTTGGGAAAGGTTAAGCACATTTGTTGTAGAGATGAGCAGTCTCTAAAACTTTTGGGGTGATGGATGTTAAATTGTAGTGCCCTGGAGTAAAGCCTGTTACCCTACTGTAGGTGTGGTTCTGGGGTTTTATGTCGAGTCTAATATTCTAGGCATTAGATCCTTCTGTATTTAGTTTTGAAGTGGTAGCAAAATGTAAGAATGAAGGACCTAATCTTCTTGCTCTTGCCTAGTGTCCTTTGCCAGGAGGTACAATTGACTGGCAGTTTGTTAATGTCACAATGATTAGCAAATCACAACTAAGTTTGTTCTTAACCCTTTGAAGCTTCTTACAATAACACTGTAAGGGGGGCTAAACTGGTTGTAAATCACATCTTCCCCAGTGTGTAGGATTGGGCAAGCTTTCCAACACCTTTGTTTCTTTCTCTTTACCTGTAAGCTGTGTCTGCACACGTGCACGAGTGCATACCCAACCACAGATCATTTAATTCTCATTTAACCTACTTTGTAACCAAGTCACAGAGAGGCAAAGCATCTTGCCCAGGTTCACACAAGCATTCTGGTTCCAAAGTCAGTGCCTAAATCAGTGCAGTAATTCCCAAACCATAAAATACATGGGGCTCACCTGCAGACACTGTAAAACTGCACTCTATCAGTAGCTCCAGAGTGAGATCTGAGACTGCATACCTGTCAGGCTCCCAGGTGATGGTAATGCTGCTGCTCTACAGACCACCCTGGAAGGAGCAAGACTAAACCAGTAGCTCTCCAGCTTTAGCATGTTAAGAGTCATCAGGAGGGCTTGTCCAAACATACACTGGTGCTCTCCTCACCCTCCCCAAGTTTGAGTTACAGGGTGGGTCCTGAGAATTTGCATTTCCAACAAGTGAAGTTGATGCTCCTGATCAGTGGTATACATTTTGAGAACCTGCTGTAAACTATTATACTACTTTTCTTTTCCCACCTCATAGTTAGCAGTAAAAATAATCAAAATGTTTAACAGCCAGAATGACAGTCATTGACCAATCCAAGTAGTGCTTGACCTGCTAGAGAGGCCCTAGCCATAAATAAGTAGAGCCATAAGATATGGACCAGTGAGTAGCAAACTTAATTGTTCTGAGAATGAAATAACATGTAAGAGTTATAAAAAGGTTTAGCACAGTACTTACCACATGTTAAGGGCTAAATGTTTATTATGATCAACAAAAAGGTGATATATGTAGATAATAGCAGTAATCTAAAATATTTTGATAAACCTAAGGCAGTGACTCTTAACAGGGATTGCAAGGTAGTACATACTGGGGATGGGGGAGAGAAGGAATTTGAGGATAAAGGGACTATGACCTGAAAACCCACTTTCAGCATAGCTGTTCTTACAGAATCAGTTAAGGAAAAGAAAACTTAAACTTTTGACTGGGAATACACTGGAGAGAATAAGTATTTGTGGGCATAGTTTGGGGTGAGAAAAAGTTGATGAAATCTAAGGGAATAAGGAAACTCAAATTTAATTTGGTTTTATTTTCAGGATATGCCATTAGTCTTCTAGAACAACAAGATTGCCTCTCTGAATGCCAGGTGCCTGTCCCTAAATTGTGTTCACTAATCACTTGAGGGTGTAGCTAAAATGACTTTGGAAGTAGCCTTTGTTAAACAAGTGCTTTTTAATATGTTTTCTGCTACTTACTAGGATATCTGCTATGTTCTCTGCTTAATGTTACATTTTTATTTTTCAGTATTTTCATAAAGTTGCTGGCCAGCTTTTACCTCTTGCATATAATCTGTTGAAGAGGAATCTGTTTGCAGAAACTATTAAGGATCATCTGGCAAACAGAAGTAGAGAGAACATAGACCAACTTGCTGCATGAGTAAGGTGGCTTGTTTGGTGTACAGTATTTCAAAGGACTAGTATTTAACTTGTAATTTTTGTTTTGTTTTTAAGGAATACAAAAAATAAACATTTACTAAAAACATTTGTAAGGTTCTTCTGCCTGGTTTTCCTTCTTTAATGTACAAGCAAATGGCAGTCAAATCATCTAAATGGTGATTGACCCTAATCACATTTTGGAAAACAACTGAAGTCACCCTCTGATATGTCACAGGAAGCCACTGTCTAATGCCTGTGGCTAACTAGACCATCCTTACAGAGTCCTGTTTCAATATTTATCATATGGGCAACTAAGAATATTTCTTCTGACTCTTGAGTTAATAGCTGTAGCTTTAAGGACTGGGTTTATGGTGGGTGAGGAGGGGAACAGAAGGAAACTCATGACACTACAATCAGCACTCTTCCAGGGTGCCTGACCCTGACCTACCCAAACTGCATTTTGGGTAGTGTCTCCAGGTGACTCCCAGCAAGTAGTCCAGTTATCCCATTAGGTATATTATTTTCAATCTTCTCTTGACTCTGTCATTTACTAATAAAGCCTAGTATATTGATACACAGTATACAGTATTAGTATAAGATAATAATCACTATGCCATTAATTTAGATTTTAAAGTTTTTCACTGCAAATGATTTCACTGGATTTTTAGTATGAATCTGTGGATAGCTGTGTTTTACTAGATCCAGATTTTCCTTAAACCTGATATGTCCTTCACCTTAAAAGTAGGGGGCAGGGCAAGTTGCAGTGGCTCACACTTGTAATCCCAGCATTTTGAAAGGATAAGGTGGGCAGATCACCTGAGGTTTGGAGTTCGTGACTACCTTGACCAACATGGTGAAACCCCATCTCTACTAAATATACAAAATTAGCTAAGTGTGGTGGCACATGCCTATAATCCCAGCTACTTGGGAAGCTGAGGCAGGAGAATCACTTGAACCCAGGAGGTAGAGGTTGCAGTGAGCCTAGATCATGCTATTGCACTCCAGCCTAGACAACAAAAGCAAGACTCTGTCTCAAAAAAAAAGAAAAAAAAAAAGTAGAGGGCAGACCATGAAATGCAGAGTAGCTAACTTCATGGATGGGGCTGAGGATCGTATAAATTTTTTCCCCTTTCTATAAAGTTCAAGATACAAAAGCCCCCAAGTCATCTAGTTAAACCTCCACGTTTTGTAAGATTGGCTTAACTTCTCCAAAGTTCTTACTGTCAGCTGTCTCCTTAAAATATATTTGAGGTGCTTACTCTTTTTTATATAAGGGTATGAGTAGACAATTTAAAAAACAACACTTAGAATTTTAAATATAAGTAGCATTCCTCAGCTCCCCAATTAGGCTGCAAGCTTCTTAAGGGCATATATTTTATGGATATAGATCCCCCTCAGTAATGCAAACCTTTGGAATTGCACTTATTGAATAAAATGACCCTGTCACATGTTTCTAAGTGCCAGATAGAATCAAACTGGCATGAGCTGGGGAACATAAGATGCTTGGGAGTTAAGGATTCTTGACTTCTCAGACAAAAAGCCTTCTGGGGTCAAAAATCTCTGCCACAACTGAAATCTGCTCCCTTTCTGCCAATGGCTCATGCTGCCTTTGGAGGCAGGTAAGATGCTTTCTTCAAGGTAGGCACATTTTGTATAATAACCAAAATGAAACTGAAAACATCTTCAGCTTCCCTTTCATAACTGTACAGGAACTTTTACAGCTGTAATGGGGAGGCCTCAGGTTTTAAGGAACTGCCATTTTAATTATGTAAGTAGCTCCAGGCCTTGGAACCATCTGAACTATTAACTTGTTTTATATTAAAACATTACAGTAACAATTAACTCACACATATTTTATTAGAAAAGGTGACCAAGTCACATTGGTCTTAAATAGTTTTAGACCATGGATTTTAAATAAAATTTTAGAAGTTCTAGCTTTGTTCCTCAGATTTCTTTAGTTTCTAAGGTGCTCAACTATTTCTAAATACTGCCCCTAATGTTAACACATTTAAAAAATACCAAATTCATGTATCTCCCATTAAAGATTTGTTTAGCTAGAAAGATTCCTTTAATTTTGCCAATTGGTGATCCAATAATCTCAACTGTGTAGTTGGTAGAATTTTTTTATATGCCTTATGATCAGTAATAAGGATTCCAGAAGGATTTCTTATCAAGGAACAAATGAAAGAGGACAAAAAAAGGTGAATCGGCTTTTCATCCATTCCTTACAGAAACCTAATATGAATGTGTATCTTCAGGAAGCTGGGCATATCAGAACCAAGACAGAAATTGGACACAAACCCTAAGAATATGGTGATTATAATTTGGATAATACAGTTGTGAATGGGGTTTCCTGAAGACAGTAACAAGAAATGTGGATTTCCAGTCTCAAACTCCAATCAGTTGGCTCGGAGGGCTACTAACCTGTTTCAGGAGGTACTGATCTTCCAACTGGTGAACATTTTTCATTGAAGAGCAAGCTCCCTGCAGGAAGATACCAAGCCTTCCTTATCTTTTTCCTTCACTAAAGGCATAGTCCATTTAAACCTAATTAACTAAATATTACCTACCTAGGATCTGGTCACTCAATGGCTATAGTAGCTTCCAAATGGCATCTATATACCTCTGTTCTCTGAGAACACAGTTTAAGTGCCTAGGCTCTTTCATGAATAAAGAACCTTGATCCAATCAGGATTTAACAGAAAATCATTACCCAGTTCAAATTTAGCAAAACTCGCCCCTCAGCGTTCAATAATGGAGTTTCCATGTAACCTCTCAAACATGTATGTAGAATAACACCCAAGGAAAAATGAAAGCTACAAAACAGATTGCTATAAACTACTCGGCAGTGTCCCAAGACCTTTGTATTACCCCAAACACTGACCTTACCAGCTTAATGTTGTTCTATCTAAACTATTCCTATCATAATTAATTTTAATGTCTGGATGGGCAAGGTGGCTCACAACTGTAAGCTCAGCACTTTGGGAAGCCAAGGTGGGCAGAGAGCTTAAGCCCAGGAGTTTGAGACCAGCCTGGATTAACATGGTGAAACTCTGTCTCTACAAAATATTAGCCAGGCACGGTGGTGCACACCTGTGGTCCCAGCTACTCAGGAGGCTGAGGTGGGAGGATAACGTGAGCCCAGGAGGCAGAGGTTGCAGTGAGATGAGATCATGTTGCTGCACTCCAGCCTGGGCAATGGAGTGAGACTCTGTCTCAAAAAAACAATAATAATATATATGTAGGTGGTCCCTATAATACTAGCCTCTCAGTTCCTTGACTTACTCTTTCAATGATCTAGATTAGGGATTGATTGACAAACTAGAAACTAGTACCTTCTCAGTACCAGTAATGAAAACCTCCCAAATCTCAATTTCAAGCATTTATATTAAAACATTACAGTAACAATTAGCTCACACATATTTTATTAGAAAAAGTGACCAAATCACATTGGTCTTAACATCATCACTCATCCTTCCCTCTCTTTCCCACTAGTACCCCAACAATTTTTCAACACAACAGTCCCCAATAATTCACAAATGTAACCACCTTTTTCATTCTTCACCCACTCCATTCCTGATTCCCTCTTTACCCAGCCTTGAGATTCTATTCCACATCATTACAATCCCTCCTCACATCCTCTGCTCCACTGCTCTTCTCTCCATTCATTGTATTTATCTGTTAACCTTAAGCCAAATTTTTAAAACTGCCTATTCCTTACCTGAGTCTGCTCAGTATCAGGTGGCTGGAGAAAAAATACAACCATGGCAGCTTGTCTTATTTTAACCTCAAGTTGGCCATGCTGGATGCCCATCGATCCTACTGTCTCATCTCTCAACCCCCAACCTCCAACCCCATCCTCAGTTTATTTCACTGAGAAAATAGAAGCAACCAAAATACCTTCAACGGAATCCCACTGCCTTACCAACTACCCATTATGCTCTGCCTTTCCTACCCATTATACTCTGCCTTTCCTCCTTTCTATGAAGGTTGAATATGTGTCCAAGACCCCATCCTCCTTTCCCTACTCAAGGACCACTCTTCTATTTTTCCTCTCAAACATTTCTATCATTAAAAAAAAAGCTGTAAGTTCCTGCATCTTAAAATCCAATCAATCTCAGACTAATTTTCCTTGTCAAATGATCAACAGCAAAAAAAAAAAAAAAAAAAAGCTATAATATCCTGCCTCTTAAAACTATCATGCATTACTTTTCTGAAAACCTCATAGAGAATTGCAATAGTTCTCTTCAATTCTTCTTCCAATCTCTGGTGGAGCCACTCCTTTCAGGCTTTGGTTTGCCACCATTGTGCTGAACCTGCTCTGGGGGAAGTTATTTATTTCCACACTGGTCCATTGTGAGCCCTCATTTACTTCACCTATCAGCAACACGTGACAGTTAGTCATTGCTCCTTGAAATCATTATTCATTTGGTTTAGAGGATTATCCTTCTTTTTTGAGACAGGGGCTTGCTTTGTCACCCAGGCTGGAGTGCAGTAGCACCATCATAGCTCACTGCAGCCTTGAACTCCTAGGCTCAAACAATCCTCCTGCCTTAGTCTCCTAAGTAGCTGGGACTACAGGCACATGCTACCATGCCCAGCTCATATCTTCATTTTTTAATTTTTTGTAGAGATCTGGCCTATGTTTCACAGGCTAGTCATGAACTCCTGAACTCAAATGATCCTGTTCCACTTGGCCTCCCAAAGTGCTAGATTTATAGGCCTGAGCCACCACACCCAATTTATTTTTAATAAATTCACCAGTGGAATACCCTTCTTTGAATGTCACTACTCCCAACTGAACCTCACTGGCGGCTCCCTCATTTGCTAGTTCTTCACCTCCCCAAATCTAAACATAGGTATACATCAGTGCTCAGTCCTTGTACCTCTTCTCTGTCTGCACTCAATCCATGGTACTCTCCTGTCTCAGGATGATGCTGCCCCTGTGAAGCTCAGGCTGGGCCTTTCTCCTGAATTCGAGTCTGATACATGCTAATGCCTATGTGACACCCCCACTTGGAAGTCTAAAAGACATTTAAAATAATGTGTAAAACCAAAATTCCTCTGCACATGACACCCCACCCCCAAATCTATTCTTAAAGTCTTTCCCAACTCAGCCAGTGGCCATTCCATTGTTCTGTCATTACTCAGTCAAAAATTTTGCAGACATCCATGATTTCTCACTTACCACACTCCACATCCAACCCATTCACAAGTCCTGTCTATTCCACCTTCAGCATAGCTATAATCCAACCACTTTCACCACCTCCACCAGCTTCAGTCAGGTACAGATCTCCACCATATCTGACCTGAATTATTCTAAGAGCCTTCTAGGTGGTCTCCTCCTTCCACCCCTGCCCCCTTATAGTCTATTCCCAACAAGGGTACTCTGAGAACGGACAGACTGCCTCCTTAAGTGGGTCCCTGACCCCCATGTAACCTAACTGGGAGACACCTCCCAGTAGGGACCAACTGACACCTCATATAGGTGGCTGCCCATCTGGGACGAAGCTTCCAGAGGAAGGATCAAGCAGCAATATTTGCTGTTCTACAATATTTGCTGTTCTGCAGCCTCCAATGGTGATACCCAGGCAAACAGGGTCTCGAATGGAACTCCAGTAAACTCCAATAGAACTGCAGCTGAGGGACCCGTTAGAAGGAAAACTAACAAACAGAAAGGAACACCATCAACATCAACAAAAAGTAATCTACACCAAAACCTCATCTGTAGGTCACCAAAGACCAAAGGTAGATAAAACTACAAAGATGGGAAGAAACCAGAGCAGAAAAGCTGAAAATTCTAAAAATCAGAGTGCCTCTTCTCCTCCAAAGGATTGCAGCTCCTCGCCAGCAATGGAACAAAACTGCATGGAGAATGACTTTGACGAGTTAACGTAGGTAGGTTTCAGAAGGTCGGTAATAACAAACTTCTCTGAGCTAAAGGAAGATGTTTGAACCCATCACAAGGAAGCTAAAAACCTTGAAAAAAGATTAGATGAGTAGTTAACTAAAATAAACAGTAGAGAGAAGACCTTAAATGACCTGATGGAGCTGAAAACCATGTCATGAGAACTTCATGATGCATGCACAAGCTTCAATAGCCGATTTGATCAATTGGAAGAAAGGGTATCAGTGATTGAAGATCAAATTAATGAAATAAAGCAAGAAAACAAGGTTAGAGAAAAAAAGAGTAAAAAGAAATGAACAAAGCCTCCAAGAAATATGGGACTATCTGAAAAGACCCAATCTATGTTTGATTGGTGTACCTGAAAGTGATGGGGAGAATGGAACCAAGTTGGAAAACACTCTTCAGGATATTATCCAGGAGAACTACCCCAACCTAGCAACACAGGCCAACATTCAAATTCAGGAAATACAGAGAACACCAGAAAGATACTCCTCGAGAAGAGCAACCCTAAAACACATAATTTTCAGGTTCAGCAAGGTTGAAATGAAGGAAAAAGTGTTAAGGGCAGCCAGAGAGAAAGGTCGAGTTACCTACAAAGGGAAACCCATCAGACTAACAGCAGATCTCTCAGCAGAAACCCTAAAAGTGAGAAGACAGCGGGGGCCAATATTCAACATTCTTAAAGGAAAGAAAATAATTTTCAACCCAGAATTTCATTTCCAGTCAAACTAAACTTCATAAATAAAGGAGAAATAAAATCCTTTACAGACAAATAAACACTTAGAGATTTTGTCACCACCAGGCCTGCCTTAACAAGAGCTCCTAACGGAAGCAATAAACATGGAAAGAAACAACTGGTACCAGCCACTACAAAAACAGGCCAAATTGTAAAGACCATTGATGCTAGGAAGAAACTGCATCAATTAACGGGCAAAATAAACAGTTAACATCATAATGACAGGATCAAATTCACACTTAACAACATTAACCTTAAATGTAAATGGACTAAATGCCCCAATTAAAAGACCCACAATGGCAAATTGGATAAAGAGTCAAGACCTATCAGTGTGCTGTATTAAGGAGACCCATCTCACATGCAAAGACACACATAGG
>NW_012104076.1:967674-968660 GCF_000951045.1 Mandrillus leucophaeus
AAAACCCTTCAAAAAATCAATGAATCTAGGAGCTGGTTTTTTGAAAAGATCAACAAAATTGATAGACCACTAGCAAGACTAATAAAGAAGAAAAGAGAGAAGATCAAATAGATACAATAAAAAATGATAAAGGGGATATCACCACTGATCCCACAGAAATGCAAACTACCATCAGAGAGTACTATAAACACCTCTACATTAATAAACTACAAAATCTAGAAGAAATGGATAAATTACTGGACACATACACCCTCCCAAGACTAAACCAGGAAGAAGCTGAATCTCTGAATAGACCAATAACAGACTCTGAAATTGAGGCAATAATTAATAGCCTAACAACCAAAAAAAAGTCCAGGACCAGATTCACTGCCGAATTCTACCAGTGGTACAAAGAGGAGTTGCTATCATTCCTTCTGAAACTATTCCAATCAATAGAAAAAGAGGGAATCCTCAGTAACTCATTTTATGAGGCCAGCATCATCCTGATACCAAAGCCTGGCAGAGACACACACACAAAAAAGAGAGCTTTAGACTAATATCCCTGATGAACATCGATGAGAAAATCCTCAATAAAATACTGGCAAACCGAATCCAGCAGCACATAAAAAGCTTATCCACCACGATCAAGTCAGCTTCATCCCTGGGATGCAAGGTTGGTTCAACATATGCAAGTCAATAAATGCAATCCATCACATAAACGACACCAATGACAAAAACCACACAATTATCTCAATAGATACAGAAAAGGCCTTCGACAAAATTCAACACCTCTTCATGCTAAAAAAAAAATCTCAATAAATTAGGTATTGATGGGACGTATCTCAAAATGGTAGGCACTATTTATGACAAACCCACAGCCAATATCATACTGAATGGGCAAAAACTTTGGAAGCATTCCCCTCGAAAACTGGCACAAGACTGGGATGCCTTCTCTCACCACTCCTATTCAACCTAGTGTTGGAAGTTCTGGCCAAGGCAATCAGGCA
>NW_012104076.1:968710-969560 GCF_000951045.1 Mandrillus leucophaeus
TCTCTGATAAAACAGACTTTAAACCAACAAAGATCAAAAGAGACAAAGAAGGCCAATACAAAATGGTAAAGGGATCAATTCAACAAGAAAAGCTAACCATCCTAAATATATATGCACCCAATACAGGAGCACCCAGATTCATAAAGCAAGTCCTTAGAGACCTACAAAGAGAATTAGACTGCACACAATAATAATGGGAGTCTTTAATACCCCACTGTCAATATTAGACAGATCAACAAGACAGAAGGTTAACAATGATATCCAGGACCTGAACTCAGCTCTGCAACAAGCAGACCTAATAGACATCTACAGAACTCTGCAATCCAAATCAACAGAATACACATTGTCTCAGCACCACATTGGACTTATTCTAAAACTGACCACATGATTGGAAGTAAAACACTCCTCAGCAAATGTAAAAGAATAGAAATCACAACAAACTGTCTCTCAGACCACAGTGCAATCAAATTAGAACTCAGAATTAAGAAACTCACTCAAAACCCAACAACTACATGGAAACTGAACAACTTGCTCCTGAATGACTATTGGGTACATAACGAAATGAAGACAGAAATAAAGATTTTCTTTGAAACCAATGAGAACAAAGACACACTGTACCAGAATCTCTGAGACACAGCTAACGCAGTGTTTACAGGGAAGTTTATAGCACTAAATGGCCACAAAAGAAGGCAGGAAAGATTTAAATTCGACACCCTAACATCACAATTAAAAGAACTAGAGAAGTGAGAGCAAACAAATTCAAAAGCTAACAGAAGGCAAGAAATGACTAAGATCACAGCAGAACTGAAGGAGATGAGACACAAAAAACCCTTCAAAAAATCAATGAATC
>NW_012104076.1:973705-975112 GCF_000951045.1 Mandrillus leucophaeus
GACTTGGAACCAACCCAAATGTCCATCAATGATAGACTGGATTAAGAAAATGTGGCACATATACACCATGGAATACTATGCAGCCATAAAAAAGGATGAATTCATGTCCTTTGTAGGAACATGGATGACGCTGGAAACCATCATTCTCAGCAAACTATTGCAAGGACAGAAAACCAAACACTGCATGTTCTCACTCATAGGTGGGAATTGAATAATGAGAACACTTGGACACAGGAAGGGGAACATCACACACCAGGGCCTGTTGTGTGGTAGGGGTAGTGGGGAGGGATAGCATTAGGAGAAATACCGACTGTAAATGATGAGTTGATGGGTGCAGCACACCAACATGGCACATGTATACCTATGTAACAAACCTGCACATTGTGCATATGTACCCTAGAACTTAAAGTATAATAAAAAAAATTAAGGTATTACTTTTTTTAAAGACATAATGCTATTGTACACGCAACAGACTACAGCACAGTGTAAACAGAACTTTTATATGCACTAAGATACCAAGACATTTATGTGACTTGCTTTATTATGATGTTCACTTTATTGTGGTGGTCTGAACCAAATCTATATCTCTCAGGTAAGTCTATTTATATGTACCAATTGAAAAGAGAAAAATAGTTATTGATTAAATTTGATGAGGATAATAAAGATAAGAAGCACCATAAGCAAGATCATTTAAAGACTACTGAAAGAGGTTGGGCACAATGGCTCATGCCTGTTATCTCAGCACTTTGGGAGGCCAAGGTAGGCAGATCACCTGAGGTTAGGAGTTCAAGACCAGCCTGGCCAACATGGCGAAACCCCATCTCTACTAAAAATACAAAAATTAGCCCGGTGTGATGGTGCACACCTATAATCCCAGCTACTTGGGAGGCTGAGGCAGGAGAATCTCTTGAACCTGGGAGGCGGAGGTTGCAGCAAGCTGAGATTGCGCCACTGCCCTCCAGTCTGGGCAACAAAGTGAGACTTTGTCTCAAAAGAAAAAAAATTAAAAAATAAAAGATAATAAATGACTACTGAAAGAGTAAGAGCTATAAACTCTTCTGAATATGAAATGAGCCAAACACAAAATGATGGCATGTTTGAGTCTATTAGGATCATTAAAAGGATGCACAATAGAAAAAAATCAAAGTGTGTTTTATACTCTCTTGCCAGGCATCATCCTTCAGCCAGAGCTAAGTTAAAGGTAAGACTCAACAAAGGCCTGCCAATTGCCTCCAACTTCTTATAGATAAACTGACTGAGAGAGTTGGGAGTTACACAGAACACTTACTTATTGTAGAAAAAAACAGCTTTAACAGCTCTTTTAACTCGATCCCCTAAGAAAAAAGGTAAAACTTTAAGGCTTTTCTATCATTATTACTATTATTTTTTTTTTTTTTTTTTTTTTTT
>NW_012104076.1:975162-990560 GCF_000951045.1 Mandrillus leucophaeus
CCAAGACAATCCTAAGCAAAAAGAACAAAGCTGGAGGCATCACACTACCTGACTTCAAACTATACTACAAGGCTACAGTAACCAAAACAGCATGGTACTGGTACTAAAACAGAGATGTAGACCAATGGAACAGAACAGGGGCCTCAGAAATAACACCACACATCTACAACCATCTGATCTTTGACAAACCTGAGAGAAACAAGCAATGGGGAAAGGATTCCCTGTTTAATAAATAAATGGTGCTGGGAAAACTGGCTAGCCATATGTAGAAAGCTGAAACTGGATCCTTCCTTACACCTTATACAAAAATTAATTCAAGATGGATTAAAGACTTAAATGTTAGACCTGAAACCATAAAAACCCTAGAAGAAAACCTAGGTAATATCATTCAGGACGTAGACATGGGCAAGGACTTCATCACTAAAACACTAAAAGCAATGGCAACAAAAGCCAAAATTGACAAATGGGATCAAATTAAACTAAAGAGCTTCTACACAGCAAAAGAAAGTACCATCAGAGAGAATAGGCAACCGACAGAACAGGAGAAAATTTCTGTAATCTACCCATCTGACAAAGGTCTAATATCCAGAATCTACAAAAAACTTAAACAAATTTTCAAGAAAAAATCAAACCACCCCATCAAAAAGTGGGCAAAGGATATGAACAGACACTTCTCAAAAGAAGACATTTATGCAGCCAACAGATACATGAAAAAAATGCTCATCATCACTGGTCATCAGAGAAATGCAAATCAAAACCACAATGAGATACCATCTCACACCAGGTAGAATGGTGATCATTAAAATGTCAGGAAACAACAGATGCTGGAGAGGATGTGGAGAAATACGAAGGCTTTTACACTGTTGGTGGGACTGTAACCTAGTTCAACCATTGTGGAAGACACTGTGGCGATTCCTCAAGGATCTAGAACTAGAAATACCATTTGACCCAGTCATCCCATTACTAGGTATATACCCAAAGGATTATAAATCATGCTGCTACAAAGACACATGCACACATATGTTTATTGCAGCACTATTTACAATTGCAAAGACTTGGAACCAACCCAAATGTCCATCAATGATAGACTGGATTAAGAAAATGTGGCACATATACACCATGGAATCTGTCTCTTATACACATCTAGATGTGTATAAGAGACAGACCCAGGCTGGAGTGCAGTGGTATAATCTCGGCTCACTGTAACCTCCGCCTCCTGGGTTCAAGCAATTCTCCTGCCTCAGCCTCCTGAGTAGCTGAGACTACAGGCATGTGCCACCAAGCCCGGTAAATTTTTGTATTTTTAGTAGAGATGGGGTTTCACCCCATTAGCCAGGATGGTTTTGATCTCCTGACCTTGTGATCCACCCACCTGGGCCTCCCACAGTGCTGGGATTACAGGCATGCAACCGGCCCAGGCTTTTCTATTATTTTAACTCTTGATAATCAGTGGACTACAGACTGAGGACAAGAGAAGAGAGACCTTATTTCAAAAACTAATACCACTCCAATTTTGTAGAAACAAAGCCATTATTGCATATTAATTTATATCTGTAAAAGCACATACTATTACATGAAGTACAGGTGTAGTAATTTAAGGAAAAAGAATAAGCTGATATGTGCTTCCCCACATATATCACTGATAGTCATATAAGAAATTATGTTTACTGATAGATCATTAATCAACAAATTTTGTTATTTTATAAATCCAAAAGAAGCAATGTCCCAGGGCATAAGGCCCAGCTGCCTTAATTCCTTGAAGGAAAAAGGCATGTATTTATGGACCTAGTAATTTAACTGAGTCGCAGTGTCCTTTCAAGCTAACACCCTATACTGGTATGAGGCAGAATAATGGCTCCTCAAAGATGTCCATAGCTTAGTTCCCAGAACCTGTGATTACATTACTTTACATGGCAAGGAGGAATTAAGGTTGCAGAAAGAAAGTCGCTGCCTTAAAAAATAGATTATTTTCTGATATATCTGGGTGGGCCTAAAGTAATTACAAAGGTTTTTCAAACGTGGAAGAGAGATTTAGCAGAGTTTGTGTCAGAGTGATGAAACAAGAGAAAGACTTGACCAGCCATTGCTGGCTTTGAAGATGCAAATAGAGGGCCAGGCGCCAAGGAATGCTGGCAGCTTCTAAAGTCAGAAAAGGCAAAACAACGGACTCTCTCCTACAGCCTCCAGAATGCCCTATGAACACCTTAATTTTAGCAGTGAGATCCGTTTCAGACTTCTGATCTCAAGAACTGTAAGATAATAAATTTGTGTGGTTTTTAAGCCACTAAGTTGTGGTAATTTATTACAATAGCAATGGGAAACTAATAAAAGTGGTTTTAAAACACGATCATGAATTCTCTGACACTTGTCCCACTAAGTGTATGTCCCTCCTCTGAACAGGGTGGGCCTCTGTGACTGCCTCAATGAATAGAATTAAACAAGTCATGCTGCAAGACTTCTTTGGCTACATTAAAAACAGCCCTCTTGGGATACTTGCTTTTGGAACCCTGAGCTATGGTGTAAGAAATACATCTACCCTGAGGCCACCACCCTAGAAAAACCACAGAGAGAGAGGAAAAAGAAAGAGAGAGAGAGAGCATGAGCGAGCGAGCATGAGAGAGTGTGCGTGATTGATCCCAGGAGCCCAGGTGTCTGAATCTTTTCAGCCTAGGTGCTAGTCATGAATGTAGAAGTCTTTGAACTATACTCAATAATAATTTGATTGTACACTTAAAAATAATTAAGAGCATAATTGGACTGTTTGTAACACAAAGGGTAAATGCTTGAGGTGATGGATACTCCATTTACCCTGAGATTATTAAGCACTGCATGCCTGTATCAAAATATTTCATGTACCACAGAACTACATATAAATACTGTGTACCCACAAAAACACTTTTAAAAAGGAAGTGGAAAAAAGGAACTTTGAGATGATTAGCCCTTGCCATGTCTAGTAACAACTATGTGAAAGACCACAAGCAAAAAATGCCCGGCTGAGCCCTTCCTAAATGGCTGACCCGACATCAAGAACAAAATAAGTAGTTACCTTAAGCTGCTAAGTTTTGGGAGTAATTTGTTAAATAGCAACAAATAACATGCGCAACAATATATGCTAAGGAATTATCTTTTTCATTACTTAAAATTAAACTCAAAAGTACTTTTTTCAGTCATTTATGGAACAACAACCTCTGTCATTCCACATATGTTTTGAACATGCCAACATTGCGCAAATATCACCTCACATTAGCACCTACCTTGATACCAAAAGTGAATACTGTCATTATGATTTTAAATAGGAGAGCCAGGCATAACTTCACTGGGCTGAATATATTCCAACGCCTGCTGGACTATCAGGAATGTCATCGACAATTTTACTGGCATTCATGCCATTTCAGTAGTCACAACGAGAAGAGGATTTCAGGGGACAACAGTCTGTAAAAAACTCTTTGATCAGTTCACTGGTGTTTACCCTAGTGTATGGATTAGGAAAGGCAATGACAGCAATAATGGCTGCAACAATAATGATTTCCAGAAGGCGATACTTTCCAAATTTGGTGGACTTGCGTCGAAGACACCGGGCAATATTTGCCCTAATGAAAAAGGCTCCCCAAAGCCCTCCAAATACCCCTAGGAGAATAAAAGGAAACAGCTCAAAAAGGTACCATGGTGTGTGATACTCCACATAAAAAAGGACCAGATGGCTATTACCAAATGGATTGATGGACCTCAAAACAAATGCAGCCACTAAAGCAGCAGAAAAATGATCTCCATAAAGTTTTGAGAGGAAAATAATAGCTAACCAAAAAACACAAAAGAAAAATTAATGGTATCATTTTATAAGATGTTTCTGATATATTATAAATTGAATAGTAAATATCCTAGCTCTAAATTTTGCTGTAGTTAGAATTTATACACAATGGATTTTACTGTAATAAGAAAAACTGATGTTATTATTACTTTTGGAGATGGTGATCATCATTACAAATTCACAGTATCAATTTATTATAAATGTCTAATAAATGTTTAGAATATCTAGCACTGTTTTATTTTCAAAATGAGTTTCACATTCATTTTAATCCCTAAACTTTAATCCCTAAAGTATTGTTACTAAGGCATCTCAGCCATACTTCAACCTGTGCCTACAAACCACTTTTTGGAAACAGTGGTGGAAACAAATCGCATCAGCACTCAAGATTTCATTCTGCTGCAACTTTCCATAAGATCATTAAATTACTCAATTCAATTAAGCTAGGTGAGAAACAGCATACTACTCATCTTACCGCAAATATATACCTTTTAGATCTAAAATTCAGCTAAAATAAAATTTTAAAAATATATCCATACATCATGTAAAAAATACACATATAACATCCTAAGTTCTAGAATATTCTTTGTAGATCATAGTAAATTAATCATTTAAATGCTGTAATGCCACAAATAAAAATCTCTGATTTTCTTCAATGTATCTCTACTTAGAAGGTTGATTTTACTAAATTATTTGATAATCATACTTTCATAATTTAAACTTCCCAATCTTGGTAATATATTAGTTTTAATAACTTGACTTCTTAGTAACTTTACACAGATCCTACTGCAATAACCATCACTTCTTTTCTACTACAGCTCAAATATATTTGCACCACAATCCAGTGGATTTGTTATATGACTGCGTAGTTAATACAAAAGCTTCTTGAAACAATATGGCACTTAATTCTTTCTTGCTGCAATGTGTTGAGGATGGATCCATTTAATGTGGATGCAATAATCTAATATGTGATTAATTCTATAATTAACTAAATTGGAAACATGTTGTTGTATCAATTATTAATTCATCTTGAGACAAAGCAAGACTTACCTCCACTTGACTTATGATTAATTCTGCCCATGTTTTCCACCATAGACATTTCCCTCTCTTCAAATGTTGTTTCATTAGATCCTTAACAGCACTTTTTGTGGTTGTACCACAATGCACTAAGACAAATGCACTCCTTTAGGTCAGTCATCCAATCAGCAACAACGTCTATTAATCTGGCCAAGGCCCCTGTAAAAATATGTTCGAGATGTTCAAAAAATAAGTCAACTTTTTGGGAGTCGAGAACAATCTAGTTAAAAGGTGAGTGGAAAGCAGGAGACTCCTAAAAAAAGGGTCATTTAAGAAGTACATATAAATTTAAGATTTTCAAATTTTAGTTATAAACATATATTTTAAAACTGTAAAAAGTTATTTTTTACAATAAAATTGCTATTTTTGTTTGGAATTTTTAAAAGTTACATCATTCAAATTAATTGTGACCCAAAAAATAATGTTTAAAAGATACTGAAATATCTTCAAAAGACAGTTACTTGGCAGAAGGTTCACAAATCTAATTTTCAATCCATAACTTAATTAACAGACATATAAATGTTATCAATTTCATTTAAATTTAATGTTCATTAGAAACAATTATTGAAATTCATAGTATTCGTATTTATAGTTTTTTCTTAAATTACAGAAAACCATATATCAAGATTATTTTACTGTGAGAATATAAAAAATATACAAATTTATGGTCAAATCTGGGTCCTTCTCATATAAAAAGATCAGTAGGTTACATATACAGAGGCCATCAAATTATTATGCATGCGAATTAGGATTATCAGTACTTACTTCTATTCTCTATAAAAAATTTAATTTTGTGGTCTTCTGAACATAATCTTCCATCATGGAAGCTGAAACTTGATTACAACTGGGCTTAACATTTGTTTTCAGGTCCCCAACAGCTATTTCTTAAAATCTCACACATTGGGACTTTGTGGCCACGCTGTACAGCAGGGTGATGAAGGGGACAGAGCCTTGAACTAGATGGCTTTAATTCAGACCCTGGCTTGGCCACTTACTAAGTTGTATGACCTTAGTAAGACTAAGTTACTTTTCTTCGGCTTCAGTCCCCTCATCTGTAAAATGGCGATAATGACAGCACTGGTATCATAGGATGCCATGAGGTTTAAATACATGCAAACTTTTCAGAACAGTGCACGACACATAGGAGGCACTCAATAAATATTGGCTATTTATTATGGTGTTAACATCAAAAGATACTTTATTGGTCATCTAATCCAAACCACTTATTTTACAGATATAGAAACTGAGCCCAGAAAGATCAACCAAGCTGGATAAACACTAAAGTGACAGAGCCAAGACTAGATTTGGAAGCCTCCTGCCTCCTAGTCTTATATTTAAGAAGATTTTTTGAAGAAGAGAAACACATGCTTTTTAAAATACAACGGTACCTGGAAAAAAATTGAGGAAAGGAAGGAAGAACGATTTATACTTCTGTTAACTAAAAATGATTGCTTGAAAAATTTTCTTTGCCTGGTGCCAATCCTATTAGCGTTACTACTAGCCATTTGTAACCTGACCATGCATCGTACAAACATTTTGTCATTTCCTATGCTGATTCTTTCTTTTTGCTGCTGATTTGAAATTAGAAACATTTCTGTTTCATTTTACAAACTGTGAATAGAACCCACAATTCTAGAATTTAACAATTTTTCTCATTTACCATACATAGAACAGTAATTTCTGAACGAAATAATGGAAAAGGTAAGTTTGGGGCAAAATCACTACCTTATAGACAGTTACTATACCTGTAAACCAGATGACAAGTCTTTACTCAAGATCTGCATTTTATTTTTTATAAAAAGGGTCCACAAACTACATAAAATCTGACCAAGATTGTTTTAAATTGAATCAAATTTGAACTTCAGTTGGTGCACATAACTGTATTTTATATATATCTTCTGTAAGACAATATGGTTTGAATTGTCTGTCATTCTCTTATCCTAGCAGTTAAGTGGATTATAATGTTCTTTAAAAGATAGGATCTGTGTATAATAACACCATGCCCATAAATGCAATGTGTTACAGAATAATCATGCGGACAAAGGGACCCCCTCAAAATTTATAGGCCTTTTAACATGCAGGTTTGGAGAGCGCAGATCCCATTGGTAGAGTCTAGAGGTTCTTTTTTACTGTGTAAGGCAAAAGTGTCCTCTACTGGATATAGTGTAGGAAGTTAGGAGATTAACAAGAGAGTAATAGATTTGATCCAGATCGCACTATACTAAAACACAAGAAGGTAAGTCTCACCTTTCTTACAAAGAATGTACTTCTAAACCTATCCCTAACTAGTCCACACCTCTTCTGTTCTACTAGGATTGTTGCTTTAAAAAGCCATATTCTCAGTCCAGGACTTCAGTGCTCAACTGTTCTGAAGGAGGGCTGCAGCTGGAATTCAATGACCCAGTCTATCTCAAGCATCGGGTCTATTTGAAGTCACAATGCTCCACTAAAATGACACAGTCAGTTCCAAGTTGAATGAGGCAATTTTACTCCTTCTACCCTGTAAGCAACCAAACACAGATATTAACCATTTTTTAGAATTAGAAATAGGTTATTTCTTTCAAAAATAATCACTAACCTCCATGTTGCTTTTCCTCAATAAAAATAAATGTAATGTGTAAGAAAACATGATAATATTAAGTCATTTTCAGACTGAGTCACTGCTGTTTTCTTTATATAATTGCTTGCACAGCACCACAATCAGGTCACTTAAGTAGCTGCTTGATAGTGTACCAAGTAAAAAAGATACACGTACAGAGAATTCAATCAACACTGTTCCTAACAAAAATCTGGAAATCATTTAAATGTTCTTCAATATAGCATCATATAAATAAATTGCAGTATACCTCTGTAATGAAAAATTCTTCAGCAATTAAAAAAGAATCAGATAGATGTAGTGTTATGCAGGAAAACGGCAAGATGCCTAAAAGTATGCTAAAAGTCAGGAATTATATATATGCGCCTATATTTTTAAAAATCAGAAGATAAACCATAAAGTTAAAAATGTAAATTATTACTTTAAGGGGAAGAAGACAACAGGTTGGATGGGACAGAGATAGAAACTAGACTTCTTTGAACATACTTGTTTTGTATGTTTAACTTTGGAACCATGGAAATGTTTCATATATTTATAAAAAAAAAAAAAACTAAATCTAAAAAGCAAATCTTAAAAATTGAAGTAAATTAAATGAATCAAAGGTGCATCTAATTGGTAACATAATGACACAGAAGAAACTATCCCAAGGGACTTTACAACAAAGTAATTTGTATGTAAAACTGTGGTGGAATAAATAAAGGGTAGGCCAGACACAGTGGCTCACGCCTGTAATTTCTGCACTTTGGAAGGCAAAGGCAGGAGGAATGTTTGAGGCCAGGAGTTTCAGACCAGCCTGGGTAACATAGCAAGAGCCAGTCTCTTCAAAAATATATATACATATATATATTAGCCAGGCATGGTGGTGTGCACCTGCAGTCCCAGCTAACTGGGAAGCTGGAGGCAGATTACCTAAAATTTTTCAGTGGGCATAATGTTGGTGATGGTGTTGGTACTGTTATTCTGACAATGTCGTACCTGTGTATTGTGAGGTAAATGAAATGACTATGTTTGTGATTTTCAGATTTTTGGCAAGACTTAAAGGAAATGCAGATTTAAGAACTAGAGGTTTAGCCCTATAGTTATGAATTTAAATTAGAAGAGTCATATATACTTAGAAGGTTAGAAACAATTGCCAACTCAGAAATAACAAGTACCACCTAGTGCCCAGATTGTACCTGTATTATATTTTCCTTCAATGGTATCAGAGCTCCTTGGAGAAATGGCTGACTCCAGGTTTACTGCAGGAAATGTCTACGATGAATTAGGATTAGGATTAGGATTATCTAAGGGCATGACAAAGGACAAAGACAGCAAACTAAACAAGCTCCCACTAATCTGAAATGGAATAACATGAACATCAATAACGATAATAACTGTGAAGATTAAAACACAAATATACTTAAATCCATGAGTCCATGAAGACACAGAAACAACAACCAAACAAGCAAAAAAATCTCATTGGTCAACTTTGAGGATGCTAAGGAACCTAGTATTTCAAGATTTCTCCCTTTTCTGTACCATCTGTACTTCAGGGAATCCAA
This sequence comes from Mandrillus leucophaeus, assembly GCF_000951045.1. NCBI lineage: Eukaryota > Metazoa > Chordata > Mammalia > Primates > Cercopithecidae > Mandrillus > Mandrillus leucophaeus. Next base: position 984,182 of record NW_012104076.1, read on the forward strand.
ATGGTTGATGTGGGGTAAACTCTCTATAGAAATATGCAAGCTAATAAATAAAAAAGGAACAACAATTAAACTGCTACCATTTTGTAAAATACTGAAATAGTAACATTTGAAAGTACAGAATGTCAACTTGCTTCAAAATAATCTGGGGTAGGAAGGCTACAAGTATAACAAAGAAGTCACGGAAAAAAAGAATTAGGTTGCGTATATGTACTGACGTAGAAAGACTTTAAAATTTAATGTAGGTCAGGCACAGTAGCTCCCACCTGTAATCCCAGCATTTTGGAAGGCCGAGACAGGCCGATCACTTGAGGCCATAAGTTTGAGACTAGCCTGGCCAATATGACGAAAACCCATCTCTACTGAAACTACAAAAATTAGCCAGGTGTGGTGGTGCACACCTGTAATCCCAGCTACTTGGGAGGCTGAAGCATGAGAATTGCTTGAGCCTGGAAGGCAGAGGTTGCAGTAAGTCGACATCACACCACTGCACTTCATCACACCACTGCACTTCAGCCTGGGTGACAGAGCAAGACTTTAATCAAAAAAAAAAAAAGAATGTTTTAAGAACAATAGTAAGAATATAAATGTGTGGAATTTTCCAGTTTTAAAAATTTTTGTTTATATAAGCATGGATCAAAATGTCAAAAAATATTTGATTGGTCTAGATGATTAACAAAATTAGCTAGGACACGTATTGGCTACTTCATATATTGCTATATTATTTGCAATGCTTTTAAAGACTGAAGACTAACCATTAACATACTCAGAGAAAAAAGTGTTTTAGTTTGTTTTGAAGGATGACAGGGTCTTGCTCTATCATCCAGGTTGGAGGGCAGTGAGGCAATCATAACTCACTGTAACCTCAAACTCCCAGGCTCAAGGGATCCTCTTGCCTCAGCTTCCCGAGTAGCTAGGACTACAGGCACAAGACACTATACCCAGCTAGTTTTTGTTTTGTTGTGTAGAGATAGAGTCTCCATATTTGCCCAGGCTGTCTCAAACTCCTGGGATCCAGCGATCCTCTGCCTCAGTCTTCCAAAGCACTGGGATTACGGGCATGAGCCACTATGATCAGCCTGTTTTGGTTTCCTTTGGTCTCAGTTTTCTCTAAAATTTTATGAACATAGTGTCATGGATATTCTCCAGGTACTTTAAAATACACTTAAATCCCAACTCTATTTACCTAATGATCATACAAGACACAGGATTTATAGTGTGTCTGATCTAGGCACTTTGGATTAAAATAGTGATTTTCCAGGTGCGGTCCGCAGACACCTTGGAGGTTCCCTGAGACCTTTTCACACTATAAATCCTGTGTCTTGTATGATCATTAGGTAAATACAATCATACTTAGAAGTATACATTCAGAGACATTATCAGTATTCAGGTTGGGATTTAAGTGTATTTTAAAGTGTGGTAGCTGGAGAGTATCCATGACACTATGTTCACAAAATTTTAGAGAAAACTGAGACCAAACGAAACCAAAACAGGCTGGTCATGGTGGCTCATGACTGTAATCCTAGTACTTTAGAAGGCTGAGGCAGAGGATCGCTGGAAAATACTGTTTACAAAATAATACAAGACATTATGTGCCTTTTTCACTGTGTTAATATTTTTACTGAAAATGCAAAACCAATGGCAAAACTGCTGGCTCCTTAGCAAAAATCACGCAGTGGCACTCAAATGTACTGGCAGTCATTACATTCTTGACTGCCATGCTTCCCAGTAAAAATAAACAAACAAACAAATAAATAAATAAAATGCCAGTTTCAAATAAGAGCATCTTTGATGAAGGAGTAAAAATTGCTACGCTTCAATCACTGAGTCTTTTTAATATTTTGTGTGATGAAATAAGAACTATGCATAAGTAACTATGCATAACTACGTATGTCTGCTGCACGTGGAATTATGAGGTTATGTCCTAAAGAAAAGCACTTGTGTAATTTATCTGAGTTGCAAAATAAACTAGACACTTACATGGAATACCGTTTTTACTTGAAAGAGTTACATCAAATTATGCTTTTTCAAACTTGGGAATTTGACAGGTGTTTTCTCAAAAATGAAACAAAGTAATCCTGTCATTTTTAAGTTTAAAAAAAAAAGTGTATTTGTTTCCAATGATAAAATTTGAGCCCTCTAGTAAAAATTAGAATTTTAGAAAACTTGTATCTATCACTGTGAGGACAGGTTCCCAATACTTCGAGACTTTTCTGAAGAGATCAAAGGTAAAATTAACAAATGTGAATTTTAAAATATTGTATTATACAATAAAAGTGTCAACATGTAAAAGATCCACATAAATCAGTGAATCAATATTTTCCAAATGATCACTGCCGAAATCATATATTCCAAGTTCAAGGTTTAAAATCAATGGATTTTAATGTAATAGAAGACAAACTTCATTGATGCAGTGTCAAAGCACATCTTCCAACTAATCTTTAAGAAACTAACAACTGTCACTTTGATGTAGTATCAAAGAAGAATATTTGCAATAATCTTAAAAGACTATTGTAATACTCAATAGCTTTTCCAACTATATTATCTGTGTATAAGGTTATATTTTCTTCATAAACTTCCATAAAAACAACATATAACATACTGAATGCAAAAGTAGATATGAGAATCCAGCAGTGTTTTATTAAGCCAGACAATAATGAGATTTATAACAAATATAGTGCAATGTCATTCTCTCACCAAGTTTTTTTGAAAATATATTTTTGTAAAAATGTTATTTATGTTAACATGTAATGGATTTTGTTACTGTTATTTTAAAATGAATTAGTTTTTTTTAAAAGTCCTCAGTTTTAGTGTATAATATGGTAAATATCCGTTGATAAAAACCACGTAAACCAAGGCTCCTTGGGGGTCTTCAATATTTTTAAAGAGTTTCAGGGGGATCTGACACCAAAAAGTTTAAGAATCACTGGATTAAAGCACCGATCTCATGTACTGTATTTTTAGATACTCCCTAAAGGTATATATCATCTGATGAATCTCAGAAGCTGTACCTTTCATACACAATATAGTGTAATTTCAAGTTCAGGTTTCACACACATGTATACATTAATATGGAAGCTTATAATTAATTTGTGTAAATAGTCATTTTCATTGACAAGTAAATTTCCAATACCGAAATTATATAGGGCCTTTTGAGATTTGGGATTTTATTTTTCTAAAATATTTTCTACATTGGGAGGCTGAGGTCAGCGAATCACTTGAGGCCAGGAGTTTGAGACTAGCCTGGCCAACATGGCGAAATCCCATCTCTACTAAAAATACAAAAATTAACTTGGCACGATGGCACACACCTGTAATTCCAGCTACTTGGGAGGCTGATTACAAGAATCGCTTGAACCTGGGAGGCAGAGGTTGCAGTGAGCCAAGATTGTACCACTGCACTCCAGTCTGGGCAACAGAATGAGACTTTGTCGCAAAAAATACACATTTTTTGTTTTTTCAAAAATGTATTTTGTATAAAAACTAGGCATATTGGCACACATATGTAGTCCCAGCTACTCAGGAGGCTGAGGCAGGAGAATCACTTGAACCCAGGAGGCAGAGGTTGCAGTGAGCCAAGATCACGCCACTGCACTCCAGCCTGGGCAAAAGAGTGAGACTCCGTCTCAAATAAATAAATAAATAAAGTACCTTGGATTACATTAGCAGTAAGGCACGACCACAAACCAAAAGGACCCAGAGAAATATCTCAGAATCGAATACTGGAAAAGGGGATAAAAGAAAACAGTAAAATCCCACAAAACTATCTGCCCCCAGTAGATTTCTTATTTTTCAATAGGTAAGAGTTACGCAATGAGTTTCCTCTTTTTGCCTTAGCTTCTGGGCTGCTCAAAACCAAAAATCATGCTGATCTCCATATCTTGAACTTGGCTTGTTCTTTCCCCCAGCTCCTGTGCTGTATTTTTCCCTTTCCTTCTTATTTTGTCTTCCTACTGTATTTCCTTGTTTTTTTAGCTACCTGAAATCCTATCTGGAAATACATGGGGCATAAATAAACTTTAAAAAGTTAACACAGAAAAAGAAAAAAATATTTATCACGTATGAAATGTAGACATTTACTTATACTAAATGTAAACATATTTTGGCAGCCTGAGATCATTGGCAGAAATACGTTACTAAATGATCTAATTATGCACTATATTTTCTTAAATTACTAAAAACACTTCCTCATCTATGCCTTTCTCTGTCTTTACATTTGTCTTGCACCCAATCAATAGTATGGAAATCACCATATGTACCAACACCTGGAATTGATTCATCCAAAAGATCCAGTAAATGTGTAGAACTGTTAATGCTGCCTCCGTTTGTCATTGTATAATGAGTTCCTACAGAGGAAAAAAGGAAAGATGAATGTTTTTTGAAGAGACAATAGTGAGCTATGTGACCTTCTGAGAAGTTCATTAAGTTATACAGAAATGATATCACTTGAAATCATTTCAATTAGAGAAAAATGTTAAGAAAAATTATCCTAAACTTGGAAATAAGGCCAAAAGATTATGGCGTGTCCTTTTAAAGTCAAACCCAAATGTCAACACAATTAGCCTGCATAATATCACCTGATGCTTTGGAAAATTTTAAAAGACTATTTACTACTGATTAGGGAATAGACTCTGCATAGAAAATGATTTGTAAAAGATATATTGAAAATAGTAATTTGTATCTGCTAAAATACAAATGAATTATGTCCAGTAGCAAAAATAACCCTTAGAGTTGTGGTTTTATTTGTTTTTGCCCTGCAAGAATTTGCTTTCTTTCACTGATGATATACACTTCAGTCTCATACATCCTTCTCTGAATCAGCCCTGTCATCAGGTTGGTTCCCTCAGTAGAGTCAAATTAACTTGGCACATGTTCACGATATATCTTATATGAGTATCACAGACTTGCGAAATGTATCAGGAAGGACATTAAAAGATAGCTTAAGAAAAAGAAACACAAGTGGCTTTTAAATATGAAAATAAGCTCAATCTAACACATAAAAAGAAATGCAAATCAAATCCACAATATCATTTTCGTCTATCAGATTATAAAGATAAAGCGTGTGAATGCACTAAGTTAGCGAAGTTTAAAGAAAGAGGCCCTATCACAAAATTAGTAGTTTAAATGTGAACCGGAATAATCCCTTTGGGAAGGCAAAAACTAACAAAATTTAATATACACAGATGCTCTTCAATCTAGCAAGTTCACTTCTAGGTTTTTTTTGTTTTCTTGCAACTACACTTGCATAAATCCTTGAATAAATCCATAAATTACGCACAATGTGGGCAGAACATCTTACTATGTGCTATAGAAAGAAAACAAAAACATATTAATGCCAAAGTGCTTATAATCCAAAACAGGTTGGCAAAGAGCTAGAGTAAATATTTTAGGCTTTGGATGCCACACGGTTGCAGCAACACAATTCTGCCATAGCAGCACAAAACAAATCATAGATAATATGTACATGAATGAGTCTGAATGTGTTCCAATAAAACTTTATTTACAGAACAGGTGAAGCACAGGATTTGGCACATGGCTCATAGTCTGTCAATCCCTGATCTAAAGTGTTTACAGTAGACTTTACAACTGAAGACTTCTATTCAGAATTTTTTTATATAAATAGCACTTTTCTATACAGTGTCAAAGATACAAAGATAATTAAAAAAAAAAAAAAAAAACTGTCCCTGACTTCCAGGTGCAATATATTATAATCTTTTTAAAATATAACAAATTATATTTCAAAACAAAGTTCAAATATTGAAGTTCCCAGGTTCCAATATTCTTTGACTACAATTTTAGTCATGTTATCTATATTTAATTTGTTAAAAAGAAAAAAATCGGTAGCACCTGAAACTAGGTGGGATTAATCTAAGAAAATTTCCTTAAAAATGAATTTTAAATTGTAATTTGAAATTAATTAGGCTACAGTTTTACAATGAGAATTATACCTGTACATGCCATGTTAGATACGCTTAACACCTATTTCTGAAGGAAGAAACATATGATATGAGTACAGTCTGTAAAAGACAATTTATGTTACTGTTAGAAAAAGAGTTTTTGGGCCAGGTGCAATGGCTAATGCCTGTAATCCCAGGATTTTTGAAGGCCGAGATGGGTGGATTGCTTGAGCTCAGGAATTTGAAACCAGCTTGGGTAACATGGCAAAACTCCATCTCTACTAAAAATACGAAAAAAAAAAAAAAAAGGCTGGGCATGGTGGTATATGCCTGTAGTCCCAGTCACTCAGTAGGCTAGGTTGGGAGAATTGCTTGAGCCCAGGTCAGTCAAGGTTGCAGTGAGCCGTGATCGTGCCACTGCATTTCAACCCAGGCCACAGAGCAAGATGCTATCGAAAGGACAGGAAGGGGAGAGGAGGAGAGGG
>NW_012104076.1:990805-994414 GCF_000951045.1 Mandrillus leucophaeus
GAGATCGCGCCATTGCACTCCAGCCTGGGTGACAGAGTGAGACTCTCTCACAAAAAAAAAGAAAAGAGCAGAGGGGGGAAGGGAGGAGAAGGGAGGGGAAGGGAGGGGAAGGGAGGGGAAGGGAGGGGAAGGCAGGGGAAGGCAAGGGAAGGGAAAGGAAAAGGAAAACAGTTTAGACTGTAAAAAGCAGGCGTGGTAAGAAATATGATGATCCCGAGTGAATATTATTAGACTTGACAGTGGAAGTAAAGAGATACAAGCATTTTGGGAGGCAATTTGGAAATACTTGTCAAAATATAAGGGTTCTACTTCTAGGAATTAATGTCACAAGTGCACAAAAGCTTAAATATTTTATTGAACCATTATTTGTAATACCGAAAAATTCAAACTAATGTAAATGTATCATTTATTGTCAATGAATTAAATTACGTACATTTATGCAGTTGAATATAATGCAGCAGTTAAAAAGAATAAGGTTGATCAATATATACTGATATAAAACCTTAGCTACAATATATTGTAGTTTTTTTAAAAGGGCCAGGTGTAGATCAGCATTTTTATATGCAAATTACTGTGTAAAATTTATTTTGGTTTAAAAATTATGCTTCATGTTCTAACCCAATGCAGGGAAGCTAAGAACCTTGAAAAGGGTTAAACAAAATCGTGTAGAGAACATAAATGACCTCATGAAGCTGAAAAACACAGCACAAGAACTTCATGAAGAAGTGTCAATAGCTGAATCAATCAAGTGGAAGAAAGAATATCAGCGATTGAAGATCAACTTAATGAAATAAACAAGAAGACAAGAATAGAGAAAAAAGAATAAAAAGTAATAAACAAAGCCTCCAAGAAATATGGGACTATGTGAAAAGACCAAACCTACGTTTGATTGATGTGCCTGAAAGTGATGGGGAGAATGGAACTAAGTTGGAAAACACTCTTCAGTATATTATCCAGGAGACATTCCCCAACCTAGCAAGACAGGCTAACATTCAAATTCAGGAAATACAGAGAACACCACAAAGATACTCCTTGAAAAGAGCAACCCTAAGACACATAATCTTCAGATTCACCAAGATTGAAATGAAGAAAAAAATGTTAAGGGTAGCCAGAGAGAAAGGTCAGGTTACCCACAAAGGGAAGCCCATCAGACTAACAGCAGATCTCTCAGCAGAAGCCCAACAAGCCAGAAGAGAGTGGGGGCCAATATTCAACATTCTTAAAGAATTTTCAACCCAGGATTTCATATCCAGCCAAAATAAGCTTCATAAGTGAAGAAGAAATAAAATCCTTTACAAACAAGCAAATGCTGAGAGATTTTTGTCACCACCAGGCCTGCCTTACAAGAGCTCCTGAAGGAAGCACTAAACATGGAAAGGAACAACCGGTACCACCCACCACAAAAACATACCAAATTGTAAAGTCCATCGACTCTACAAAGAAACTGCATCAGCTAACAGGCAAAACAACCAGCTAGCATCATAATGACAGGATTAAATTAACACATAAAAATATTAATCTTAAATGTAAATGAGTTAAATGCCCCAATTAAAAGACACAGAATGGCAAACTGGATAAAGAGTCAAGACCCATCAGTGTGTTGTATTCAGGAGACCCATCTCATGTGCTAAGACACACATATGCTCAAAATAAAGGGATGGAGGAATATTTACCAAGCAAATGGAAAACACAAAAAACACAGGAGTTGTAATCATAATCTCTGATAAAACAGACTTTAAACCAATAAACATCAAAAGCGACAAAGGAGGGTGTTACATAATGGTAAAGGGATCAATGCAACAAGAAGGGCTAACTATCCTAAATATATATGCACCAAATAGAGGAGCACCCAAATTCATAATGCAGGCTCTTAAAGACCTACAAAGAGACTTAGATGCCCACACAATAATAGTAGGAAACTTTAATACACTACTGTCATTATTAGATCAATGAGACAGAAAATTAACAAGGATATTCAGGACTTGAACTCAGCCCTGGACCAAGCAGACCTAATAGACATCTACAGAACTCTCCAATCCAAATCAACAGAATACACATTCTTCTCAGCACCTCAATGCACTTATTCTAAACTTGACCACATAATTGGAAGTAACACACTCCTCAGCAAATGCAAAAGAACAGAAATTATAACAAACTGCTTCTCAGACCACAGTGCAATCAAACCAGAACTCAGGATTAAGAAATTCACTCAAAACTCAACAACTACGTGGAAACTGAACAACCTGGTCCTGAATGACTACTGGGTAATTAACAAAATGATGGTAGAAATACAGATGCTCTTTCAAACCAATGAGAACAAAGACACACTGTACCAGAATCTTTGGGACAGATTTAAACCAGTGTGTAGAGGGAAATTTACAGCACTAAATGCCCAAAAGAGAAAGCAGGAACGATCTGAAATTGACACCCTCATATCAAAATTAAAAGAACTAGAGAAGCAACAGCAAACAAATTCAAAAGCTAGCAGAAGACAAGAAATAACTAAGATCAGAGCAGAACTGAAGGAGATAGAGACACAAAAAAACCCTTCAAAAAAATCAATGAATCCAGAAGCTGGTTTTTTGAAAAGATCAACAAAATAGATAGAGTGCTAGCCAGACTAATAAGAAAAGAGAGAAGAATCAAATAGATGCAATAAAAAATGATATAGGGGATATCACCACCAATCCCACAGAAATACAAACTACCATCAGAGAACACTGTAAACATCGCTATGCAAATAAACTAGAAAACGTACAAGAAATGGACAAATTCCTGGACATATACAGCCTCCCAAGTCTAAACCAGGAAGAAGTCAAATCCCTGAATAGACCAATAACAAGCTCTGAAATTGAGGCAGTAATTAATAGCCTACCAACCAAAAAAGTCCAGGACCAGACGGATTCACAGCCAAATTCTACCAGAGGTTCAAAGAGGAGTTGGTATCATTCCTTCAGAAACTATTCCAAAAATAGAAAAAGAGGGAATCCTCACTAACTCATTTTATGAGGCCAGCATAATACCAAACCAAAACCTGGCAGACAAACAATAAAAAAAAAATTTCAGGCCAATATCCCTGATGAACATCAATGTAAACATCCTCAGTAAAATACTAGCAAACTGAGTCTAGCAGCACATCAAAAAGCTTATCCACCACGATCAAGTCAGCTTCATCCCTGGGATGCAAGGCTGGTTCAACATAGGCAAGTCAATAAATGCAATCCATCACATAAACAGAACCAATGGCAAAAACCACACGATTATCTCAATAGATGCAGAAAAGGCCTTCGACAAAATTCAACACCACTTCATGCTTAAAAATTCTCAACAAACTAGGTATTGATGGAATGTATCTCAAAAAAAAAGAGCTATTTATGACAAACTCATAGCCAATAGCATAGTGAATGGGCAAAAACTGGAAGCATTCCCTTTGAAAAGTGGCACAAGACAAGGATGCCTTCTCTCACCACTCCTTTTCAATATAGTGCTGGAAGTTCTGGCTAGGGCAATCAGGCAAAAGAAAGAAATAAAGGTTTTCAAATAGGAAGAGAGGAAGTCAAACTGTGTCTGTTTGCAGATGACATGATTGTATATTTAGAAAACCCCATC
>NW_012104076.1:995924-999482 GCF_000951045.1 Mandrillus leucophaeus
ACCATGGAATACTATGCAGCCATAAAAAAGGATGAGTTCATGTCTTTGCAGGGACATGGATGAAGCTGGAAACCATCATTCTCAGCAAACTAACACAGAAACAGAAAACCAAACACTGCATGTTGTCACTCATAAGTGGGAGTTGAACAAGGAGAACACATGGACACAGAGAGGGGAACATCACACACTGGGGCCTGTCAGGGGGTGGGGGGCTAGGGGAAGGATAGCATTAGGAAAAATACCTAATTTCTCTTAGGTATTTGATGGGTTGATGGGTGCAGCAAACCACCACAGCACATGTATACCTATGTAACAAAACTGCATGTTCTGCACATGTACCCCAGAAGTTGAAGTATAATTTTAAAAAAAGAAAAAAATTTTTGTTTCACAGGTATGCTTATGAATACAGAGAAAACAGTGTGACCAAACATGAGACAACATATTAATAAAGCTTATCTCTGGGGACTAGAATTGACAAATGCAGAAAATGAACTTTCATTTTCTACTTGGTACTTACAGGTGTACATATATGTATAAGCATATATGTATAAGCACAGTATTTTCACAGGACCGTGGATACAGCTATAAAAATAGAGACATTCTAATGAATTCAATCATCATTTAAGCAAGAGAGCAACAAACTGTTACAAAAAGGCCCAGATTCTAGTCCTGGACAGCTGAGTAACTTTAGATAAGTCACCTTTAAATATTAAGTATCCATCAGCATCCTTGACAACTATATGATATATTCTACAGCTTCTAATAAAGATATGTAAGCAAAGAAACATTTAAATATTTTCCAAAGCACTATAAACTTTGAAAGCCTCATACATAATTTCAAATCGGTGATTTTAGCATAAGTGATTATAAATTATACCGTCAAATTATTTTGTAATGTAGATCTTAATGTCAAAAATTACCTAGAGGTTACTACTGAAAATGTAACTAATTTTTTGATACAGAATATAAGGAGTGTCATTCTATACTAATGTTTAAAAAAATTATAAAAATAAAACATGAGACATGTTTATTTTATTATAGGAATTTCAAGGAATGGAGCAAAATTCCCAGACTACTCTTGGAGTCTTTCCAGTTTAAACAGTTTAAACAAACTCATTCTCTTTTGTTTGCAGATAAAGAAACAATTATATATGTTAAAGCCAGAGTCTGAACTTTTCATAATCACTATAAACATTCTTAGACTAGAGCAAGAGATCATTTGAAATCAATTTGTGGGGTGGGATAAGGGAGGAATGCACAAAGAACCATGATGCCAATACTATTAACTAATTTTATTACTGCTGAGATATGAGCCAAATAAACTATAGAGTAGGATTTTTTTAATAATTCTAAGACGCAGTAAGAACAAGACATGAATATAGAAGGGGCTAATATTTTAAACAATACAATAGTCCTAATAAATGTTTGTTTGCTTCTACCAGGTCCAACAGGGTTCTCGCTTACCTCCCTATTTATTACATTTAAATGCCTGCCTTGGAAGCCAGGAATGGTGGCTTACGTCTGTAATCCCAGCACTTTGGTAGGCTGAGGAGCACGGATCGATTGAGCTAGAGACCAGCCTGGGCAACATGGCGAAACCCCGTTTCTACAAAAACTAGCTGGGCATGATGGTGCACACCTGTAATCCCAGCTACTCAGGAGGCTGAAGTGGGAGGACTGCTGGAGCCTGGGAAGTAGAGCCTGAAATGAGCTGTGATTGCACCAATGCACTCCAGGCTGGGCGACAGAGCAAAACTCTGTCCCCAAAAAAAACTGTGCCTTGGAAGGATGTAAAACTTCTAAAAGGAGAGTAGTACACTGATTTCAGTGTTTTAGCAGAAGTACTCCAAGAATAATTTATATCATTCTTGGCCAAGGGTTTAAAGGCCCAATCCCTGCATCATGATGTCCATGTTCATTTATGTACAACACATATTCAAAAGCTTAAACTTAAAGCTTTAACAAAGTTCTTCCCCGCCCCACCCCCGCCATCCTAATTTTATGTAGTAACTTCCACTCTGTAAGAGCTACCTGAAAGGCCACACATTTTCTTGAGAAAGAACAATCAGAGAATAAATATAACAGGAACATTTATAATATCTTGACATATGTGAGAATCTCTGACTCGGCTTTCCATATAATATTAAAACTGATCATTTAGAAAACGTATTTGCAGGGAAGAATCAAAATCCTCTTAGGGCTTTCTGGTAAGATGTACAGTACTTCTGTGGTATTCTGACCAAAAATGCATAAAATTAATCTTGTAAGGAAAAACCAGATACACCTGAACTAAGGGAAACTCTGCAAAATAAATGGATTGTATTCTTCAAAAATGTCAAGATTATAAAAGATAAAGAATGACTGAGGAACCATTCAAGATTAAAAAAGAAATGACAACTAAATGTAACATGTGCTCCAGGATTAGCGCCCAGACCAGGAAAAAAAAAAAATCTTCTTTCTTTTGTACTAAAGGACAGAGTGGGACAACTGGCATATTGGAAAATGGTCTGCAGATCGTGTCATAGTATGGTATCAACGTAAATGTTCTGATTTTGAAAAGCGTAGAAGTGTACATTAGCTATATAGAAGAAAATGTCCATTCTTGAGGGAATACGCCCTGAAGTATTAGGAGTAAAAGCACATTGTGTCTGCATTTTACTCTTTACATGGCTCAGAAAAAAATACATAGTGCATACATGCCCTATATCTATATAAAATGCTACATATTATATATTATGCATATAATGGCATATATAATACTTGGAGAATAGAGACATAATGAACAAATATGGTAAAATATTAACATTTCAGGAATTGGGTGATGGGTATATGGGATTCTTTGTACTATTTTTAAACTTCTGTAAGTCTGAAGTTACTTTCAGAAACAGCCTACTATGAAATATTTTGCAAACTTCATTTTCCTCCCTACGTTTCCCTTCTCTGGGTAGAGCTGAAGAAACATGTACTACTGATCTTATACTCTTTATGCAAAAACATAAAAAGCGAAATTTCTATGCCACTTAACAAGTATCCATAATACATCACTAGCCCCATTTAAAGAATTTCCAGGCTCTTTGTAGCATGGAGATAATAAGCAAACAAAATATACATTTCTCCGATAGACTTATGAATAACGAAGTAGAAAAGTACAGACTGCTGTTCTCATTTTTATGAAGTAGAAAAATGTACAATAGTGCAATAAACATTTACATTAAGCATGTCTCTTGCTTTCAGTGACTTTCAAATAATTACTCTGTGGAAACTACTCTAAGAATTTTAATTTACAGAACGATTCAGCAATTCAAAATATCTGAAAACCAGAAAAATTTCTAATATTTAAACATTTACTTGAGTATATGACATTTCAAATATTTTCTCTTATAATTTGTTCTACCAAACATGGAAATCTAAGTAGTAGGAAGAAAGCAAAGAAAAGGAAAATTTCTATTCTAAACTGGACAGAAGACACTGTATTTCTTTTTTCTTTTTCTTTTTTTTTTGAGACGGAGTCTTGCTCTGTCGCCCAGGCTGCAGCGCAGTGGCGCAATCTCCACTCAC
>NW_012104076.1:999532-1001058 GCF_000951045.1 Mandrillus leucophaeus
GGGAAATTTATAGCACTAAATGCCCACAAGAGAAAGCAAGAAAGATCTAAAACTGACACCCTAACATCACAATTAAAAGAACTAGAGAAGCAAGAGCAAACACAAAAGCTAGCAGAAGGCAAGAAATAACTAAGATCACAGCAGAACAGAAGGCGATAGAGACACAAAAACCCTTCAAAAATCAATGAATCCAGGAGCCGGTTTTTTGAAAAGAACCACTAGCAAGACTAATAAGGAAGAAAAGAGAGAAGAATCAAATAGATGCAACAAAAAATGATAAAGGGGATATCACCACCGATCCCACAGAAATACAAACTACCATCAGAGAATACTATAAACACCTCTATGCAAATAAACTAGAAAATCTAGATGAAATGGATAAATTCCGGGACATACACACCCTCCAAAGACTAAACCAGGAAGAAGTTGAATCCCTGAATAGACCAATAACAGGCTCTGAAATTGAGGCAATAATTAATAGCCTAATAACCAAAAACAGTCCAGGATCAGACGGATTCACAGCCGAATTCTACCAGAGGTACAAGGAGGAGCTGGTACCATTCCTTCTGAAGCTATTACAATCAATAGAAAAAGAGGGAATCCTCACTAACTCATTTTATGAGGCCAGCATCATCCTGATACCAAAGCCTGGCAGAGACACAACAAACACAGAGAATTTTAGACCAATATCCCTGATGAACATCGATGCGAATATTCTCAATAAAATACTGGCAAACCGAATCCAGCAGCACATCAAAAACTTATCTACCATGATCAAGTGGGCTTCATCCCTGGGATGCAAGGCTGTTTCAACATACACAAATCAATAAATGTAATCCAGCATATAAACAGAACCAAAGACAAGAACCACATGATTATCTCAATAGATGCAGAAAAGGCCTTTGACAAAACTGAAGAGCCCTTCACGCTAAAAACTCTCAATAAATTAGGTATTGATGGGATGTATCTCAAAATAATAAGGGCTGTTTATGACAAACTCACAGCCAATATCATACTGCATTGGCAAAACTGGAAGCATTCCCTTTGAAAACTGGCACAAGACAAGGATACCCTCTCTCACCACTTCTATTCAACATAGTGTTGGAAGTTCTGCCTAGGGCAATCAGGCAGGAGAAAGAAATAAAGGGTGTTCAGTTAGGAAAAGAAGAAGTCAAATTGTCCCTGTTTGCAAATGACATAATTGTATAGTTAGAAAACCCCATTGTCTCCATCCAAAACCTCTGTAAGCTGATAAGCAACTTCAGCAAAGTCTCAGGATACAAAATCAATGTGCAAAAATCACAAGCATTCTTATACACCAATAACAGACAAACAGAGAGCCAAATCATGAGTGAACTCCCGTTCATAATTGCTTCAAAGAGAATAAAATACCTAGGAATCCAACTTACAAGGCATGTGAAGGACATCTTCAAGGAGAACTACAAACCACTGCTCAGTGAAATAAAAGAGGACACAAACAAATGGAAGAACATTCCATGCTCATGGATAGGAAGAATCAATATCGT
>NW_012104076.1:1001198-1003918 GCF_000951045.1 Mandrillus leucophaeus
CCAGGATGGTCTCAATCTCCTGACCTCGTGATCCGCCCACCTCGGCCTCCCAAAGTGCTGGGATTACAGGCATGAGCCACCGCGCCCGGCCAAGACACTGTATTTCTAATGTGATCACAGAAATGCCTATATACCTTACATGAGAAGTAATTTCGAAGGTATTATGTTTTCTAACAACAATGGCTTTAAAATAATCCTATTAAATTATTTCTTTGCATATAGTTATCTCAAACCTAGATTTGTATAAAGTATAACTTATGTAGGCTAAAATGAGATAAACACAAAAAAATTATACATATGTTAAAATTTTCTAAACGCAACAGTATAAGTTATCCAATTTACCTCTCAATTTCATCTTACGCATGAATAAAGGATTATCTTTTAGGTAGAGTCCCAGCATAAATTAAAGTTCTCCTCTACATAAAGTTCATCTCTTCTTTTTCCTATAATAATATTTCAAAGGCCAGGCACGGTGGCTCACACCTGTAATCGCAGCACTTTGGGAGACTGAGGCAGGAGGATCACTTGAGGCCAGGAGTTCAAGATCAACCTGGCTAACATAGCGAAACCCCAACTCTACTAAAAATACAAAAATTAGCTGAGTGTGGTGGCGCACACCTGTATTCTCAACTCCTCAGGAGGCTGAGGTGGGAGATGGCTGGAGCCTGGGAGGTGGATGTTGCAATGAGCCAAGATCACCACACTGCACTCCATGCACTCCAGCCTGGACAACACAGTGACACCCTGTCTCAAAAAATATATGTGTGTGTGTGTGTGTGTGTGTGAAAGTTAATTAGGAAACGATAATATGGCTTTTCTAAAACTGATATCTGGAGGAAATTCTACAAGACAAAGAGACATCTTTAGGATGAAATAAAGATACTAGTGAGACAGCAGCTTCCTTGGTTATGCCTTTCTATCTCTCCTCAGTAAAAGCACTTCTTACAGTTAGATTTTAATAATCTAAAATGATAGAATTTACCCTGGACTTCCCAGTTCTCCAAGCATATGCAGTTCTCACTTATCTGTGAAGACAGTAGTAGAGCTGTAGTGGAATACCTCCAGGAAGCAAGTTTCCTTAGTCCACACCATTTTCCTGTCCCCTCCACATACCTTCCCTCCACCAATTCAGTCAAAGACATCCATTGTCATAGGAAAAGAAATACACAGCAGAGCATGGAGAACACGATTTGGTATTATGGTATCCCAGTTTCAAATGCAGGCTTCTGAAACCTATAGAAGAGACAAATTTTTTTTTTTTTTTTTTTTTTTTAAGTTCTGGGATACATGTGCAGAATGTGCAGGTTTGTTACATAGGTATGCATGTGCCATGGTGGTTTGCTGCACCTATCAACCCATCATCTAGGTTTTAAGCCCTAAATGCATTAGGTATTTGTCCTAATCCCTTCCCTTGCCCCCCATCCCCTGACAGGCCCCGGTGTGTGATGTTCCCCTCCCTGTGTCAATGGGCTCTCATTGTTCAACTCCCACTTATAAGTGAGAACATGTGGTGTTTGGTTTTCTGTTCCTGTGTTAGTTTACTCAGAGTGATGACTTTCAGCTTGATCCATGTCCCTGCAAAGAACATGATCTCATTCTTTTTTATGGCTGCGTAGTATTCCATGGTATGTATGTGCCACATTTTCTTTATCCAGTCTATCACTGATGGGAATTTGGGTTGGTTCCAATTTTTTGCTATTGTAGATAGTGCTACAATAAACATACATGTGCATGTGTCTTTATAGTAGAATGATTTATAATCCTTTGGGTATATAACCAGTAATGGGATTTCTGGGTCAAATGGTACTTCTAGTCCTAGATGCTTGAGGAATCGCCACACTCTCTTCCACAACGCTTAAACTAATTTACACTCCCACCAACAGTGTAAAACCATTCCTGTTTCTCCACAGCCTCACTTGCATCTATTACTTCCTGACTTTTTAATAATCGCCATTCTGATTGGTGTGAGATGATACCTCACTGTGGTTTTGATTTACATTTCTCTAATGATCAGTGATGATGAGTACAACTTACAAGGGACATGAAGGACCTCTTCAAGGAGAACTACAAACCACTGCTCAAGGAAATAAGAGAGGACATGATATAGGGGGAGGGGGTGGTGCCCAAGATGGCAGAATAGGAACAGCTCCAGCATCCAGCTCCCAGCGTGAGCAACACAGAAGATGGGTGATTTCTGCATTTTCAACTGAGGTACCGGGTTCATCTCACTGGGGTGTGTCAGACAGTTGGCGCTGGTCCGCAGGTGCAGCCCGAACAGCGAGAGCTGAAGCAGGGCAAGGCATCACCTCACCGGGGAAGTGCAAGGGGGAAGGGAATTCCTTTTCCTAGCCAAAGGAAATTGAGACATGCAACACCTGGAAAATCGGGTAACTCTCACCCCAATACTGCGCTTTACCAAGGGTCTTAGCAAATGGCACACCAGGAGATTATATCCCACACCTGGCCCAGAGGGTCCCAGGCCCACGCACCCTCCCTCTTTGCTAGCACAGCAGTCTGAGATCTAACTGCAAGGCGGCAGCTAGGCTGGTGGAGGGGCGCCCGCCATTGCTGAGGCTTAAGTAGGTAAACAAAGCCACCGGGAAGCTTGAATTGGGTGGAGTTCACCACAGCTCAAGGAGGCTGACCTGCCTTTATAGAATCCTCCTCTGGGGACAGGGCATAGCTAAATAAAAAGCAGTAGAAACCTCAGCACAGGTAAA
>NW_012104076.1:1008419-1031357 GCF_000951045.1 Mandrillus leucophaeus
AGTTAATGGGTGCAGCACACCAACATGGCATATGTATACATATGTAACAAACCTGCACATTGTACACATGTACCCTAGAACTTAAAGTATAATTTTTAAAAATAATTTTTAAAAAATTTTAAAAAGATAATGGCAAGAATAGTGCTTCACATTTACAGGTGGTCATTTAAATCTCTACTGGGTAAATGAATAGTATAAAAGAGGCATATGCTATTAAAATTTATTATGCCTTTCAGTCATATTTAACTGTCTACACTGCAAAGACTTGTAAGTTAGTACCAAATCCCAAAGAAGTTTACCAAAGATACACAACCAGGCAGCAGCAATGCTAAGCCCATTACTCAATTCACTGTTTTCTGTTGCCATCTCAAAATAAGAAACCACATCCTTAGTTAGAGATGATCAGGTGGACATTAAGACATCTGTGTAATTGGAAACAAGTTCCACATTCAATTATTATGTCTACATATAAGATGAGCTGTATAGTACATGAATAAAAAGATTTATTAAATTTGCTAAATTTCATATTTAATATATTTAAAAATTTATTAGAGAAATTAGAGTAAACCCATTTTATGACCTAAAGTTGTAAAGGGCTACAAAGAAACTAGAAACTAAACATATATTAATTTAAAAACAAGAAACAAAACCTTAAAGTACAATTTAAGCTACAAGTCTCCTGCATAAACACAAAGCCGAGACCTTGATGCTGGGAAAATAGCCAAAATTACAAACTTAATCAATGTGGCAGGTAATCTGTTCACACTTTGAAATCCTGATACAAAGCATTTCTGACAAGCCATGAGATGGCATAAAATTAACCATACTAAAGTATCAGTTATTTTTAGAAAATCAAGCTAAAGGTAGTAACATGAACCAGATTTTATTGAAGATTTGAAATTCAGACACTGCGGGCAAAATACATTTCAAAACAGGCTTCGTTTTATACTATTGTAGAAACAAGGAGTTTTTGACACCAAATAAAGAATCTTTTGTTGCTCCTTTAATTTATAGACACTTAGACGAATTAATTTTTAAGAAGAGGTTTAATTTTCTAGTTGGATAAAATATTAGGGCTAATAAAAGTATAATAAGGATCTGAATCCTAAAATCACTTATAAAGAGCCTACAGAATGTCCCTCTGGCAATAAGAATATCATATAACATCTAGACTTTCAAATAATGTGCAAAAAAATGCTAACTACTGATAATTTTCAGAGGGAAGAAAAAGGAAAAAACATCTATTATAATAGAAACCAAAAAAAGCTTTATTTAGATACGTTGCTGAGCTAATGAATGTCAAAAAATAATTTCTGGGAGAAACTTGAAAAAAATAAGACCCCAAACTTTTATTTTAATGGCAAAGCTACACTTTTTGTGCTTTAAGTTCATCGTTAGTCCTTTAGGGTCTGGCACTCTTCTAACTTCCACCTTTCTACACTACCCCCTCTACTGACTCACAACAAAACTGCCTTTGTTGTACCAAATTAACCCAAGAACAACATACTAGGCATTTCCTCCCATCATAGCATTTACTCATTTTATTATATCCATCAGGAATGACGTATCGGGTTCCCTTGCGTATGTGAAAACAGTCTGCTTTTGTAACACTTGTCAAAAGGAGACTCATCTCCTCTTCCCCAAAGAACACTGGAACTTCAGGGGAAGAAGAGATTTCTATCATTTCTCTCATTCACTAGAAGTTTACTAACTTCCTCAGGATTTTGTTTCTTTGTTTTTAAACTTCTTATGCCTCTACCAGACTTAAAACACAAGTTCAAGACTTAAAACACAAGTTATTATGAAGATACGTGTAGTGAGAAGCAGTTTAGCCTCATGATGAGAGTATGAACCAAATATCTGAATGGAATTCTGACTTTTTCTTAACATTTCCTCACCTCAGTCCTGTCAACTGGAAAATGGGGATTATAATAGTGCCTACTTCATAAACCTGTGGTGAGGATCTAAATGATTTCGTACACATAAAGCACTTCGAACAAGCCAGGCACAATGGCTCACACCTGTAATCCCAGCTAATCAGGAGGCTGAGGCAAGAGGGCCACTTGAGCCCAGGAATTGGAAACCAGCCTAGGCAACATAGTGAGACTCTCTCTAAATAAAGATTTGTGTCTTTCAAATTAGCCAGGCATGGTGTTGCATGCCTGCAGTCCCTTACCTGGGAGGGTGAGACAGGAGGATCTAAGCCCAGTAGTTCAAGGCTGCAGTGTGCTGTGATCACTCTACTCTTTCACCCAGGCTGAAGTGCAGTAAAACAAAAAAAACCACTTAGAACAGTATCCAGCTAACAGGAAATTCTAATAAATTTTAGTTATTATTAATATTACTATTTTTATCATAATTCTCCACAGCACCTAGTAGTGCTACATATATATATACATATGCTCACTGTGAATGAAACAATATTTAAATAATTTTTAAAGGCCCCTCCTGAAGTAAACGGAGGCTCAGGCCCAAAAGATCAAATCCGTTATAAAGGGTTGGTAGAAGAAAGAAATTTGACCTCCAAAACTACTTAAACATCTTGAACAAATAAAAAAGAAGAAAGTCAAAGTGTAAAACTAACAGTCCAAATAAGCCAAGTATTTTTCCTGATAAAAAGGAAGAGACATCTTGAGAGAGCTTGATTGTTTCTATATAGGAAATCTACCCCTAAAGATAGCTATTTGCGAAATGTCATCTTAATTTCTAATCTATCAATAGTATATTAAACTAATTCTATTTTGAATCTACTTATACTTCTAGACATTATTTACTTAAGTAGGAAGTTTCACTATTTACCCTCTCGCAGTGAAAAGTAGTATTAAATTCAATTTACCCAACAAAGGTAATCCCTGGCTATAGCACTCAGGGATTTAGTACACAGATCCTTGTTTACTTTACTGATATGCTTCACAATTTTATACTGCCTCTTCACTATCAGCCTGAAGATCAATTGTAATCATTATAGTCCTGTTCTTCCTCACAGGGAAGCTGATTCCATTTTTTCGATTTGTTAGCTGCCTGTCCCCATCAGTTCCTTTGTGTTGACCCATGGTTACAATAGGTCATAAATTATGGAAAACAAGTAACATCTTACGCATAGACACTAGGATACTACAGTATATTTGAGGTAATACAGTACCATCAAACAAGCCTAATAACTGACTTATCTCTACTATAAACACACAATGTTACTTTCAAATAACAATGGTTTATATTAATAGATTAAGTCTCATCAAGGGATAAAGAACCTATCTGTGTTGCCAAGAGTGGGAGTGATTTAGATCCTAAGCAAGATTCTTAAAGGATTATTTATGAAAGTATAATGGAAATAAAAAGCTTATGTTTTGGTAATATCAGGAACCATGCGTACTCTCACATAAGTTTTGGCTTATTTCTTATTATTTGCATATTTTACACTGAGACAGTCCATAAGTAAGTTCTGTCAAAGACTGTCAAGCTTCACACAAAGAACTTACATTTCTGAAGCCCAGGTATTCTAGTTTATCATCATTAACAACCAAATGTTGTAATAGCATGGGGAAAATATGGTCTGTCCTGTTTTACAGTTTAATTACTAATTAGCAAATAATGTGACATTTGAACAGTCACTATCCATTCACCTTGCTTCCTGTTTAAAGAAATTCTTATCAAAAAACTGATGGTGAGAACATAGGAAATAGAAGAACTTACGATCATAACATTAAGAATTAAAAAAAAAAGCTCTCAGTTGTGTGATTATGAGAAATTATTTTCTTCTTTATGCTTTTAGATATTTCTTCCAAATGGAATGCTCAAGTAAGCCTTAGAAGTTAGTAGCTATTTACCTCTTCTGTGTGTAGTGACCATGGCAAATGTCTGCAGGTTCCTTTGGGGAAGGTTAAGCGAAATAGTCTCCATATGTATTTGTGATGCTTTTGAAATTTTCTTTCTCAAGCATACCTGCCTCCTTTTCAAAGGACTCTGGGTCTAGGAAGTGACTCAGTCTAAAAATTGGAAGAACGGTCACAATTCTCTACATATTGATCAATTCAGGCAAAAGCTTGAAGTCAATCAGGTCCAATTTTTTTCATATATACCAGTAATCTGGGTGAACCCCCTTTCAAGTTCAATCTTTAGGACTCCATGATCAATACCCCAGCAATTAAAATACCCATTAAAATACCCCAGCAATAACAAAACAAAGTAAGACAACAAGATCGTATTTCATCCCTAAATATTTTATCATGTCATCCTAAAAACAAAGGTCATTATCTTATAATACCACCACCACATCTAACAAAATTAACAAATTAGTATCATCTAATACCTAGTTAATATTAGTGTATCTCCTCCTTATCCCCAAAATATCTTCTTACGATTGATTTATTACATTATATCTTATTATATTATGTCACAATGTAGTACACATTACATTAAAATACATTAAATAGACTTCTGGTTTCATCTCAGAGATGTAGAGAGCTGGAAAAAAAAAGCATCACTAGCACCTTTACAACAAGAAAAAAGCTGCACAAAGTGGAAAGTAGCAACTTTTCTTGATCTCATCCATCAACTGAGATCACAGGGCAGACAAGTCATCTGCAATCTGGGAAGGAGAAATAGGATGGCAGCATTCAGCAACGTGGGGCCGATGCCCCTTGAAGCCACATAATCAGTAAGAAGTTTCAACTAGAAACTCTAAGAATAAAATAAGCCTCTATGAGCCCATGCTAATGCAAATCAAAGATAGAATAAAATAAATAAATGAAACAAACGGGACAGCTCTTCCCTACAAAAGAATTATCATTAATAAATGCAGAAGGAATGAAGGTCATAGAAAATAACCCTTAAGACACCACAGTAATAACTGTGGCAAGATTCACAGATGAATGCTAAAATTATGGGCAAAACATTACAGAGAAACAGGATATTTACATAACCTCAAAGTATCTTAACCAAATATTTATTATTCTTAAAATAGGTACACAAATTATCTGATAATCCACCCTCCAAGAGATGGAGCTTAATTCCCCTTGAGAATGGGCTGCACTTAGTGACTTGCCTCTGAAGAATAAACTATAGACAAGGTAACGTAATAACCACACGATGGAGAAACCTGGAAGACACCACCTTATCCAAATGATCACATTTCACAGCACCAGTAAAAAGTTGCATTGATGTCAGGTAGCCTTTGACATAATGTGATGAAAAAAATACTTCACCTTAGTGGTATCTTTGCCCAAAACCTGTAACTCCAAGCTAATCATGAGATATCATCAGCAAACCCAAACTAAGGGACATTCTGCAAAATACCTAATACTCTTCAAAAATGTCAAAGTCATTAAGAAAACGTAAAACCATGAAACTGTCATAGATTACAGGAGAGAAAGGAGACATGCAACTAAAGGCAGTGTAGTATCCTGGACTCATTCCTGGAAGAGAAAAAAAACATTGGTTGTAGAATGATTGGTGATATCCAAATAAAGTGTGTAACTTAGCTAACAGCATTGCACCAAAGTTAATTTCCTAGGTTTAGTAACTTTATCATGGTTATGTAAAATGTACAAATTAAGGGAAAGTGGGTAAAGGGTATGCAGGAACTCTGTATTGTCTTTACAACTCTTCTGTAAATCTAAAATTATTTCAAACTGAAGGCTTAAATTATATATATTAGCATTGTATATGTTTATATAAGTAGCTGTTGATCTGTATCACTATTTATCTTATCTGTCTAATTATCTAACTAGACCTAGAGTGAGAGAGAAAGAGAGAATTCATTTGGATGTATACATTCCAATGTGAGTCTTAAACCAGTCTTTCTGATTAGTGGAATAACTTCACAACTCCATTTAGTAAGGCTCAGGGCATTTCCTTTTTGCTAAAGAACAAGAACTTGATCACAAAGTTCTCCTATGAGAAGGGTAACAGAGAACTTGTCTCTCATTTTCTCATTTAATTCTGCTGTGGTTAGAGAACATATCCTTTAACATTTCAATCTTTTGAAGTTTATCAAAGCATTTTATCATACTGGTGGGAAATGTTCCCCCACACATTTGCAAAGAACGTGTTCTGAAGTTGTTGGGTGGAGTGTTCTATAAATGACAATTTTGTCAAGGAATTTGATAGATGATTAGATCATCCAAGTTTTGTCTTTTTGCCTATTTGTTCTATCAACTACCAAGAAAGCAGTGTTAAAATCTCTAAGATGATTGTAGATTTGCTTGTTTCTCCCTCTAGTTCTGTCACGTTTTGCTTCATGTATTTTGAATCTCTGTTATTAGGTGCATACACATAATTGTTTGGTCTCTATGATGTATTGACCCTTTTATTAAATATCACAAATGGTCTCTATCTCTGGTGAATCCTTATAATTAAGGCTACTTTGATGTTAATATAGCCACTCAAGCTTTCTCATCCTTATTATTTGTATGGTATATCTTTTCCCATCTCTTTTTCAATTGCAATATATGTATCACTATACTTAAAATGTACCTCCTTAGAGAGCATATAGTTGGACTTTGTTTTTTATAAAATCTGACTATTACTGCTTTTCAAGTGGAGTATTCAGCTATTTATATTTAATCAATATGATTGTGGTTAAGTCTACCATCTTGCCATTTGTTTTAAACAATTGTCTTTTAATAAAATTAAGGAAAAAATTGTAGTATTTTGTATTTATTCACATAATTACCATTGCAAAGTGCTCTTTACTCTTTTCTATGGATTCGGTTTTCCCTCTTATATTATTTCTCTGTAACTTCAACTAAATCCTAAAGGATTTCTCACAGTTAAAGCTTACTGGTGATGAATGCCCTCAACTTTCATTTATGCTAATGCATCCTTATTCCACTTTCGCTTTTGAAGGGCATTTTCTCTACATATACAATGCTGGGTGGATATGCATTTTGAGGAAGTTTGTTCTTGTGTTTGTTTGTTTAGCACTTCACCAATACAGCTCCATTGTCTTCTCCCCTCCATCACTTCCATTTAGAAATTACCATAATTTGTATCATTGGTCCCCTCTGTGGAAAAGTATTTTTTCTTTACCTGCTTTAAGATGTTTCTCTTTATCTTTGGTTTTCAGCAATTTGATTGCAATGTGCTCAGTGGGGATTTTTGTAACTATCTTGTTTGAGTATGTGGAACTTAGGTGTGTAAAGATTACATCTGTTACCAATTTTGAAAAATTTCAACCATTGTTTCTTCAAATATTTTTCCACTCCAGTTCCTGCCTCTCTTCTCTTCTCTCTTCTCTTCTCTTCTTTCTCTCTGTCTCTGTTTCTGTCTCTCTCTCCCTCTCCCTCCCCAGTGAAGGAATCCCCAAATGGCACCCCATAATCTCCCCATAGTCTAGTACCCTGCTGCATAAATTCCAGGCACTTGAGCAGTCTTGAACTCTCACCTCTGCCTGCTCAGCTCAGAAAAATCACCATAATGTGCTTGACCCCATTAGCCTATACTGGAGTCAGGCAGAATGATGAGGGCAAACATAGTTTCCATCCTGTATTAGTCCATTCTCACATTGCTATAAAGAACTACCTGCGGCTGAGTAGCTTATAAACAAAAGAAGTTTAACTGACTCACGGTTCTGCAGGCTGTACAGGAGGCATGGCTGAGGAGGCCTCAGGGAACTTATAATCATAAGGCAAAGGGGAAGCAAGCACATCTTCTCACGGCAACAGGAGAGAGAGTGAGCAAAGGGGAGTGCCACACACTTTTAAACCATCAGATCTTGTGAGAACTTACACACTACCAGGCGAACAGCAAGGGGAAATCCACCCACCTGATCCAATTACTTCCAACCAGGTCCTTTCCCCAACATTGAGAATTACAATTCAACATGAGATTTGCGTGGAGACACAGAACCAAGCCATATCATACCCCTTGTGTTTCCCTTCTCTCAAGCATCACAGTCCTGCACTGTCTATTGTTCAAAGCTTACAAAGAGACGATGCCCCATATATTTGTCCAGTTTTACAGTTGTTTATGATAGGAGGAAAAGTCTGGTATGAGTTACTCCATCACGGTCAGAAGCAGAAGGACATCCTTCTCACAGTGTTAATAATAATAGGTAAGTCAAGACATAACACAATTGTCCACCAATGGTAAAGCAGTTAAATTATAATTGTATCATGGAAAACTAAGGAAAATTAAAGATTATATTTCACTGGGGAAAATGATGCAGAAATATCTGAGTGACCTATTTCAAATTTTAAAGGTAGATTACAAAATGGACGTTCGTTAGTGAGGACACTAAGCATTAGCCAGGTGGAAAAAAAAACAGCCAGAGAGCTATTTTGGTCAGAGGAAATACTGGCAAAGAAGCACTGGTTGTTGGACTATTTGGAGAACTGCAAAGAATTCAACTGAGCTAAAGCAATGGATATAGTGAGTGTTTAACAGAACCCGAAGTGGGAGAGATTAGCAGAAATAAGATTAAGCAGGACCTTGTGGGTGTGCTAAAAAATGTCTCTCCTAAATTATTCAGCCTTGAAAAGGAAGGAAATTCTGACACATACTAAAACATGGATGAGCCTTGAGGACATTACACTAAGTGAAATAAACAAGTCACAAAAAGACAAATACTGTATGATTCCACTTATATGAGTTTAACCTACAGCAGTTAAACTCAGAGACAGAAACTAGAATGTTGGTTGCCAGGGGCTGGAGGGTTAGGGGAATGGGAGGTTGTTGTTTAATCGATAAACAATTTCAGTTTTGCAAGATTAAATGAGTTCTGGTGATTAGTTGCACAACAGTGTGGATATAATTAACACTACTGAACCATATATTTTCAAATTGTTAAGATGATAAATTTTATGTTATGTGTATTGTACCACAATTAAACACTTTTAAATTGAAAAACAGTTTTTCTATCTGAAGACAGTGAATTGCTAAAGACGATTGTTAAACAGAGTGACATAACCACATTTTAGTTTAAGAGAGGGTGCCTACCTGGGGAGATAGATTAGAGGACAATAGGCAAGGAGGACTTGTAGAAGGCACTTGAGCTACTCAAAGTGAGAAATGATGAGAATCTGGACCAGGGGAGAGCAGGGAATAAGGGGAGAGACAGTAAAGAGACAGCCATTTAAGAGGTAGACTCGACAGAGTTCAACAATCAGCTGGGGAAGCAGGGGTGAGAAAGAAAGAAACCTCAGAGAACAACCAGAATGCCACGCTGGGAACTCAGGGAGTGGGAATATTGTGGAGATTAAAAAAAAAGACCAAGTTTGGGAGATCAAATTCAACCTAGACATATTAAGGATAAGGAGCAGGGATGTTCAGTTTATGTCAAATGCAAACTTAAAATTGTTTTAGCTCTAAACATCACCTTCAACAGACATTACCATCAATAAAATTGAAGAGAGGGTGTTGAGAAATACAGTTGTAAGTATGCAGTCTTTAAAATTGAATTGAATTATCAATAAAATCAAAGGGATACAAATCTTTCAAATTTGATAAAAGTTTTTCTGAGTCAGGCTTGGACCAAGATACATTCTATTTCCATGGATTATTGGATATCATAGGCTATTAAAAGTTTCTAATACTGTGATAGTCAAACAGGCTCCACTGACCCTTAGGTGCTCCAGTACTCTAAAAGAGAAGTTCTAGAAGCTGTTTCAAAGGCCACATTAAAAAAACATTAAAGATGAGTCTTCAAAGCACATGTATGTTTATACAATAAAAAAAGGACAAGGTAATTATTATTCCTCAATATTCTAAATTGTGGGGTTTTGAAAAATATATTCTAGTATTAACTTCAATGATAGGGAGTTTTTTTTTAATATGGCATGACCACAGTAGGCCCTATTTGGTTTTGTTGGCCCTCTGGGCAATTAAAACCCATCACTTTAAGCAGCAGGTTCCAAATGAGTTTTATAGGCATTAACAATGGCAAAATTAGAAGATGCATATGAGCAAAAGGAAGAAAATGAAAATCACCACTTGTAAATACATTTTTATATCAATAAAAGTTATTCTACAACATTTTCTGCTCTCCATTTAAGCCATTAAATTTTGCCTAAATATGATTCACAGGTAGAATATAATGTTTTAAAAGCTTCAGTGGAATGACAGCTACAACACTGTAAATTGTTGATTATAGTATCTGCCAAGTAGATGCTTTTAAAAGCAAAAATAAAATTCATAGGAAGACACTTTACTATGCAGTACCAAACTAAGCTGTTTTAATGATCTTCTCTTAGACTCTTCGCAAAGGCTACATTTGCAGTTTCTCCTACTCCCATTGACTCCACCCCAACCCAGGAAATCCTGTATCAGAGAAGTGTCACTAAGGAATTAAGGAAAAAAATTTTTTCTTAATTTATGGCAAACAGCTACAATGCTGTTATTATACTCAATCAGATAATTGCATCTCAGTTGCTTACACAAGCTTAGTCCCAAACAAACACACATTTGACTGACAAGTGAAGAGCTGAAGAAGTCAAGAAGGAAAACCATGACCTGCTTTTGCCGCACAGCTTGAAAAATTCAAGTGAAAAGGAGAAGAAAGACTATTGTTTCAGTATTTCTCTTTCAGACCATGGTGGAAAGTCAGTACATGGGCGGCTACATGTATGCACTCCTTTTTGATCTTTAAAACAAATACTGGTTTTTCTTAACTGCATGAAAACAATTAGTATCAATAGTAATGAGTTTGCTAAGAATTGAAGGGCAAGATAAGCCATGTCTACAAGGGAAACTTATGGCAATGTTGGTGTCTCTCACACAAGTGTGTCTTGGAAGTACATGCTCTGTTGCACAATATATGGCAAGCTCTCCATGCCACTTATAGCAATCTTGAGTGGACTGGAAGAAGGGTCATGATACTCTGCACAGGTATTCATAAACTGGACATACATGATCCTCAAATAACACAAACTCACAAACCTTATGTTTGGAAGTGGTCTCAGAATTTAATCTTTTCAATCTACCCAACTGAGGGACTCCCCTCAATACAATGCCTAGGAGTTGGTATTCATAGAAGTCTCTGGCAGAAAAAAAAAAATGTATGAAAGAGTTAGCAGGGTGGAAAGAAGATTTCAAGGGTATAGAGTAAAACTTTTCCCCCATTTTCCCTGAAGAAATTGAGAAAGTTTCTAAAAATGAGGTTGGTGAAAGATTAAAGAAAATTAGAAAATCATTTAGCCTTGAGAAAAGACAATGATAGTGAACTTTAAGATAATGTTTTTCTCTCGGGGTATGACCAGTTTTCTAAATATCCACGAGGGTCACAAAAGGAAACATTTTAAATCATAAACCATTTCATTCTCTTTTTCATTCTATTTAAATTATAAAGCACAGAAATGTCCTGAAAAGGAAAAGCTAAATGCCACAGTGGGCTTCTGAAGGAATGTGGCTAAACACAGTCTTTGGAGATGTTTGAAAACTGGACTGATTTAAGTGTAGCCCAGGGTCAGGCATGGTGGCTCATGCCTGTAATCCCAGCACTTTAGGAGGCTGAGGTGGGCGGATCACTTGAGGTCAGGAGTTCAAGACCAGTCTGGGCAACATGATGAAACTTGTCTCTACTAAGAGTACAAAAATTAGCCAGGTGTGGTGGCGAAACTTCTCTCTACTAAAAATACAAAAATTAGCCAGGTGTGGTGGCGAACAACTGTAATCCCAGCTACTCAGGCAGCTGAGGCATGAGAACTGCTTGAATCCAGGAGGTGGAGGTTTCAGTAAGCCAAGATTACACCACTGCACACCAGCCTGGGTCACAGAACGAGACTGCCTCAAAAAAAAAAAAAAAAAAAAAAAGAAGAAGAAGATAAAAGAAGAGGAACACAGGATAATTCCACTTATGAATGAGGAAAATAAGGTGTTAAGTATAGCCCAAAAACAAGAATGGCTGGATGACCTCTTGAAGACCCCAGTCCTGTGGTATCAAATGCACTGCCTCGGTGCTCTCCAGTATATTTCCTGTGCCTAAGGAAGAATCCAGGAAGTTCATTGACTACGGAGGTCAAAGTTAAGGAGTCCAAGAATTCTGCAGCATTGCCAAGAATCTCAGAGATTATTGATGATTTTTTAGGATGAGTGAGCAACTTCATGAAGGAGAGAGGAAAACAAAATGCTTTGGTGAAAACTGAAGCTTTTTCAAAGCAGTTCTGCAAATTTTTGGATTCATTTCCCATTCAGTTTGGGATTTGATTTTAACCTACCTACAAGTTAATAAGGTAGCCCAATGTTGTTTCATGGATGCTGGCAGGAGACATAGGACCTCTAGTTTAGAAACAAAAGACTTTGTTGCTCATGGTACAGCAAACAGCCCACACATCAATAGTTTATGTCAATTCCACTTGCCCTCCAATTCTCACATGTCCTGCACAGAGTAGACTGCTCTATAGGAGAGGAACACTGAGCTTGAGGGGCTCAACATTTCATAGCAAGCAATAAGCAAGGTGACTCTTTGTCCCAGAGAAAGACATTGCTTCATCCCTCAAGGTTGCCCACTGCAAACACAACCTTGGGAAATGGCCTGGGTGCAAAGCATCGTTGGCCTTGCATTCTTGGCATACTCAGCAAAATGTGTAGGAGTGTGAGATACCTATGTGACAATGTCCCTCCCATTATTTTCTCTTATCTCATTCTCTTGCCTAACCCTCCTCCCCTTCCTGAAACCATGGGGAGATGGAAATTCTAGTATGTGGGCTCAGATCCTTCCCATAGCCTAGCTCATCACACCTTTGAGGTCTGTGGCCTGAGAAGAATGCCCCCCACTCAGGAATTCTTATACCATTTCAGATTCTGAGAAATAAATGTCATCATCGCCGTAATCTCTTCTATGAGCACCCAGGAAGTAAGCGGGCTGTTCCTGCTTCTCTTGGCTTCCTTTATGCCTCACTGCCCACAGTTTTCATCTCCTCCCCCTTGGTGTCTAACTTTCATCTCTGTTTATTGTCTCAACAACACTCAAAACATCTTACCATACTCCATATACAGATCCCAAAAATTCAGTTTTCCTTTTTTTCTTTTCTTGCTCTGTCCCCCAGGCTGGAGTGTAGTAGCGCGATCTCTGCTCACTGCAAGCTCTGCCTCCCAGGTTCAAATGATTCTCCTGCCTCCGCCTCCCGAGTAGCTGGGACTACAGGAGCGTGTCACCACGCCTGGCTGATTTTTTTGTATTTTTAGTAGAGACGGGGTTTCACCGTGTTAGCCAGGAAAAAGTTCTGTTTCCTTAGTTGTCCCTCATTGAGGAACTGTATCCATAGTCATTTCCGAGAAAACACTGAAGTAAGTGTTTGGTAAGAGAAAAAGAATTAACATTTACTGAGCGTCTACTAGGTACGACTAGATACTGTACAAGGCAATTTCACCTATGGTATCTCACTTAATATTCACAATCCATAAGGTAGGAATTATTATTTTTTTCACATAAGAAAACAGACTCAGTGAAGCAGTTATCCTACCAACACCACAGAGCTGCTGGGAAGAATCGGCAAGATGTAAACAGAGATCCACGTGGCCTACTGTACTACAGTACGTTTGCTCAGCCATACCAAAGGGCTTCCACAAGTCACACAAGTGACTTGCAAGTATTCTTCATTGCTCTGAGCTGTGTTACGATATATGAATGCCAAGGCAAACTGACCATTTGCCCAAAGGAAGATATTTTGCCCTCTTACCACACACACACACACACACACACACACACACACACACACACACACTCATCTCTTGAATCAGAATTTTGGATCCAAAATAATTACACATTTTTGTTAACCATTTGCTCTTTTTTTTTTTTTTTTTTTTCCTCATCAATGCTATGTGCTCTCTGCTATGTGACAGTGAGAGGTGGCTGTGGAGTCACCTAAGGGCCTAAGGAGTATGTGGTTTCCAAGGTCTCTGGTCTGGGTCACAGGAAGTTAAAAAATAAAAACAAAATGAGGACAAGGTCAGCCATCTGGGTTGATCACCATGAAGCTACCTGCAGCGTTCAGTCCAGAAACAGAGCCACGTTTCCCTAGAGCTTACAACAGCTTCATGGTCAGGAGTAATCTATGAACAAAGCAGCCTGAGGGTCATTTGGAAGCTTCTGCTGAACTAAGGCAGAGAAGTTCAGAGCTCCCTACAAGACTCAAATTTGCTGACCAACCCTCACCCAGCTGCTGTCTTAGTTCCATCATTGTTGGTGTCTTCTGGGGATATAATAGAAAGTACACAGATTTTTAAATCAATGGATTTTAAAGCCTAGACCTACTCTATGACCTTGAGCAAACAATGCACTCTCTCTTGCCTTTTTCAAAGCAGTTCTGCAAATTTTTGGATTCATTTCCCATTCAGTTTGGGATTTGATTTTAACCTACCTACAAGTTAATAAGGTAGCCCAATGTTGTTTCATGGATGCTGGCAGGAGACATAGGACCTCTAGTTTAGAGACAAAAGACTTTGTTGCTCATGGTACAGCAAACAGCCCACACATCAATAGTTTGTGTCAATTCCACTTGCCCTCCAATTCTCACATGTCCTGCACAGAGTAGACTGCTCTATAGGAGAGGAACACTGAGCTTGAGGGGCTCAACATTTCATAGCAAGCAATAAGCAAGGTGACTCTTTGTCCCAGAGAAAGACATTGCTTCATCCCTCAAGGTTGCCCACTGCAAACACAACCTTGGGAAATGGCCTGGGTGCAAAACATCGTTGGCCTTGCATTCTTGGCATACTCAGCAAAATGTGTAGGAGTGTGAGATACCTATGTGACAATGTCCCTCCCATTATTTTCTCTTATTATCTCATTCTCTTGCCTAACCCTCCTCCCCTTCCTGAAACCATGGGGAGACGGAAATTCTAGTATGTGGGCTCAGCTCATCACACCTTTGAGGTCTGTGGCCTGAGAAGAATGCCCCCCACTCAGGAATTCTTATACCATTTCAGATTCTGAGAAATAAATGTCATCATCTCCGTAATCTCTTCTATTAGCACCTAGGAAGTAAGTGGGCTGTTCCTGCTTCTCTTGGCTTCCTTTATGCCTCACTGCCCACAGTTTTCATCTCCTCCCCCTTGGTGTCTAACTTTCATCTCTGTTTATTGTCTCAACAACACTCAAAACATCTTACCATACTCCATATACAGATCCCAAAAATTCAGTTTTCCTTTTTTTCTTTTCTTGCTCTGTCCCCCAGGCTGGAGTGTAGTAGCGCGATCTCTGCTCACTGCAAGCTCTGCCTCCCAGGTTCAAATGATTCTCCTGCCTCCGCCTCCCGAGTAGCTGGGACTACAGGAGCGTGTCACCACGCCTGGCTGATTTTTTTGTATTTTTAGTAGAGACGGGGTTTCACCGTGTTAGCCAGGAAAAAGTTCTGTTTCCTTAGTTGTCCCTCATTGAGGAACTGTATCCATAGTCATTTCCGAGAAAACACTGAAGTAAGTGTTTGGTAAGAGAAAAAGAATTAACATTTACTGAGCGTCTACTAGGTACGACTAGATACTGTACAAGGCAATTTCACCTATGGTATCTCACTTAATATTCACAATCCATAAGGTAGGAATTATTATTTTTTTCACATAAGAAAACAGACTCAGTGAAGCAGTTATCCTACCAACACCACAGAGCTGCTGGGAAGAATCGGCAAGATGTAAACAGAGATCCACGTGGCCTACTGTACTACAGTACGTTTGCTCAGCCATACCAAAGGGCTTCCACAAGTCACACAAGTGACTTGCAAGTATTCTTCATTGCTCTGAGCTGTGTTACGATATATGAATGCCAAGGCAAACTGACCATTTGCCCAAAGGAAGATATTTTGCCCTCTTACCACACACACACACACACACACACACACACACACACACACACACACTCATCTCTTGAATCAGAATTTTGGATCCAAAATAATTACACATTTTTGTTAACCATTTGCTCTTTTTTTTTTTTTTTTTTTTCCTCATCAATGCTATGTGCTCTCTGCTATGTGACAGTGAGAGGTGGCTGTGGAGTCACCTAAGGGCCTAAGGAGTATGTGGTTTCCAAGGTCTCTGGTCTGGGTCACAGGAAGTTAAAAAATAAAAACAAAATGAGGACAAGGTCAGCCATCTGGGTTGATCACCATGAAGCTACCTGCAGCGTTCAGTCCAGAAACAGAGCCACGTTTCCCTAGAGCTTACAACAGCTTCATGGTCAGGAGTAATCTATGAACAAAGCAGCCTGAGGGTCATTTGGAAGCTTCTGCTGAACTAAGGCAGAGAAGTTCAGAGCTCCCTACAAGACTCAAATTTGCTGACCAACCCTCACCCAGCTGCTGTCTTAGTTCCATCATTGTTGGTGTCTTCTGGGGATATAATAGAAAGTACACAGATTTTTAAATCAATGGATTTTAAAGCCTAGACCTACTCTATGACCTTGAGCAAACAATGCACTCTCTCTTGCATGTAAGCCCCATAAGGACATAGACTACATCTGTACTCATAAATGCCAAGTATATATTAGGTACTTAATCAACATTTATTTATCAACAATAATTTTCTCTGAGCCTCAGTTTCCTGGAGGATACCTGTATGAGTCTGTTTTCATGCTACTAATAAAGATATACCTGAGACTGGGTAATTTATAAAGAAAAAGAGGTTTAATGGGCTTACAGTTCCATGTGGCTGGGAAGGCCTCACAATCATGGCAAAAGGCAAAAGGCATGTCTTACATGGCAGTAGACAAGTCAGAATTCATGCAGGGAAACTCCCCCTTACAAAACCATCGAATCTCCTGAATCTTATTCACTCTCATGAGAACAGTACAGGAAAGACTCACCCCCATGATTCAATTATCTCCCACTGGGTCCCTCCCATGACATGGGGGAATTGTGGGAGCTACAATTCAAGCTGAGATTTGGGTGGGGACACAGCCAAACTATATCAATACCCACCTCAGATTGTGGTAGGGATGCAATGTGCTAATGCATTGAAACCTTCTGGCAGTGTCTAACTTACCAGAGATTCTTAATAGCTGCTAGTCACCGGCCTCATTCCTCTCCAGACTGCCTGATAAAGGGTGCTGAGGAAGGAACCAACACCTGCACACCTCTCTCTGGCTCTACCACCTTCCTTCTAAATTGAACAAGAAGCCAGCAGAAGACATTCACTTCTCAGAAAGAGAAGGCAAGCATGCAGGACCTTCTGGTTTGTCTATGCTTCAATTCAAATTAGGGTCTTAAAAAGTATGCTTTAAAAACTGCAATTATTTAATAACAGGGGATTTGGAAGTACAAGGGTCTTTTATTTTACTAATCTCCCTCTGCCTCAGGGAATAGGTAATTCTGGCTCTACCTTAGAATCAACACTGGCCCAATACATCCCATTTTCTTCCAGGTTTAACTTTATAGAAACAGTTCCCAACAGCCATGACCACTGATATTCACTTCTTGGGTCAGGTAAAATTCTCACCTGCCAGCAATAAGGCCACCTTTCTTTTCTTCACCCAGGAAGTCATAATGACAGCGAGTAAAAGTGATACCATTATAGAGAAAGTTTAGAATACATCCTCACCTATTTGGTTAGAAAGTAAACCATTTGCAAGCTTGACTACTTTACCCTGATGTTACTATTAAATTGCTGGTGACCCAGCTCACAGCTGACAACCCAGCTCACAGCACTGGGGTGAACACTCATCAACGATTAAGAACTATTGAAATTTTCAGAGTGTAGCTAATACAAATTTTCTTAAAAACTATTTCCTGATGGGATTTGTTTTGGCCTCAGCATTTTTAAGTTAATTTGGAGAAATTAACCTAAAGAATTATTAAGAAAATGTAACTGAGCTTCTTAAAGATGTGGGGCATTTCAATTTTTGTTCAGAGAAGGGTTTCATTCCATTAGCTTATGACAAACACACACACACACGATACTGTCTTGTGTAACCTTACACTTGACAAGAGACAGTTTACAGCATCTGCTCGGCATCACCACCAACCAGTTACTTGTACAATACCCATGGTGGGGGGACAGGGGCAATCCCAGAGTCAGGCCTTCTTACAAAACCTTTAGAAAATAGTTAATTCAACAAATGATAGGCCCACTATTTCTCCTAGCTCTATACTGGGAAGCTTCCAAGTTTAGTCACTTAGCTATCAAAGAGTTGTTATGTTCTCTGTCTCTGTTCTTTCTCTATCTTAATATCTAATGCTCTTTGATCTCTCTGATTTTGACGTTCCCCAACCATACTCATTATTCATGAGCCATGTAGAGGTGAGAAGGCAAATCTTTCTCCTTCATATTTAATCAGTAGCATTTTCATGAGAAAAATCCCCTATAGTGGGGCACCAGGGCTTTATGCTGCCATTGATCAGATCTTACCTTGTGTGGGCATTATGCTAAGAGCTCTGTCTGCTTGGTTCCATTTAACTATCACAGCAGTCCTCTGAGTGTTTCCTAATAGATAAGGAAATAGACACTGATAGGTGTAAATGTCTTACCCAGAGACCCCAGTGTCAGGCTCCAGAGCCCATGCTCTGTCTGACTATAATGCTATAAAAGAAGGTAGCCTTATTACTGGAAAGGGGTCACAATCCAGAACCCAAGAGAGGGTTCATGGATATCACAAAAGAATTAATTCAGGGTGAATCCATAAAGTGAAACCAAGTTTATTAAGCAAGTAAAGGAATAAAAGAATGGTTACTCCACTGGCTCACTTTTATGGTTAAACAAGGGGTGGATGATATGCTGATGATATGCTAAACAAGGGGTGGATTATTCAGGCCTTCCCTTTGTAGACCATATAGGGTAAACTTCCTGACATTGCCATGGCATTTGTAAACTGTCATGGCACTGACGGGAGTCAGCAGTGAAGACGACCAGTGGTCAGTCTCATTGCCATCTTGGTTTTGGTGGGTTTTAGCCAGCTTCTTTATTGCAACCTGTTTTATCAGCAAGGTTTCTATGACCTGTATCTTGTGCTGACCTCCTATCTCATCCTGTGATGTAGAATGCCTAACCTCAGGGAATACAGCCCAGTAGACCTCAGCCTTATTTTACTCAGCTCCTATTTGAGATGGACTCATTTTGGTTCAAACACCTCTGACAGCCATTTTCTAGAATTTAAAGTGTTACAAGGAAATCATTGTCCACTTGTTCTCTCTGCTAAGGCTCAAACAAAAGAACATGAGCTTAAGTTACATGGGAAGAATTGGTTAGACAAGTTGGTCATGATCCCCTGAAACAGAAAGCTAGGGGACGGAATGGAAGCTCCATCCTTGAAAGTGACTATAAGATGATGGGTACAATGGCTCATGCCTGTAATCCCAGCACTTTGGGATGCTGAGGTGGGTGGATCACGAGGTCAGCGGATCGAGACCAGCTCGACCAACATGGAGAAACCCCTTCTCTCCTAAAAAATACAAAAATTAGCTGGGTGCGGTAGTGCACACTTGTAATCCCAGCTATTTGGGAGGCTGAGGCAGGAGAATCACTTGAACCCAGGAGGCGGAGGTTGCAGTGAACTGAGATCATGCCACTGTACTCCAGCCTGGGCAACAGAGAGAGATTCATCTCAAAAAAAAAAAAAAAACAAAGAAAACAAAGAAAAGAAAGGCCTATAAGAGCAACAGTAATTGCCTGTCTTTGGTGGTTAGGGAAACATAAACTCTTTTCTTTCAGGGTTGAATTACTCAAAGAGGAAATTTTAATTAAAGGAATTCTCATAGCTAAGATTTAATGTGGTGCTTTTTCTGTGTCAGACTCTATTCAAGTGCTTTATATTAGATAATGGAACTGAGATCAGAAAAAGTGAAACAGTTTCTTCCTCTGAAAAATAAAGTCTCTTCAAACTATTTTTAAAATTACAAACAACAAAGTTCCATTTCACAAATACCATCAAAATAGTATTTCAGCTCCAAGGGCAGTAAAAAAAAAAAAAAAAATGGTGAGGTAGAGATGGGGGAGAAAAAAAAGAGAAAATAATAAGCAAAACAAAGTTGGGTAGCAGTGAGGAGGAAGTAAAGGGAATATGAAGGAAACACATTTAAAGGTGGGGAAGGGGAGATGAGAAAGAATCAGAAGGAAAGGACAGGAGAGAAACTGAAAGGTAAAGATAAAAAGTGGAACAGCTGAAGGAGAGGAAAGCTTTATACGACTATTTTTGCATCACACTCTGCTATTCATTTAGGTCATAAGTGGACTTTAGGCCAAACTGTCAATGGGTTCTGTTAGAAGAAAACTTCAGACAAGTTAAATTTGATGGAGTTTAACTGAGCAAAAAAAATAAAAAACGATTGGTGAATCAGGCAGCATCCAGAATCACAGAAGATTAAGAGAGACTCCAGGGGTGCCTCGGGGTCA
The DNA here is from genome assembly GCF_000951045.1 of Mandrillus leucophaeus. NCBI lineage: Eukaryota > Metazoa > Chordata > Mammalia > Primates > Cercopithecidae > Mandrillus > Mandrillus leucophaeus. The sequence goes on from NW_012104076.1 coordinate 1,028,673, forward strand.
GAACAAATTTATAGACAAAAAAGTAAACTGACATACAGGAATCAAAATCAGAAGTGAGGTACTGGAACAGTGGGATTGGTTACAGTTGGGGTTTGCCTTATTTGTACAATCCGAACATTTAGCAGTGTATGAGTGGCTGAGGTATGGCCACTGGGATTGGCCAGCACTCAGCTATTGTTACGGTTGCATACTACTAAGTTAGGTTTTCAATCTTGTCTGCCTATTAAGCTAGGTTACTGTTTGCCCACAAGGACTTACACATAGAAGTATGGAGTCCTTCTCAGGCCATATTTAGTTGGCTTTAACAGTTCTTTCCTTTTTCAATGCCTAGTTAACTGTTTAACCATTGTTCACAGGTTTTCAATGTCTCTTATCAAGTTTTCAAACTCTTGGCATGAACTAGGGTAATACCAGTAGCTATCGGGAAAAGTTACCACCCAGGCCACCCTGCAGAGAGCCAGGGACTGTTGCTTTTCACACTGAACAAAATCAAAATGAAAAACAAATTGATCCTTAAGTCAGAAGGCACTTTAATATTCTCTGAGAAAATTGATTGGACTACATGGTTTACATTTCAGTTAAATGCCAAAAAACAAAATAAAATCTATCTACAAACAGAACACCGTGAGCAGCATTCTCAACGGAAAAAGTCTATCCCTGGCTGGACTCTAGATCTCCTCTCTCTACGGAGCAATCCCTTGCTACATCTGTTCTTTAAGCTAGTCAATGAATCTTCCTTCTAGTCTATAAGTTCTGTCAGCCAATCTCATCACCTCCTCAAAGAAACTCTCTGAGGTGTTTCCTGTATCATAACAATGTGTGGAGTGGCTCCTCTAGCCTCATTCATCTTGGCTTTCCATTCATTACTATGTTCTACCCTAGCTCAAGAAATCAGGAATAGTAGCACATTTTTCAAGTTAAGTTGAAAGTTTTCCAAGTTCCCTAAGTCTCCACAGACAACTTTACAGATTTGTATAACACAAAATGGAATTTTGAAAGCAGAGTGAAGCTGTTTGGAATAATCAGAAAGTCACCAGATGTTGCGGTTACAGGGCACATGAAATGCTTTCTTCTAAATGTGCATGTGATTAAATCTTGCGGAACTACTCTATCATTATAGTAATGGATTCTTTTCCTCACAAAGTTGCATTTTTTCTACTCAAAGTCTCTTTTGACTAAATGAATTTCATATGTGTAATCAAAACATTATGCATGTCATTGTGCTTGGAGTTAATTTGAGCAATTTTTATTAAAAATTACCCACATGGTAAAACACTCTTTGAAAACAATTTCATGAAGGAGACTTTTTAAAGTTATTATTTTAAACATATCCATGCATCTTTGCTTTCACTGCAGCATTTGTATTTTATTATTTTATTTTTTATTTATTTTTTTACCAAATGGGTGTTCTTAGATACAACGTGTTTTTACATCAGTGTATACATTATATTTTGGTGTCGAGCAATAACTAGAAGGTTATGTATTACTGTGCAGGAAAATTTAAAGCTTCAAAACTTACTAGAAGTAAAAGGAATTTACAAGTATATTAACAAAAACGATGCTCACAGTGCAGTAAGAACACAGGTTACAAAGAGGGTTAGAGTATAATTTTTATTTAAAATGTAACAGAAATATAAGAATTAACTATTATTGAGGATTCACTACAGGTAGGAATTGTTCTAAGTATTTCGCATTGATTATTTCATTTTATCTTCATTACAATTCGGTACAAGCTGTGTACCGAATCAAGAATCGCTTGAACCCAGGAGGCAGAGGTTGCAGTGAGCCAGTACAAGATCTGTACCAAATTGTAATAAGGATACATTGTAATGAGGATACACTGTAATGTATGTGAGAGAATGGGAATTGAGGCACAACGATATTAATTATTTTGCTTAAAGTCACTCAACTTGTAACTGAATTTAAACACAGTTAGTTTGGCTCTAGGGATGACTTGATCAACATGTTGTTCTGACTCGGGAGCTCTGGGCTCAGACTTCATGGGCTCAAATCCAGGCTATGCTAATTGCCAGTCATGTGATCTCAAGCAAGTTATCTAACCTCCCTAAGCCTCAGTGTCTTCCATTATGAAATGGAGAAAACAATAGCTGACTTATAACATGGTGTTGACATGTAGATAAAGTGAGAAAATCCATTTAAAGTGTTTAGCACAATGCCTGGCACACAGTAAGGATTCAATAAATGTTCATCATCATCATCTTCAAATTCTGAAAGAATAACAACATTTTGGTTAATGATGAACCACATATTTGACAATGGCCCTGTAAGATTGTAAGATTATAATGGAGCTAAAAAAGTCTTAGTACCTAGTGATGTCACAGCTGTCATAATGTCATAGCACAACACATTCCTCATGAGTTTGCAGGTGTAAACAAATTTACTGCACTGCCAATTATATAAGAGTCTAGCATGTACAATTATGTAACAGTAAATAATACTTGATAATGATAATAAACTATGTTCCTAGTTTATGAATTTACTGTACTATTCTTTTTATTGTTATCTTAGAGTCACTCTTTCTACTTATTTTAAAAAAAAAAAAGTTAACTGTGAAACAGACTAAAGCAGGTCCTTCAAGAAATATTCCAGAAGAAGGTATTGTTATCATAGATGACAGCTCTATAAGTGTTACTACTCCCAAAAACTGTCCAGTGGGGGCTGGAC
>NW_012104076.1:1032542-1035245 GCF_000951045.1 Mandrillus leucophaeus
GAACTCCTGGGCTCGACGATCCACCTGCCTCAGCACCACAAAATTGCTGAGATTCCACGTGTGAGCCACCACGCCTAGCCTACTTTTTCTATAATAAATATATGTTGTGTGTTTAACAAAACTGCTGGATATAAAGTAAAATTCGCATTTCTTAATTGTTGCATGCTACAAATTAAATAGTATCTATAGAGGAAGGAGTCACAATGCTGAACTTTCAATATGAAGCACATATTGTATATCAGGCATCATCCTGGCTTAAAAAACACAAAAATCAGTAAGACATGGAATAAACTCTGACACAGTTTGCAGTATAGCAGGCAAAAAAGACCCGTAAAAGGAGAGCTTTCAAGACAGCAAGGTAGTATTTCAAGAGAGGCATGTGCACTGTGTTATATAAGCCCGGAAGGGGCTGGAAAGCTCTCCAGGAAGCAAGAGAAGGCTTTGCACTGAAGAGGAAGGGAGTATGAGTCCTCATGACATCAGGAGATGTGTCCTCCAACTTCTCAGAGAAAAAAACTAATTATTACTATAATATGTTAGAAATGTCAGCAGTATCAAAATCAGCTGCATAAACTGTGAGCCAGAAGCCACATTTCTGTTTATATGGGACTAAAATGTACAAGTACCACATCTAAGGATCTATGTGATCCCCAGCAACCAAGTCACCTCCCGTCATGCTCACAGGTAAGTCTAACGTCCTGAGTCCTGAGAATGAGTAGGAAATCTCCAAGTGGAGAGCAGAGGAGACTTTTCTGATCAAAGTAAGTTAGGGTAGAAGCAATGGCAGGGAGTTGTTAGAGGGAAGTTTTGGAGGAAAAAGGAGAAGCTCACCCCATGAGAGGTATCCACGCAGGAGAAAAACTGGTAGGAAGTGAGGCGACAGGACCTACTCAAATTCCCAGAAAACAACAGTGAGAGAAAGGAAGACTTGGTAGGACAGTGGAGCCTGCACTGAATTTTGCACTGATGGAGACATGAGCCTGTAAAATATGGATTCCTTGTCTTACTTCGTACACTAACCACTCTGCAAGAGACCAGTAAACCTGAAACTCACCTGACCTGAAAGAGTTGCAGTGCTTCAGCTAAGTCCAGGGATAACATTTGATTATCAATGGGGAAAGTCAATTTGGCATGTTACTTGGATGCTGCTGCTCATAAATTGCCATTCTTCCAATTCCTAGAGACAGGCTATTTATTTTTAAAAATCAGACAAAGCTTTTATACTGTCTTAATAAGTTAAACATAAAACCTTCAAAGTTACCAACTGACAAAGAATCTCAACATAAGCACAAGAGTTGGAACTACATTAAAGGCCTGATACAAATCATTAAGACAAATGAGAATACCCTCCCTATAAACTGAGTGTTTGCATCCCCTAAATTCATATATTGATACCTAATCTCCAGTGTGATGGTATTAGTAGGTAGGGCCTTTAAGGGTTAGGTTATAAGGTTGGGAGCCCTCATGAATGGAGGAGTGCCCTTATAAAAGAGGCCCCAGCATACTCCCTTGCCCCTTCCACGAAGGGAGGACATAGCAAGAAGATGGCAGCCTATGAGCCACAAAGCAGGCCCTTACCAGCCACCAAAATCCATCGGCATCTTCATCTAGGACTTCCCAGTCTCCTGAACTGTGAGAAATATATTTCCATTATTTATAAACCATCCAGTTTACAGTATTTTGTTATAGAAGCCTGAACAAGCTAAGACAATGCCCAAAAGTGAAATGTGTAAAAGTCATGGTCAAGTAATTTATACACAAAAACAAGGGCAAATGACAAATACACATACAAAGATGGCTGTTCTTCTCAATAATAGAAGAAATTCTAATTAAAACAAGTATAATTGTTTTTTGTCAAATTGAAAAACACTTTTAGAATGAAAAACTAATAGTATTGTTTAGAGGAACTTTCAGAACTGTTTGATAATATGCACATACTTTAACCCAAAACTAGGACTTGCAATTCTAGAAATGAATTTTAAGGAAATAGTTAAGGATATGCACAAAAAAATGTGGTAAATATATTCACGACAAAATAGTTCAGGCAAGGCATGGTGGCTCATGGCTGGAATCCCAGCACTTTGGGAGGCCGAGGCAGGTGGATCACTTGAGCCCAGGAGTTTGAGACCAGTCTGGGCAACATGGTGAAACTCCATCTCCACAAAAAATACAAAAATTAGCTGGGCATGGTAACACATGCCTATAGTCCCAGCTACTTGTGAGGCTGGGGCAGGAGGATTGCTGGAACCTGGGGCAGGGGATGGAGAGCTGAGATGGGTCCACTGCACTCCAGTCTGGGCAACAGAGCAAAACTCTGTCTCAAAATTAATTATTAATTAATTAAATTTGTTCAAAAAACAATTTGGAAACAATCAAAATGTTCAACAATCAGTGATTAAATAAATTATGTCATTTTTAACTTTTTATTTTGAAATCATGTTAGACTTGCTGAAAAGTTGTTTAATAGTACAGAAAACCAGCCGGGCATGGTGGCTTACGCCTGGAATCCCAGCACTCTGGGAGGCCGAGGCAGATGGATTGCCCGAGGTCAGGATTTCGAGACCAGTCTGGCTAACACGGTGGAACTCCGTCTCTACTAAAAATACAAAAAAATCAGCCTGGTGTGGTGGTATACGCCTGTAATCTCAGCTACTCAGGAAGCTGAGGCAGGGGAACTGCTTGAACCAGGGAGGTGGAGGTTGC
>NW_012104076.1:1035295-1039773 GCF_000951045.1 Mandrillus leucophaeus
AACACATGCCTATAGTCCCAGCTACTTGTGAGGCTGGGGCAGGAGGATTGCTGGAACCTGGGGCAGGGGATGGAGAGCTGAGATGGGTCCACTGCACTCCAGTCTGGGCAACAGAGCAAAACTCTGTCTCAAAATTAATTATTAATTAATTAAATTTGTCCAAAAAACAATTTGGAAACAATCAAAATGTTCAACAATCAGTGATTAGTTAAATAAATTATGTCATTTTTAACTTTTTATTTTGAAATCATGTTAGACTTGCTGAAAAGTTGTTTAATAGTACAGAAAACCAGCCGGGCACGGTGGCTTACGCCTGTAATCCCAGCACTCTGGGAGGCCGAGGCAGATGGATTGCCCGAGGTCAGGAGTTCGAGACCAATCTGGCTAACATGGTGGAACTCCGTCTCTACTAAAAATACAAAAAAATCAGCCTGGCGTGGTGGTATACGCCTGTAATCTCAGCTACTCAGGAAGCTGAGGCAGGGGAACTGCTTGAACCAGGGAGGTGGAGGTTGCTGGGAGCTGAGATCATACCACTGCACTCCAGCCTGGGCAACAGACTGAGACTCGTCTCAAAAAAAAAAAAAGTACAGGAAACCCCCATATATCTTTGTGTTTGTTTTCTATTGTTGCTGCAACCAATTAACACAAATTTGGTGTCTTAAAATACCACAAACTTATTAACTATCAGCACTGTAGGTCAGAAGTCCAACATGGATCTCACTGCACTAAAGTCAAGGGCTGTGTTCCTTCCTGGAGGCATAGAAGCACAATTCATTTCCTTGTTCACCCAAGTCGTTGGCAGAATTCAGTCTCTTGTGGTTGTAGCCACAGGTCCCCTGAGGTCCCCATTTTCTTGCTGGCTCTCAGCTACAGGTCGTTCCCAGCTCCTAGAGGCCTCCTACATTCTTTGGCTCATGGACCCCTCCCTCCTTCCTCAAAGCCAGCAACCATAGGCTAAGTCACCCCCACACTGAGAATCTCTGCTGCCTCTTTTTTCATCACATCTCTCCGACCAGCTCTTCTGCCTTCCTCTTCCACTTTTAAGGACTTGTGTCATTACATGGATAATCCAGAAAACCTCTTTTCAATTTAAGGTCCAGAACCTTAATTCCATCTGCAGTGTTCCTTTTGGCATTAAATGTAACATTCCACAGGTTCCAGGGATTAGGACATGGACATCTCTGGAGGGGGAGGGAGGATCAGATCACTATGCCTACCACAACCCTTCACTCAGCTTCTGCTAATGATAACATCTTGCAAAATATAATTATTAAAGCCAACAAATTAACTTTAGTACAACACTAGTATTTGAACTACCAATTTTACTAACATTTTACCAGTTTTTCCACTAATGACCTTCTTCTGTTCTAAAATTCCAATCCAGGATCCTACACTGCATTGATTGTCCTCTCTCCTTGGTCTCCTCCAATCTGTGACAATTCCTCACTATGTGCTTGTTGTTAATGAAAAGTGCTGGTCAGTTATTTTGTAGAATGTTGTTCATTTGGGCAACATAATGAAACTCCATCTCTACAAAATACAAAAATTAGCTGGGCATGATAGTGCATGCCTATAGTTCCAGCTACTTGGGAGGCTAAGGCAGGAGGATTGCTTGAATCTGATGTCTTGGCATGATTAGACTGAGGGTATTATTCATTTTGGGCAATAATACCACAGAAGTGATGTGCCATTCGCAGAATATCACATTAGGAAATATATGATGTTGATATGTTTTATTACTGGAGATGTTACCTCTGATCATTTGGTTACAGTGGTATCTGTTCGGTTTTCCCACTGCAAAGTTACTATTTTTCCCTTTGTAGGAAAAATATCTAATAAATGATAAATATTAATATCTAATAAGTATATTATGGGAGATACTTCAAAACCAAGCCAATTCCTCTTTCTTCTCAAACTTTCACATACTAATTTTAGCATTCCTTGGAAGATCTTGTTTGAAGCAACTGTCTCTGCATTCTACTGCTGATTTCCTAGATCCTCATTTCTTCTGGATTCATTTATTAATCGAAATTATTCTGTAAAGAATAGCTGTCCCTTCTGTATTTTATTTACTCTGTTACTTATTTGCATCAGTTTCAACTCACGGATATTTATCCTATTCTATTGGTTATAATCCAATAATATTATTATTTGTTTTGTTGCTTAACTTGTTCCCACTTTGGCCACTGGGACCCCTTTCAGGTTGGCTACTGTGTCTTTTTGACAGCCTCCCATCTTTTTCCTTCTTCCTTTTTTTTTAAGCACTTCTTTTACTCTCTGGCACAACAAGATACTCCAGGCTCATCTTGTGTTTTCTCCACATCAACCCTGGAATTAATCACTTCTCCATAGAGCTCTGATTCCTCTCACAGCAAAATAGTACTTAGACATCAAGATCTGGGTGTTATACAAGCTCATAGTTCTTGAGAAGACATTACTTCTAGGCCTTCTCAATAGACAGAGTTTGGAAATATATATAGGTATATTAACCCATTCTTATACACATTTTTTTACCTTTCTCTCTGTGTGTGTGTGTCTGTGTGTGTAGATTTAAACTGATACCTCTGATTTCTAATTCTACATCAATGGTTTATTCTAGCCTTTCTCTTACGTTTTTAGGTAACTTTCTTTCTTTGACAGTGAGAAATCTGGTTTTTGTTTTCTACTATGTATTTGTTTATTTGTTCAATCTTAGTATACATCAAAGTCATCTCAGAATTGCCAATCCATAACCCTCTAGGAAATAAATTCACTAATTACAGTATTTATATACAGTTCTTTTTGTCTTTAGCCCTACAGTGTCTAGCCAGAATACTATTAAACAACTTCAGTTCATTCTTTTCTTCATGGCTACCTTCAGTGTTATTTGTAATACAGTTAGGTTCATTTATTACCATATTCTATTTGGATTCCCCCATATTCTGACTGATTTTTAAAAATATTTTATCCCCCATATTCTGACTGATTTTTAAAAATATTTTATCCCCCATATTCTGACTGATTTTTTAAAATATTTTATCTACAGAAAACTTCATTTTCTGTGACACACAGTCCTACTGATTTTGACAAATGCATACTCCTGTATCCACCATCACAGTCCTGCTACAGGGAAGTTCTATCGCTCTAAAACTTCCTTCATCCTGCCCCTCTAGTCAATCCTCACCTATTCCCTACTCTTGGCAACGACTTTTACTTTTTATCCTTCCAGTTTTGCCTTTTTCAAAATGTCACATGAATGGAATTAGACAATGGTAGCCTTTTGGGTCTGGCTTCTGCCAATTAGTAAAATGCATTTAAGACTTACCCATATTGTTTTGTGAAACAATAATTTATTCTTTATTGCTGAGTAGTACTTCCTTGTGTGATGTTTCACAGTTTATCCATTTACCAATTGAAGGGCATCTGGGTTCTTGCCAATTTTTGTCAAGTATAAATAAAGCTACAGGTCGGGCACTGTGGCTCATGCCTGTAATCCCAGAATTTTGTGAGGCTAAGGTGAGTGGATTGCTTGAGCCCAAGAGCTTGAGATCAGCCTGGGCAACACGGCGAGACTCCACAAAAAATACAAAAATAAGCTGAGACTGGTGATGCACACCTGTAGTCCCAGCTACTTTGGGGGATGAGGTGGGAGGACTGCCTGAGCCCAGGAAGTCAAGGCTTCAGTGAGCTATAATCATGCCACTGCACTCCAGTCTGGGCAACAGAGTGACAGCCTATCTCAGAAAAATAAATAAATAAAGTTACTATAAACATTTACAATTTGCACACAGATCTTTGTGTGAACATAAGTTTTCATTCCTTTTTGGTAAATACCTAAGAGTGGGATTGTTGGTTCATATGGTAAGTCTATATTTACTGCATAAGAAATTGCCAAACTGTTTTTCATAATGATTGTACCATTATGTATTGCCAACAGTAACACATCATTTCAAGGGGATACTACATAGCCACATAAAATCTTGTAGATGAATATTGATGAAAAAATAATATATTCACAAAACATTATGTTTAAAAAGCAAGCCAAGAAACACACCCAATGAGCATTAAACATGTCATTTTTCTTCAAAAGTCATGATTAAATTACTTGCATAGTATTTCATTAAATGGCTATATCATTATTTTACTAATACTCTGCTATTGAATATTCAGGTTATTTCTAATCTTTCCCTAATATAAGTAAAAATATGATTAAAATTTTGTATATAAATCCATATAGACACTTCCGGTTATTTTCTTAGTAAATTTCCTTGGAAATGCAGTTACTGGGTCAGAGAAAAATCACTATTGCCATTTGTAAGATACATTGCCAAATTATTCCCAGAACTTCTTACCACAGCACCGCATTGTGGTCTTTTAATTTAATTCCTAATCTCTAACCCTTCCAGGTAATCCTTCTTCCCCTTCACCTAGCCAATCCTCCACTCCTTCCCATTGCTACCTGGGAACTGGGCTTCCCCCACATCCACCCAGACTGA
>NW_012104076.1:1041431-1042413 GCF_000951045.1 Mandrillus leucophaeus
CTGCAACCTCTACCTCCTGAGTTCAGGTGATTCTTTTGCCTCAGCCTCCTGAGTAGCTGGGATTGCAGGCGGGTACTAACACGCCCAGCTAATTTTTGCATTTTCACCATCCCTACTGAAAGGTGGCCAGGCTGGTCTTGAACCCCTGACCTAAAATGATCCGCCCACCTCGGCCTCCCAATGTACTGGGATTATAGGCGTGAGCCACCCCACCCACTCCCAGATAGAAATTTCAAAAAGCATAAACCAGTGAAATTGATGATCAATTCCCAGGAAAATTATAGAATTAACTACTACTCAGAATTGAGGAAAATGTTAGAAAAAATACCATCGCCAGGCACAGTGGCTCACGCCTGTAATCCCAGCACTTTGGGAGGCCGAGGCGGGCAGATCACGAGATTAGGAGTTCAAGACCAGCCTGGACAACGTGGTGAAATCCTGTCTTTACTAAAAATACAAAAAATTAGCCAGGCATGGTGGCGGGCACCTATAATCTCAGCTACTTGGGAGGGTGAGACAGGAGAATCACCTGAACCCAGGAAGTGGAGTTTCCAGCAAGGTGAGACCGCGCCACTGCACTCCAACCTGGGCAACAGAGCAAGACTGCATGGTGGGGGGAGGGCGGTGGTGGGGGGAGAGAGAGAGAGAGAGAGAGAAGAGGAGGGAAGGAAGGAAGGAAGGAAGGAAGGAAGGAAGGAAGGAAGGAAGGAAGGAAGGAAAAATAGCATCATTATGAGACAATATAGACTCACAAAAATTAGACTAGATTGCTCTCTCTGACTTTTGTCAAAGGGCCTCAAGATTCATAGAATAAGAAAATACCATAAAGAGACATGGAGGGTTTTAAAAATATACATATCTGTGACTAGTAGCAATTCTGTCCATTGACCCACTGAAGCACTTATCATATTTTATTAAATGTGTTTGTATAAATGTGGCACTCATTATTTTCTTTATATCCCTTCCACAATGCCCATGTATA
>NW_012104076.1:1042463-1044068 GCF_000951045.1 Mandrillus leucophaeus
CCAACAGTAACACATCATTTCAAGGGGATACTACATAGCCACATAAAATCTTGTAGATGAATATTGATGAAAAAATAATATATTCACAAAACATTATGTTTAAAAAGCAAGCCAAGAAACACACCCAATGAGCATTAAACATGTCATTTTTCTTCAAAAGTCATGATTTAATTACTTGCATAGTATTTCATTAAATGGCTATATCATTATTTTACTAATACTCTGCTATTGAATATTCAGGTTATTTCTAATCTTTCCCTAATATAAGTAAAAATATGATTAAAATTTTGTATATAAATCCATATAGACACTTCTGGTTATTTTCTTATTAAATTTCCTTGGAAATGCAGTTACTGGGTCAGAGAAAAATCACTATTACCATTTGTAAGATACATTGCCAAATTATTCCCAGAACTTCTTACCACAGCACCGCATTGTGGTCTTTTAATTTAATTCCTAATCTCTAACCCTTCCAGGTAATCCTTCTTCCCCTTCACCTAGCCAATCCTCCACTCCTTCCCATTGCTACCTGGGAACTGGGCTTCCCCCACATCCACCCAGACTGACTTCCTCAGCAGATTACAGGAAGTTCTGCATTCCAGTGAAGTTCCCACTACAGTGATTAGCTCTGCACAGGTTGACCCACAAATTCCGGTTTTGGCAGCTATTCCACATCTGTTAACCTTCAACATGTCGCTCTACTCGCCCCACTTATTTTTGAATCATTAGTTATGATTTCAACTTATTTCATACAGTAAGTAAACTGACTATACCTCACAATCTTTGTTCTGACTTTTCAGCTGGCTTTGGATGTTTTACTGAGCCATCAAACGTGCGGTTCACTTCAGTCTAAGCTGATGGTTTTCAGGTATTACATTTAAAGGCATCAGAGAGACATAAAGTATTAACAGTAATACCCAGAATCTCCATTGGGATCACTGATCAACCCTTCAGGGAAATTCCACATAAACTTGCATAATTATGTGTACTCACTTTCTAATCATAAGAGACTGGTTAGGCTTCTGTTTACATGATTCTACCTGAGAAGCAGAAGAGAAGCAAAGATTTACCTTAAAATTTTTCATCAAATGCACTCACACACATCCCCACCTTTTGAATACTGAAGATTATTCTAAAGCAAAATATGCCCACAGTACAGATGCAGGGAGGACCATGACCCCATAGGGAAGAATGGTGAAATATAGTCATATTAATATGGAGTAGGGATACAGGCAAACCAAACCCTTCCTAAAGTCTAGATATGACTCACACACACCACCACACATACTCCCCCAACTTGGAGAAACCTGTGCTTTTCTGTGGAAACAGAAAAATATTTTAGGGAATTACAGTCCAAGGAAAATGGCAAGAAAAAAAATATATTCCTTTATCATCAGTAAGTGATTCTTACAATAACTTCGGAACAAATTTAGATTAAACCCACAGAACATTTTAGTACATGCTTTCTAAGTGACCAAGGGGAACTGCTCCACCAATTCTGGAACTTTTTTGCGGGAAGGGTGTGGGTAAGGTGTCCTTTGTGCAAGCTTAGAATCCCAATGGGTACACTGTCTTTGAGCAAGCTAATGTAGGACTACAAGCCCC
>NW_012104076.1:1044933-1089244 GCF_000951045.1 Mandrillus leucophaeus
GGAAGGAAGGAAGGAAGGAAGGAAGGAAGGAAGGAGGGAAGGAAGGAAGGAAAGAAGGAAAAATAGCATCATTATGAGACAATATAGACTCTCAAAAATTAGACTAGATTGCTCTCTTTGACTTTTGTCAAAGGGCCTCAAGATTCATAGAATAAGAAAATACCATAAAGAGACATGGAGGGTTTTAAAAATATACATATCTGTGACCAGTAGCAATTCTGTCCATTGACCCACTGAAGCACTTATCATATTTTATTAAATGTGTTTGTATAAATGTGGCACTCATTATTTTCTTTATATCCCTTCCACAATGCCCATGTATAGTAGGCACTCAAAAATGTTTGCTGAATTGATTTTTAAATGATGCTACACTTCAATTTTCTTTGGAGATTCCAGTAAACTTTTCAATGAAAGGTTAGCATTTCAAGAAAAGATCCTAAAGATAAATGTGAACAAAGGGCTCTGGTTTTCTTTAGCAGAGCAAAGACACATAGATTTTCCCTTTCAAGTTCCTAGAAGAGAAAAAGAAATCCATTTGTTAGTGCTCATAAAACAAACACTTGAGAGTCCCATTAAATTCCATTTGTCCTCAACTAGTACCCATGAGCCCTTCTTTTCAGTCCCAAAATCTGAATGGCCACTAACCCAACTCATTTTCTCCAATGTCCTTGGAAGTTAATTTTTCAAAATAATAAAATTTAGCATGACCTGAACTATACCAAAAGAGTAAGAGAGCTGAGTAGAGAGAAGGCAGGCACATGATATAATCAGATTGGGTCTCACAAATCTTCTAAGAAATGTCCTTTCCTCATTTAGATAACCAGCTTGGTTAGTTTTTCCCTCATTTGCTTATGCTGTTTTAGATGGAAGTATATGTTTACATTTCTAAAATGCTGTCTTTTTAATAATTCCATCTCCGTACCAGAGAACAGAACAGAAGCCTTGATTTTCCAACTGACACCCTGGTGCTTACAAAATTTGTAGGAATTGAACTTTTAAAAAGAAAGAAAGAGAAAGAGAATTCAGGTCTCTAAAAGGAAACAGCTACTCTTCCTAAATGTTTAAGTTACAACATAAATTACAGGTAACTCCCGCCATCAACACAGCTGCACTATCTCCTTTCATGACGTTAATGACAAACACTGTTCCGTCAGGATCTCAGGAAAAGCAACAGAAGTCTGCCTTTGTAGAAAGCAAATTAAAACAGTCCTGTTGGCATTCCACAAAACTCAGTGCATTTGAAGATGTGGGCAAACAAACTAATCCCTCCCATCCACTCTCTCTGGCTTTAGATAAGTAGGAACATTTTTTTAAAACAGCTTCTAGATGAAAGGAAAGGCTTTCCAGCTGGAATGGGAGCCTGTGTGTCAATGACAAACACATGCACCGAATGTCAACAACACAACCGTATGAAGCATGACAGGAAGTGCCTCAAATGACTCTTTTCAGTGTAGGCCTAACTGGCCGTGCCGCTGAGACATTATAATAAAGGGTCCACAGACACAGCTATGGAACTGAGCCCCACACAATGAGAGACTGGGCTGAAAACTTTCAAGGAAGCAACAGAAAAAGTAGCTCATTCCTAAATAACTCAGATAATCTCAGTGCCACTGGGATAGTTTCAAACTCCTGAGGACAATAAAAATAAAAATGAGGAGAAAATATTTTGCATTTATTTTTACATAGAGCTATGGCTTTGATATCTGTAAATGGAATAGCTAGAAATAGAAGGAGGGAGGGGGAATGGAGGGAAGAGGAAGAGAGGAAAGAGGGAATGATGAGGAGATAATCCTACCATTTCTTGGGTTGAGTCACAGAATTTTAGAGCTGGATAGAACTTTAATGTTACTCAGTGGTTTTCAAGCCCAACTGTACCTCAGAATCAACTGGGGGAACTTAGGAAAGGACGAAATAGATAAATAGACAGCTACCCAATCACTCATCTCCAGACTCTGATGGATTTGAGCTGTGCTAGGGCTAGGGTATGGGTATATTTTTAAGCACCCAGAGGAGAATTCTCTAGGAAAGTCAGGGTTAGCAAACACTGGTCACACGAAGTATGCTCAGGGCTAAGAGACCAGGGGTTCAGGGTGCTATGGAATCACAGACAAGGAACCCCTAGCCCCATGTGACAGGCTGGAAGGAAACTGATGGACTGCTAAAATTGAACCTTAAAGGATAAATTATCGGACAAAGAAAAGAGAGACAAAGATAAAACTGAATAAGTAAGCAACGTAAATATAGCATGCTAAGGAGTTTGGCAATTATCCAAAGACATTTAGGAACTGTTGCAAGACTTTGTACATGGAATGTCATGTACATCTGCTGTGTTTCCCTGCCAAGGCTCCCTTCCCCCTTCGGCTGATAACAGAACCAATTCATGAGGTTTCGGTGGGGCTGATTCTGTTCTCCAAGCTACAGGGGGTGGGTGTATAACCCAGTCTAGCCAAAGAGAAGCCTTAAGCATTAGCAAATGATTCAGGAATGGACCAGTGATCCTCAATGGGACCTTTCTGCCAAAATCACATGGGCAGAGGCACTCTTTTTGCTGGATCTTGCAGCTGGCAAGGTCTCTGTCCTGATCTGTCAGTGGCCACCATACCCAGCAATGCATATGTTTGAAACTCTGTGTCAAGCTGGGCCTGAAGTCAAACCTATCTCTTGGATTTCTCAGAGCTGTGGGTCAAATAAATCCCCTGATTTGCTTAATATAGTTTGAGCTGGATTTCACTCACTTGTAAACAAAAAAGCCTAATACAGAAACACTATTTTATTTTAGAAGAGCTATGTTCACTGGAAGAGAATGACATACCATTTCAGAGGCTACTACAGTAATGGAGGGGAAAAGTAATGCAGGTCTGACCTAGGCATGAGCAATGGGGGTGGTGAGGAAGTGGAGAAAGAGGGAAAGAGAGAGAGAAACTGCCTGACCATGATGTTTGGAAGATGATACATAATAATCAAAAAAAGAAATGACAGACTTGGCTGAGTACAGTTGCTCACACCTGTAATCCCAGCACTTTGGGAGGCCAAGGCAGGTAGATCACTTGAGGTCAGGAGTTTGAGACCAACCTAGCCAACATGGCAAAACCCTGTCTCTACTAAAAATATAAAAATTAGCCAGGCATGGATGCGCGTGTCTGTAGTGCCAGCTACTCGCCAGGCTGAGGCACGATAATCGCTTGAACCTGGAAAGTGAAGGTTGCAGTGAGCCGAGATCACACCACTGCACTCCAGCCTGGGCAACATAGCAAGACTCTGTCTCAAAAAAGCGAATAAACAACCACAACAACAACAAAATGATAGATGTATGCATTCATTTGACAGATGTTTATTTAATGCTTACTGTGTAAAATGGAAATAATACTTCATGAGGAAGTTTGAGGATTTAAAGAGTCCATGCATATTAAGAACATGCCGGCTGGGTGCAGTGGTTCACACCTGCAATCCCAGCACTTTGGGAGGCCGAGGTGGGCAGATCACAAGGTCAAGAGATCGAGACTATCCTGGCCAAGATGAGGAAACCCTGTTTCTACTAAAAATACAAAACTTAGCTGGGCATGGTGGCGCGCCTGTAGTCCCAGCTACTCTGGAGACTGAGGCAGGAGAATTACTTGAATCTAGGAGGCGGAGGCTGCAGTGAGCCGAGATTGCGCCACTGCACTCCAGCCTGGTGAAGAAGGAGACTCTGACTCAAAGAAAAAGAGCATGCCTTGGTAGACATTGTAAATCAGGGTATATACGAAAGACAGCTTGCTATCATAGATATTTTGTTGGTATCTTTCAGTCTACATTTCCAGTCATTTTCTATTCCAAATCCATCAACAAGATCATATCATTATATATTGCCAGTAAGATATTAATAATGATTTTATAATTTGGAAGAAATCTTATATTAATACTTTTTAAAACAAAGTTTTATTAAGTTACCTTAAAGTAACACCCCAGGTTAAAACAACCAAGCTCAGCACAAATTATGTGTTTCTAGTGATTCTCGCAAATCTCATTTTTAAAATATGAAGGGAAAGACCATTCATGCCTGTCCATAGATGAATTCACTAGCAGAAAATTAACGGACAGAAATATTGGAAATGTATCAAAATCAAAAGGCCAACTTGATATGGGAATAGGCTATTAAAATTTTGAGGTATTCAAAGAAGCCTATTTCAGTGAAACACAGGCAATTACATATGATAGATTACAAAACCTAATACAATGACTAAAAGAGACCCCAAGCGAACTAAGATTATTCACCAAGGACATAATATCAGTGATGGAGTCCCAAAAACCAAGTCTCCAGTTTTAAGTAACAAGTTTCTACAAGTTTAATAAGCTACGCATCATTCTAGATAAGTGAAGTTATCCTGAGGCTGACAGCATTAATGATATACTACAATGTGGTACATATTGACAGGAAATATTTGCTTGCTTTAATGTATGCCAAGCCATCTCCATCATGCTGCTTGATGATCTGCAGTATCGTAAATGTGATCTGCGTAGGGGAGTACAAGAGAAGTTATCCTTTGCATCTATTTAGCCCCACATATCCTGTTATTCAGTAAGATATTGTCAGCCACTTCCTGCACATGGACAGAAAGCCTTTATAGTGTGTGAAAATGTGTCCACAGTGTATTCATGTGTTATATACACACATACACAGAAAGAAGGACAGAGGCCAAAAACAAAACTTTTGAGTTTTAGCTGAATCCATCAGGGCTGTGCCATGCAGATAGATATTTCTACCTGGGGAAACGGAATATTTGTTCTTGATGTGTTTCATTACCTCTTTTTCAACACTGCATGGTGTTCTAAATGTTACAGCCCTTCCACCGATTTTAGCTTCCACACAAAATGATCATGAATCAGAATCCTTCACCAAGTTCATAAAAATTCAGATTCAGATAATTTTAAGACAGCTTAATAGGTGTACTTCCATCTAGAGAACGAATTCTTCCACATCTCTATCAGCTGATTTCTCTGTCTCAGCTTAAATACTTCCAAAGATAGGAATCTCTCCCAACTATATTATATTCTGATGATAACGTTGGCATTTTGCTTTTTGATAGAACAAGGTCTATCTCCTTAGATATTTCCTTTTAGGAGACATTCATTTCCTCCAATAAGCTGCTGACTAAAGAGGTGCTCTTCAAATCTCCCTTAGCACAGAGGTCACCTTGACCTTGTGATCACCTGGATAGAGCTATAGGCAGCCTGATATATTCTCAGATCCACTGAAGCAGATCCTTCAGAATCCCCACTTCCTGGATATCAAATGAACCAGAGTTCTCTGCAGCTTTTTCTAGAAGCTCCCCCTACGGACTGCTAGAAAAATTGCCTACTTCTCTAGCTTTTCTCATTCTCCCTGGATTAAAAATGATTTTCTACCTACTTGGTTCTACTCTACTCTCTAGGAGCCAAAGCCTCTTCACTATAGATTCCATGGAGAAACACTGATGCTCAATATTTTTTATCTTAATTCATGTAGTAGTCATAGAGGCATTGTTTTTTAGCTGTAGCCAATACGACTTGATAATCACCTAGTGTTTTGGTTCCTAAATGTCTGCGGAAGAAATAGGTGTCAGAGTGATGTTAGCAAGATGACGGACTAGGAAGCTCCAGGCCCTTCTTTCACCTACAGAGACACCAAGTTAACAACAGTATATGGACCAGAATGCCCCTGTGAGAACTCTAGAGACCAGGTGAGATGCTATAGCACCCAGGCCATTGTAAAATGAAGACAGGATTCCAGAAAAGGGGTCGAAAGCATTACAGCAGTTGGTGCACCTGTTCATGCTTCTGCACCTTCACTGTATAGTGTGGAGCAATTGGGAGGAAATCTTCATACTGAGGGTCCTTCCTCAGGACAGAAACAAAAGAACAGACTTTGCACTCAAAGTTCTGGCATGCCGGGGAGCTGTCTCAGAGTCTGGTTTTGCCTGACTTAGAGCAGAGGCAGGATCAGACGCTGCTGAAAACAAAGTCTAGCAGCACATTAGATGTGTAGTTCTACAGGTAGATGCCAGGGGGAGCAAGAGATCAGAAAAGGTTTGAAAGGTTCTTGAACAGATACCTAGACTGACTGGTGACGGGTTCCACCTGTACAAATCCAGTATGCAGGCTGTTAGAGGTGCGTGCTTTTTCAAATGCCCAAAACATAGGCAAAAAAAAGAAAAAAAAAATTTACAAGGTGTACAAAGAAACACGGAAACATAACCCAACCAAAGGAGCAAACTAAAATTACATAAACCAACCCTAAAGAAACGCAGATTTATGAGCTGTTTGACAAACAGTTTAAAATAACTATCATAAAGATACTCAATAAACTAAAACAGAACAGACAGACAACTAAATGAAATCAGGAAAACAACGTATGAACAAAATGTGAATATCAAACAGAGATAGAAGCTATACAAAGAACAAAACAAAAATTCTGCAGTTGTATGTCAACAAATTGGATAACCTAAAGAAATGGATAAATTCCTAGAAACACACACTCTACCTAGACTGAATCATGAAGACATACAAAATCTGAAGAGATCAGAAACGTGTAAACTATTCAAACAGTAATCAAAAATCTCTCCAAAAAGAAAAGCCCAGGACCAGATGACTGCACTGGAGAATTCAATCAAATATTTAAAGAAGAACTCAAGTCAATTTCAAGAGAATTCACATCAATTCTGAAACTCTTCCAAAAAATTAAAGAGGAACACTTATAAGCTCATTCTATTAGGCCCTGATACCAAAACCAGACAAAGAAATTACAAGAAAAGAAAACTACAAACCAATATCCCCAATAAATATTGATGCAAAAATCCTCAACAAAATACTAGCAAACTATTCAACAGCACATTAAAACGATTACACACCATGACCAAGTAGACTTATTCATGAAAAGCAAAGAGAGTTTTGCATACAAAATTTAATCAATGTAATATACCACAATAACAGAATGAAAGACAAAAATGACATGATCATCCCAATTGATAGAGAAAAAGCATATGACAAGGTTCAATACCCTTTCATGATAAAAATCACTCAATAAACCTGGACAGGAAGGAAACTACCTCAAAATAAGAAAAGCCATTTATGAGACCAGGCACAATGGCTCATGTCTCTAATTCCAACACTTTGGGAAGCTGAAGCGTGTGGATCACTTGAGGTCAGGAATCTGAGACCAGCCTGGCCAACATGGTGAAATCCCATCTCTACTAAAAATACAAAAATTAGCAAGTGTGGTGGTGCACACCTATAGTCCCAGCTACTCAGGGGGCTGAAGCAGGACAGTCACTTGAACCTGGGAGATAGATGTTGCAGTGAGCTGAGGTCCTGCCACTGTACTCCAGCCTGGTCAACAAAGCAAGACTCTGTCTCAAAAAAAAAATAATAAAATAATAATAAAAGCCACTTATGATGAAAAGCCTACAGCTAACATTATACTCAGTGGTGAAAGACTGAAAGCTCTTCTTCTAAGATAAGGAAAAAGGCATAATACCTGCTCTCACCACTTCTATTCAACATAGTATTGGAACTCCTAGCCAGAACAATTAAACAAGAACAGAACAATTAGGAAAGAAAAAGAAATACAGCCAGGCACAGTGGCTTACGCCTGTAATCCCAGCACTTTGGGAGGCTGAGGCAGGCGGATCACAAGGTCAGGAGTTCAAGACCAGCCTGACCAACATGGTGAAACCCCATCTCTACTAAAAATACAAAAATTAGCCAGGCATGGTGGCATATGTCTGTAAGCCCAGCTACTCAGGAGACTGAAGCCGGAGAACTGCTTGAACCCAGGAGGCGGAGGTGGCAGTGAACCGAGATCGCGCCACTATACTCCAGCCTGGGTGACAGAGCAAGATTTCATCTCAAAAATAAATAAATAAATACAAATTGGAAAGGTATTAAAATGATCACTGTTCACAGACGACACGATTTTATATGTAAAAAACTCTAAAGATTTCACACTAAAAGAAACCTTGTTAGAATTAATAAATTCTGCATAAGTTGCAGAATACAAAATTGACACACACAAAAAAAACCATTGTATTTCTATATACTAACAATATACAATCTGAAAAGGAAATTAAGAAAACAATTCCATTTACAATAACACCAAAAAGAATAAAATGCTTAGGAATAACCTAACCAAGGAAGTGAGAAGATTATACATTGAAAACCAGAAAATATTACTAAATGAAATTAAAGTTGACACAAATAAATGGAAAGGAACTCAGTGTTCAGGGATTGGAAGATTTAATATTGTTAAGATGGACATACTATCCAAAGCAATCTACAGATTCAAAGCAATTCTTATCAAAATCCCAACAGCATTTTTTGTAGCAACAAAAAAATTCATGCTAAAATCAGTATGGAATCTCAGGGGATCCCAAAAAGCCAACACAACTTTGAAAAAGGAGGTACTTGGAGGACTCATACTTCTTGATTTCAAAACATATTACAAAGCTACAGTAATCAAAACAGTGTGATACTGGCATAAAGACAGACAATAGACCAAAAGAATAGCATAGAGAACCCAGAAATAAACGCTTATATATACAGTCAAATAATCCTCAACAAGGGTGCCAAGACCACTCAACGGAGGAAGAACAGTCTCCTCAACAAATGGTGTTGAAAAAAATTGAACATCCACATGCAAAAGAATGAATATGGGCCCTTATCTTAAACAATATATAAAACTTAACTCAAAATAGATTGAAGACCTAAATGTAAGACCAAAAATTAAACAATTCCTAGAAAAAAAAATAGGGAAAATCTTCATGCTAGGACTTGTCGATAATTTCTTAGCTATGACACCAAAAGCATAGCCAACAAGAGCAAAATAGGCAAATTGGAATACACCAAAGTTTAAAACTTTTATCAAAGGACACAATCAACAGAGTGAAAAGGCAACCCACAGAATGGGAGAAAATAATTGGAAATAATAGATCTAATAAGGGGTTAATATCCAGAATATATAAAGAATTCCCACAACTCAGCAACAACAAAAAAAAATACAAATAACCCAATTAAAAAATGGACAGGCCAGGTGCAGTGGTTCATGCCTATAATCTCAACACTTTGGGAGGCTGAGGCAGGTGGGTTGCTTGAGCTAGGGAGTTTGAGACCAGCCCAGGTGACATGGCAAAACCCTGTCTCTACAAAACATATAAAAATTAGCTGGGTGTGATGGTGCACGCCTGTAGTCCCAGCTACTCAGGAAGCTAAAGTAGGAGAATCACTTGAGCACAGGAGGTTGAGGCTGCCATGGGCCGAGATCACACCACTGCACTCCAGCCTGGGCAACAGAGTGGAACTCGGCCTGAAAAAAAAAGGTGGGTGGCGGTAAAGGATTTGAATAGACATTTGTCATAAGATGACATACAGATGGTCAACAAGCATGTGAAAAGATGCTCAGCATCAGGGAAATAAAAATCAAAACTTCAATGAGATACCACCTCACACCCATTAGAATGACTACTATGTAAAAAAAATAGTAAGTGCTGACAAGTACTGCGGTTTGAATATTTGTCCTCCAAAACTCATATTATAACTTAATCCCCAATGTGGTAGTATTGAGAGGCGGAGCCTTTAAGAGGTTATTGGGTCATGAAGGCTCTGCCTTCATTAGTGGATTAACCAACACATGAATTCATGGATTAATGGGTTAATGGATTAATGGGTTATCATGGGGATGAGACTAGTGGCTTTATAAGAAGAGGAGGAAAGACTTGAACTAGCATACTCAGCTTCCTTGCCAGGTGATACCTCGTGCCATCTTGGGACTACAGAGAATCGTCATCAGCAAGAAGGTTCTCACCAGATGCAGCCTTTTGACCTTGGACATCTCAGCCTCCGTAACTATAAGAAATAAATTCCTTCCAGCCTGGGTGATGGAGCGAGACTCTGCTTCCAGGGGGGAAAAAAAAAGGAAAAAGAAATTTCTTTTATCTGTGCAGTTTTAGGTATTCTGTATAAACAACAGAAATCAGACTAAGATAGCAAAACGTGGAGGAATTGGAACCCTTGCACATTGCTGATAGAATTGTACAATGATGCAACCTCTATAGAAAACTATATGAAGATTCCTAAAAAATGTTACGATAGAACTACTATATGAGCCAGCAATCCCACTTCTGGGTTTATATGCAAAAGAATTGAAAGTAGGGTTGGCCAGGTGCAATGACTCACACCTATAATCCTAGCACTTTGGAAGGTTGAGGCAGGAGGATCACTTGAGCTCAGGAGTTCAAGACCATCCTGGGCAACACAGTGAGACCTCGCCACTACAAAAATTTTAACATTAGCCAGGTATAGTGGTGCATACCTGTAGTCCCAACTACTGAGGAGGCTGAGGCTGGAGAACTCACTGAGCCTGGGAGGTTGAGGTTGCAATGAGATATAATCATTCCACCACACTCCAGCCTGGGCGACAGAGCAAGACCCCATATCAAGAAAAGAAAGGAAGGAAGGGAGGGAAGGATAGTGGGAGGGACAAGGGAAGGGAAGGGAAGGAAAGAGTCTTAATGAGACATTTGGATGCCCATATCCACAGCAGCACCATTCATAACAGCCAAGAAGTGGAAGCAACACAAATGCCCATCAACTGATGAATGAATAAACAAAACATAGTATATACCTACAATGAAATATTATTCAGTCTTTAAAAAGGGAAGCGGTGTCACATACTACAACATGAATAAAACTTGTGGACATTATGCTAAGTGAAATAAGCGAACAACAAAAAGACAAATAGTATATGATTTTACTTACATAAGGTACTTACAGTAGTCAAATATATAGAAGCAGAAAGTAGAATGGTGGTTAACAGAAGCTAAGAAGAGGAGGAAAAAGAGAGTTGTTTAACGGGTATAGAGTTCAGATTTGTAAGATAAAACAGTTCTGGAGATCTGTTTCACAATAATGTGAATGTATATAACATTACTGAACTGAACATTGTTTAAATAGTTAAGATGGTAAAGTGTATGTTATGTGCTTTTTACCACAATAGAAAACAATTATGTGGAGACCTTCAAGAACCTAATGAAAGTTATGCCCCTAACCTTGACAGAAAAACACAGACATTGTATATAATTTCAGGGAGTCAAAGGACATCCACTGGGAGAGATGCATAGGTAAGAGTTGCTGGACTAGGCTAAGCTTTATACTTGAAAGATAAGAAAAATAAGGAACAAAGAAGGCAAATTATTTTCTCCAAGACCTCAGTGCTCAACAGTAACAAAGTTTGCTGTAGACCCTGGGTATTCTGATTCATGATCTGGTGCCTTTTCTACCACTGCATGTTGCTTCTTATATTGGGGGCTATAAAAATTGGGCAAAAAGTGGAACTGCAATTCATTTGCAACAGAGGCCTCAGCTGACCCTACGAGGAGATGTGGAGCTGAGAAGGCCAATCATAGTTGTCTTAAGTTGGAGAGGGGCTAGAGAGTGGGATCAGGAGCCTGGTTCCTCATTCTTACCCATTAACCAGTCAATAGATGCAGCTGCTCAGAAGGCAATGTGACCTTGGGCCAGGAAGAGCTCTTCAGGACCTCAGGTGAGATCCATCAGCCATCAATACTCCCAGCAGGACAGTGGGATAAATATCTGGATCCTGGGGAAGGGGGAATTTGGGCAAGGCAGGATTACTTCCAATACAATCGGTGTGGGAACACTTGCAACAAGCCTTCTCTTCCTTTTCAAACAACCTCAACATTTTGAAGTCATATTTTCCTCTCCTTTCTTCACACTTCTTGAAGAACTAAGGTCAACCCATAGATTATCAAGAGTAGAAAGAATGCAGCTATGATGCCTCAAGCTTATCTGCAAGGGACTGAGGACTCCTCTAAACACTGTAATGACAATTGACCTTGACAAAATTGGGGACTCTATTTCTGAAGATAGTCTCTGGGGGATCCCAAGAGTAATGGGATGAAATTGATGGAGCAACGCACTGTTTCGCTTTATAGCCTTTCCATTTGTCACACAAATTATAATGAATGCTTATTTCTTGATTTATATTTCGGCCTTCACACAATTTGCAGCTCCTGCTATGTTTACATGCACCATCTGGAAGAACTAATGAGTCAAGGAGCACCAGAAATTATAATTTGCTTTGACTAAACCTAGAAGATTTTTACTGGCAATAAAATGATTTTGCTTTTTTTTTCCCCTGAAATTGCAAGGAGATTAAAATATGAGTTTCACTGAGTTTAGGGCAGAAATATGCAAAGCAAATTTTAATAGAATGAACCTTCAGGCATCTGGCATTCCTAATCAATTCAGAATAATTTAGTCATTATAGCAATAGTCTCATGATAGAAAGTCTCTTCTGACACTGGAGTTCTTAAAAATGATTACCTAGCCTGTACTCAAATGTCACAGTGGGTCTCAGTGGGCATAAGAGGGAACACACAGGAATGCTAAGTAGCTTAGAGGTTAAGAACTTGGTCTCTGTCTCCCATGGCCTTAGAACTCATGTCTGGCACTTATGATTGATATGACACTGGACAAGTAACCTAACCTCTTTAGATATCAGGTACTTTGTATACAAAACAGAGATAATAATAGGAACCATATAATGGGGTTATTGTGAGAATTAAATGAGCTAATAGAAGGAAATTACACTAAACTGTTAGGCATAACACTAAAGCACTCAATGAACACTCACAGTTATTTCCCAAAAAATAAATTATTCTTTCAAAGGCAGTTTAGTCTCTCTTGGGTCAGAATTGCCCTGCATAGAGAGTAACTAAGGATAATATGGATGAAGTAATTAAATACATCCATAGTTCAGTCGAAGTGCTCATTTTTATTCCATGACAGAGTGTGAAGGTCTTGGACTTAGTCCTAGACTAGCAAGCTAGGTCCAATGGACTCTAGGAAATGTAAATGAAGATACAGATGGAGTCAACTACTTGGAAAACATTTCACATTCTAATTCTTCTTAAAAGTTAAATTTAGAAAAGGAAATAAATGACTGTTCTAGTCATTTCTGTTGCCATAGTAAACATCTCTCCCACTGGCAAAGTGAAGGAAAGAGGTAAATATTAGGACTACCCAGTAAATCCAAAAGGACATAATTATAATCTTTGAAAGGCTCTCCTAAAAATGTGTTCAATTTAGCATGCTAGAATTAATTTGTATAGGTTTTATAAGACAGTATTTGTTATTTCTGTTCATAAAACAGAAAATGTTGTATTAGAGAAGATATATAAACTACATTAAACTTCTGAAGAAGATAACAAAAATCAACCAAATTCTACAACGCAGAGATTAAACACATAATATTAATGAGTTTCCTTCTAGTTTATTCCTATGCACAAGTAGGTTGGGTTTTCTTTTTTCAGAATTATAATCATACTATCTGTTCAATGTTTGACCCTACTCTTTTCATTTAAGATTTACTGTTTACAAGTAAACACTTTCCAGTGTCATAGTTTTTGAAAATGTGATTTTTAGCAAAGTGTAATATCCTCTTATATAGATTTCTTCCATGAATCATTAGTGATTTTTAACTTTTTACTTTAAAAAATAAAGCTGCAGTAGGCCAGGCACAGTGGCTCAAGCCTGTAATCCTAGCACTTTAGGAGGCCAAGGTGGGCAGATCACGAGGTCAGGAGATTGAGACCATCCTGGCTAACACGATGAAACTTCATCTCTACTAAAAATACAAAAAAATTAGCCGGGCATGGTGCTGGGCGCCTGTAGTCCCAGCTACAGGAGAGGCTGAGGCAGGAGAATGGCGTGAACCCGGGAGGTGGAGCTTGCAGTGTGCCGAGATTGTGCCACTGCACTCCAGCCTGGGCGACAGAGTGAGACTCTGTCTCAAAAAAATAAGTAAATAAATAAATAAATAAAGCTGCAGTAAACATCTTTGCTCATTAAACTTGCTACAAATCTTTGCTTTTTTTTTTAGATTCCTAGAAGTTGAATTATTACAAAGACTATATTTTAAGCCAATTAATGCCAACCAATTGCTTTCCAAAAAGATGTAAGATGATGTAAAATGTAAGACGATATCCGCTTACATTTTTATCAGCAATGCATGAATTATTCATCTTACCAAATGTTTGCCAGCACCAAATCTCATAACTCCTAAAATGGAAAAGTGTACTTCATACAAAATAATTGATATCTTGACAGTAAGGTTATTTTGTCTACTTCTTGGTTAAAATTTAAAAATTAATTTATGATAACTCAAAGTTAATTGTTATATAATCTCTATTATGGTCAGTATTGTGGTTGAATTGGTTGTGTATTCCTTCATCTGTTGCCACCACCACTGGTTTACCAGCCTCTGGAAAGCAGCAAGGGATATTATGTACCTCCCACACCACCTAGAACAGTGTCTTGTACACAGTTCATGTTCAACAATTATTCGTGGAGCAGAAATGATTATGCTATCTAACCTTTAGGAATATTTCAGCCAATCTTGGGAAAGGGCGAGATATAGATTTCAATAGACAGATGCCTATCTTCTAGTCACCATGGTTTTGTTAAAATCAGGGAAAAATAAAAACAAACCACAGAAAATCATTCTGGTAGTGACAACACTGGCAAACCTTATGCTAGATCAAGATCTTTCAAATTTTTGACTCTTACCCAGAATAAGAACAACATTTACATCATGACTCAGCACACATACATATATAAAGATCTATAATTAAAATAAATAGTTTATTCTCTATGCTACCTGTGATATAGTCTAGTGTTTCCTTTTCTATTTCAATGTTTAAGGAATGTTCAACTTTTAAGGAATTTTTAAGGACTAAAGACAACATTTCCCTACTCCTTTGTAGGACCATTCACAGGTTATATGAATAACCAAATTATTTCACAATAGATGGTTTGGAAAACAACTCATTTGAGCAAGATCATAATTGACCACCAGTCCTCTGGCAGCCTTATAGGCCAGCTGCTTCCATACCCGTCAGAGGTTGGGGAGACCTTCCTTGGCTTTCATCTGTTCTTTCCTGCACAGGCAAGTCTACAGAGGCTGCCTTGACCCCATAAGATCCCATCAGTGTGCCCTTGTTTTCTTAGACTACAGCTCCAGGCAACAGTTGGTAAACCTACACTAGTGTTGCACACTGGCCTGTGTCTCAAGGAAGTTCAATGTGAATAAATCTTTAATTGTTAAATGCAGAACTTGCATAATGAAAACAGATGGCAATATTATAATCAACTTAACTGGATGAAAACACTTAGGAAGGAGGAATAGATTTCATATTTAGTCCTCAGAGTCAACTGATTTTCTCTATAAATCAGAGCAACTCAGAAGTATGACTTCAGCTTTTTCAAATTCCAAATACGAGTTTTCATCAAAGGTTGCTGAAGGCCACAATACTTTTCAGAGGGTTGAAGAAGCTGCCTTTTTACTTCTTAGAATCTCTAGCAACCATTTTCTGACCCTGAGATTCACAAGCAATCAACACCTCTACCAATTTCCAGAAACTAGAGTCCCAAATCATGGCATTTCTGATGGAGGCTACAAATGAGGCAATTCTTGATAAGATGAAGGGGGAAATAGCAACGACTCACAATGTGCAATGTCTCCAACACCCTCACAAACCCTTCAAGTCCAGCTCTTCATGCCAGCAGAGAAAACTCTAGGTTGATGTAAAATGTGAATCACTTTGCCATTGTGATACAGTGAATCATCTCCTGGGGATAGGGCTATACAACAAATCTACTAGCTAAAAACAATTGTTTAATAAAAACTACCCTAACAAAAGACAAGCATCCAAGTAAACCCACCATTTTACTCATAGTTAATATAGTTAATTGGATAGTTATGTCCTAAGTACCATATTAAAAGTCTTACAAGAATTATCTCATTTAAGTCTCATAATTCTATCAGATCAATCTCATTTTCCAGATGGAGGAGATGAGACACAGAAGATGTAAATAATTCATCTATGCAAGAGGGCAATTGTCTCCTAACATCTAGTATCCTCTTATTTTAATAATAATCCTCTGAGTTTTAGCTGGGCACATAGCCACCAGACTAAAGACAACATTTCTCAACTCCTTTGTAGGACCACTGTCTTAGTCAACTTGAGCTGCCATAACAAAATACCATAGATTGAGTGCCTTAAGCAACAGAAATTTATCTTTCACAGTTCTGGAAGCTGGTAAGTCCAAGATCAAGGTGTTGGCCAGTTTAGTTCCTGGTGAGGGCTCTCTTCCTGGCTTGCAAATGGTAGTCTTCTTGCTGTGTCCTCTCACAAGGCAGAGATGGAGGACAGCAAACTCTCTGGTTTCTTCCTAGAAAGGAGCTAATCCCATCAATAAGGACCCCACTCTAATGATCTCATGTAAACCTAAGTACCTTCCAAGGTTCCACCTCTTAATGCCATCACTTTAGGGGTTAGGGCTTCAGCATATGAATTTGGATGGTGGACACCAACATTCAGTTCATAACAGCCATGGAGCTAAGTCTTAGGCAATGGGCTGCGACTGAAAGTGACCCATTGACTTGTCTCGTAAAGGGACATGCCCTCTACTTCTCTTCTTTCCTTCCCAGTGGCTGAGATGCAGATGTGGTGATGGGAGCTGGAGCTCTGTTTTGGACTGCAAAACAGATGGTGTGGGTTGAAGGTGACAGTGCAATAAGAAACTAGATACTGTTGAGGTTGTCACGTAAACCCTAACGTGTATAGGGTGATACAAACCTCTATCCTATTGGAGCCACTTTGGCCTTTGCTACAACAGCTGAATCTCATCATAACTTATTCATTATATAGGTCACATCACTGATAAATACTAGAGGCTGTTATTTGAACTCAAATCTGTGTAAATCTGAAGCCCGGTCTCTTACTGACTATACAGTACTACTTGCAAAAACCAAAAGGTTAAAGTATAACAAAAAGAGGTCAAGCTGACACCCAGAGAAGGTGCTAAATGCAAAATAATTTTAGCTCTTTGAGGTCTGAAACAAGCCTGTGCCACTCACGTTAAAACCTCAGGTGTCCCAATTGTGAATAAAAACACTAATAAACATCGGGAAGAACGAGGAGCATGCCGCAAAACCGAACTCAAGTACAATTCTGACAGTGGCAGATAAGGGCTGGATTCAGGCCTACTGTGGGAAGCAACAATTGTAAGCCACCCACGGTGATAACACCATATCAGGGACACTTCCCCGTTGAAGTCCACTGTGGCAGCACCATGGTTCTTTGGTTGTGGTCACCTCTCACCCCACTCACCTAAGGTGTTTCTAAAGCCCAGTTCCCAGTAGCACCCTAGAGCCTGAAATCGGAGAGCAGTCACTTCGGGATCTACACTGAATGCATCAGGTCTGGTCCTACAGGCTAGCCCACTCCGAGAAGCTAAGCAGGCATTTCCCCCTCAGCAGGAGAGCCTCCCTTTCCATCCCAAAGCTGCTCTGGGAGCATTCATTTGATTTAGTTGACATGGACAAACAAAACCTAAATCATTTGCTTTTAGACGTGAAAGATTGTCAAATCCAGCACGTAAGCACTCCTTACGTGTTTTTCTATCTACACCCCTGCCGACATCCTCACCACCTCCTCCCTGCCATCTTGTGACACAAACACTGTGAGAAACACTTTAATAGAAACAGGATTGTGAAGAAACAGTGCCTATTTCTTTTGTTTCTGAAGACATTACTAAAATCCATTCTGACCCAAATGACAGAGCTAGGGGCCACTTCTCACAGCCAAGCAACAAGGCTTCCAAGCCAAAACAGCCCCAGCTTTTTGTAACTTTGGAAGAATGTAGTCCAGGAATAGTTTCCAGCCTGCCCAGTGGCAGAAACAGAAATCCAGCGCCCCAGAGAAAGTCCCAATTCCCTGTAAACAAAGAAGGGAGGAACTGTTTATTACAGTCACTGAAGTCTTAACATAAGGCTCCAAGTATGTCAAGCACACCAAACAAATTTAGCTTCACCACCTGTTCCGGAAAAGAAACGCCCATGCCAAAATCTCCCCAAAAGTGCACAGATATTCTCAGTGTGGATTAGCTGGGAGTCTTTTCAAATATGTTCTATATTAGAGTTTGTAAACTGGGCACTTGATGTACACCACATGGCCGCCGCGTAAGACGTGAAGTTTTTGTTCTGTGCCTCAGAAAATCACAATTTTGCTCCATAGTTTTTAGATAAAATTTTACAAAATGGTAAGAAATCCTAAAAAAAAAAAAAAAAGAAAAGAAAAAAGAAGGAATAAAGAAAAAAAAAATAAGAAAGGAGCCTACAGTCTTACTGGAGGAAAAACACACATACTTGAAAAATTCCATTATCTAAGAGATATGCCAACAGAGTGTGGTTAATTGCCAAAAAAAAAGTGGGCTAGGTGATAATTGATAAAACACAGATGTGTAAGCATGTCAGGGCCAAGAGACATAAAATGCCATAGTATAGACAGGTGACAGAAAAGTAATGCCTCAGTTAAGCCGTGCAAAGGGTCAAAAAAACAAAATCAGGGCAAATGCCAAAATCTGCATTTACTTGCAAAGCACCTTCTAGTCTACAGATTCTGATAGATCAAATGAGAATGCCTGTAAATTGTTTAGGAAAATGCCAAGCACCTACTGAACTTTCAACAAACGCTCATGGCTGCAGTTGCTGTTAAGAAAAAACTATGCCCCAGGTTATGCTGCACCTCCCACAAACTTGCTGAACTTCTATCCTTCCTTTAAGACTCAAATCAAAACTCTCTGAAGCTTCCTTGGCCCCAGCTCCCCTCCTCAGGTAGTGTTAGGAGCCCCTTTGTCAGTGCTCCCAATGCAGTCTTACATACACAGTCCCTCTAGAGATCCAGGAAGAACTTAAAAGACTCCAAAACTACATATCCATGAACCTCATATCTACTTCGAAGCATGCTTGAAGAATGAATGAGCGCTGAGTGCTAGAAGGAAAGAAGGCAGAAAACAGGCCAGTGGGAAAACCTAAATATGCCCCAACCTCACCGATCTCCAGATACATATGAAGCCTCAGCAACATTAAACCTCAGTGTGAGAGCAACAAACCTACTCATATTCCTCACACAGGAACCCAATCCTTTTCAAAATTCCCCTGAGTGTTTTCTGAGGTTCTCCAAAAAGTGTTTCTCAGGTGCTCATGAGTCAGTTCTGCCTACCACTTCTCATTTGTCTTGGGAACTCTGAACCCACTCCTTCCCCCATGACACCTCTGCCTCAGCAGCTGTACCATGGCATTGGGAGCAGCACCTCTGCCCAGGCCCAGATCCCTGCGCAGTCGCCCAGGCACAGGCTCTCTTTTCTGGCTGTGCGTCAACAGCTGGACTGTCCCATGAGAAATTAGAAAGGAAAGGTACGTACTCTATCTACCACGAAACTCAGGAAATGGATTGCAGCTGAGGGTGGGAGCTGGCTGAATCATCAGAGAGCTGAAATGGGATTTTCAGGTAACACACACAGCAGCCATTTCTCTCCTTCCCCACTGGGTGCCCGTGGGTATCCAGAAAAGCAGAGTTAGAGTGGGAGCAAGTGCCAGAATCCTCAAGCCCTCCTGCTGAGTCTGAATTGGGGTGGTATCCACCCCCCTTCTTTCCCCAACAGGAAACTCTCGAGGGGTCCTACCTCAGGGTTGTTTCATCCACTAGCTGCTCTAGACACAGTGCCTGTGGCCTTCCAGCTATTCAGTCAACAGCATATGAAAATAGTGAGACCTGCTATAAAAAGTATTTATTCCAAAATTTTTGAAAAAACATAATTGAAATGAATAAATGTTTATCTAAAATGATCATCAAATGTAACATTACATCAACTCAAATACTATTTCCTTATTAAGGACATTCATCACCATAACGTGGGTGCATTTTCATTTGTTAGAATGATATGGGATGGTGTCTCCAAAAGTAAGATTCCTGACAGCCGCTGTAGTCAAAACAGGCCGCTCCTCCCTGCAGTCTGGTTTCTCTGACCGTCGTCAGCCTCCTAACTCTGCCAAGCCCGTCTAAAAAGACTGCAACCCGATTATAGGTACACTTCAATTCTTCAAAAAGAATTGTTATAGAAATGTTTGACTATACAGAAAAGAATACTATCAACCCGTATGCAGCACCCAAGAGCCAGCTACAATGTTCATGAACACATG
This sequence comes from Mandrillus leucophaeus, assembly GCF_000951045.1. Taxonomy (NCBI): domain Eukaryota; kingdom Metazoa; phylum Chordata; class Mammalia; order Primates; family Cercopithecidae; genus Mandrillus; species Mandrillus leucophaeus. The sequence continues at coordinate 1,065,011 of NW_012104076.1, forward strand.
GCCAATCCATACCTCCTTTCCCTCCAGCAAATTCCAGATAGTGTATCATTTCATCCATAAATATTTGAGAGATATATATCTTTAAATATATATAAAATCTTTAAAACCTTTTTCAACCTACATACAATAGTATTATCACACCTAAAACACTGTAATTAATAATTTCTAATACCATAAAGTATCCAGTAAGGATATAATCTAATTTTTACTTCTTCCTTAGTCTTCAGGTAAGTCAGTCAATGCAAGTAGTTTGGTGGTGGTGGTGTTACTGCTGTTGTTGTTTGGAAGAGGTCACTTTACCCACCATCTAAATCAGAATCAATTTCCAGCCCACGAAAACTCCCAATAGGTAAGACTGAAAGAGAAGAAATGAAAAGCAAGATGGGGCTGGGTGCTGTCACACACGTCTGTAATCCCAGCACTTTGCGAGGCTGAAGCAGGCAAATCACCTGAGGACAGGAGTTGGAGACTAGCCTAGCCAACATGGTGAAACTCTGTCTCTACTAAAAAAAAAAAAAAAAAAAGCTGAGTATGGTGGCGGGCGCCTGTAGTCCCAGCTGCTTGGGAGGCTGAGGCAGGAGAATAGCTTGAACCCAAAAGGCGGGGGTTGCAGTGAGCTGAGATCGCGCCACTGCACTCCAGCCTGGGCGACAGAGCAAGACTCCGTCCCCCCCCCAAAAAAAAAAAGAAAGAAAGAAAGAAAAGAAAGATGGCTAGGGAGCTGGAAGGGAGGGAGATATCTCTATTAGACCAGGGAGGGGATTTACGGCAAGGAGAACTGGTAATTTTGGAGAATGAAAGAGGGTCTGGAAAGAAGAACAGCAAGAGATGATAGGTGGACACCAAACACAAACATGCCTGTATGCTGAAGGTCTGCTCTGTCATTTAGCAGGTATGTTGAAATACGTTCAATCCTTCTGTTACAACCGCCAGCAGGAGAGGTCTCGTCACACTGGGGGAATGATGGTCTTTGACGGCACTAGCAGCGTCTCTGGGACTTCACCAGCTGACTGCAATAAGCTTCACAAGCCTGCTCCTCTTGAAGAGAAAATAGTTTTTAAGTGGATTTTATTTCAAGGCAGACTGGCAATGCAACAGACACAGGCAGGCAAAAATGTTACAGCGCCAACAGCAAGTTTTGTTTTAATCCACATTATACAAAACAAATGAATTTGAGGTATTTAAAAAAATGTTCTCTTCACCTCATTCTCATTGCGAAAGTAAAAATTGTTCTCCCTCTTTCTGCTCAGAAAGAACCATAAGTATTGTAAAACCACAGGAGGAGCTCTGTGACACTGTAAAATGTTTTCATAGTTAAACGATTGTATCTTTCTTTGTTTTTTGTGGACACTCATATCTGGGAGATGTCCGTCTGTCTGTGAGGAAAACTCCAGTCTCTTCGGCCTGGAATCCAATCTATGCTTGCCTTACCTAGCTGATCCCAAGAAATACTCCTCCACCATCGGTCTCATCTCCTTCTTATTCCTCACTCTCATTCAACGCATCCCCACAACTCTAGCTTTATCCAAACCCTTCTCCTCACCTGTATTTCCAACCGCTCTTGCTCAGCACAGGTGAAGTTCTAGTTCCCTCTCAAAAGCTTTTATTTAATCTGACCAAACCATAACATCCTTCTCTTCTCCAAAATCCTATAACACAGAGCTTGACCCCACAACTTAGTCCTTAAATATGCTTTCTCATATGATCTAAAAATTGTTTCTACTTATATCTTATTTCACTAATATGATTTGCAACTTTCCCGAAGCAAAGGACTATGACTCATGCATCTTTTATACCCAGTACAGTGCTAAGCACCTGGTAAACATGTGGTGCCTACTATCTTAATTTGTCTTGAACTTTTAGATCTAATGTGGGAACTGTTGTTTCAGTTACTTGTATGCTCACCAAATGGGATTTTATAATTTCACAAATATATATGGAAAGATTTGGATGACACTATGATATAGTGGCATCTTTTCATCATAGATGATTTGACATGGCTCCCTTTAACTAAATTACCATTGCCACTTTGACAAGTTCATTTGTTGGAACCATAAAGGACTCTGTTAATATATGGGCTGACCTGTATGTATATCTTAGCATTTTCCAATGAGTGAACATTGAGTTTTCCTTTTTGTTCTTCATGTCAATATCCACTAATGTACTTCTAGCATTCCAGTCAATGTATACCAAAAAGAAAGAAGACAGAGAATATACATTTTGTAATTTATCACTAGTCTGACTTAAGATGAGGGAAGAAAAAGTGTATTATTTTAACAGTTGCACCATGCCCTCCTAGGGATGGAATAGTTTCTGAAAAATGCTTTGATGAGTACTTGTATAAATTGAGACGTTGAGCATCTGGCCATCAGAGCAGCACTTGAAACTGCTCTGAGGACAACAAGGAAAGGAATTTCTTTGTTATTTAAATGAGTCTAGGAGAGGAGAGAAAGGTGAGAAAAGACAGCAGAACAAGCAAAAGACCCTATGAAGAAGCCCTTTCTCCCTTTTCCATCTGGAAAGAGCCACGGGATGACCCTAAATCGAAGGGCCTAAAAGGGTTTTGGAGAGCTTAATATAGACTTTTAATTTTTTATTCTATGTAAATGGAGACCTCTGTTCCTTGTGCCATCCAAATCTCCTACCAAACTCCTCAACACTTTCTCTGCAGAACTCTGTCCTTGTAAAACTCAGTCTCTACATAACTCAGCACCTTCTCAACACAATCTCTCCGTAACTCAAACTCTACTCAAGTCATCTTCTATGTAACTCATTCTCTACCCAAATCAGTCTCCACTCAAATCAAATTCTTCTCTACTCAGTTAAAACCCTTCTCAATGCAATACTTGAATCAGCTCCAACTCAACCTAATTCAAACTCTACTTAAGTAAACTCTATTCAACTGGGTTCCCTAAACTAAATTTCACTGTGCTTACAGATGCTTTGTGTGGGTGTAGTTTTTGGAAGAATTTGAAGAAGTCTGCATCTTACATCTAGGCTATAACAGCATAGACTGAAGAAAAACATGAATGCAGTTGTCTGAGAATACCATCATTAGAACGAGTTTCCTATGAATTTGCAGAAATCTTGCAGATATTTCCACAGGCTGTGGTTTCAAGCCACTTTATCTTAAACTTTATCTAGACATCAGAACAAAGGCTCCCAGCTGATGTAAGTTGCAGACATTGTTTAAAGCTTTGAATATGCATATATAGACTATATGAAAGTAGGAAAATTTTTTCTGGACTGAAGATACTCAGCCCAGAATGCATGGGTTAGAGAGCAGAACTATGGCCCTGAGCCAGTAGAAAAGGAAGGCATTATCAGGTAGCAGGTGTTAAACAAAAATCATGGGAAGCCATTGTTTTGAACCGAGCTCCTGCACTAGACCCCAACAGGCCAAAACAAAACAAAATGGGGTCACACATGCTAAATGCCCCATCATCAAACTGAAACTTCTTCTTCTTCTTTTTTTTTTTTTTTTTTTTTTTTTGAGACAGAGTCTTGCTCTGTTTCCCAGGCTGGAGTGCAGTGGTACAATCTCAGCTCACTGCAACCTCCACCTCCTGGGTTCAAGCAAATCTCCTGCCTCAGCTGCCTGAGTAGCTGGGATTACAGGTCCAACAGGGCAAAACAAAAGACAATGGAGTCACACATGCTAAATGCCCCATCATCAAACTGAAACTTTAAGGAAGCAGATAGATCCCCTAACAGACCAGTTTTTCCTGAAAACAGGAGATTCCCGTCTACCTGAGTCAGCATAATAAACATGTCCCATTGGGCCGGGTGCGGTGGCTCACACCTGTAATCCCAGCACTCGGGAAGGCTGAGGCAGGTGGATCACCCTGAGGTCAGGAGTTTGAGACCAGCCTGGCCAACATGGCAAAACTCTGTCTCTACTAAAAATACAAAAATTAGCCGGGCGTGGTGGCTCACGCCTCTAATCCCAGCTACTCGGGAGGCTGAGGCAGGAGAATCGCTTGAACCCAGGAGGCAGAGATTGCAGTGAGCCAAGACTGTGCTGCTGCACTGCAGCCTGGGTGACAGGGTGAGACTCTGGCTCAAAAATTAAATAAATAAATAAATAAATAAATAAATACGTCCCATCTGCTTTAATCTTTACCAAAATAAAGTAACCTGAAGTAATCTGATGTTAAGAAATCAGTTTCTTAAATATTGTTCTGTTTCCTTGTTCCCACCTTACAAAACCCACTGTTCTGCCATTGCCCAGTCAGAGCTCTCATTCTATTTTGCAGAATGGAGGTTGTCCCAATTCATGAATCATAAACAAAAGCAATTTGATCTATAACGAAATTTGTCGTAATTTTCTTTTTTTGACACGGGTAATCAGTGATAGGCATTTTACAAAGCATACTTTGGATAGCAAATCTGTTTAGAAATAGCATTTTGGAAATATTTATTGTGTAAAAGAGTACCTCTGGTATACCAGAGTGAAATGAAGAGATGTAGTTGTCCATCACCTTTTGAAAGACCACTAAAATAAATTAAAGGACTTTAAAATGCACAGATCCACAAGGACAAAGAAAAAAAAGGAGAGGAGACACCTGCCAATGAATGATGTCAACAAATCTTCAAAGACGGAAAACAGACAAGGGAGTATTAGCAACTCTAGCAAAGGGGATGTAGCATCTGAGCACAGTGGAAAATAGTAACGAATGGGGCCATAGCACCTGCAGCACCAGGAAAGGTTCAGGAATGGAAGTACCAGGAACCAGAAGGCAGGATGAGACTAGGAAGGAAAATCTGTATACAAAGTAGAGAGTGATCAAATACTATAGACCCTTTTACTTTCCTCAGTTCCTTGCAGCCAGGCTACTGGCTTTCTCCCCATTGCTTAGGAGAATGGAAATGTGGTCTCTGGAAAAATATGGGCCAGAGAGACTCAAAAGTAACTAGGAGTACAGAGTTGGTCTGAAGCATGGAGCTCAAAAGAGTGGGACTAAGAACGCCTTCAATGGTAAATGTTGGGACTACATCTTCTTACCCTGCAGCTGGAAAGTATATTCTCTCTAGGAAATATGTTAAAGTATTCTTGTCTAAAGAAAGTGAACAGTATGAGAGAGGGAAGAAACTCTAAAGATATTGATATTAGAGGATTTCTTAATGAAAAAGTCAAATCATAAACCAAAGCCCACATACTTTCCTATTAGCTACCAATATGCTTTAACTATTATTGGGGTTGTTTGTTTTGAGACGGAGTCTCACTCTGTCACCCAGGCTGGAGTGCAGCAACATGATCTCGGCTCACTGCAACCTCTGCCTCCTGGGTTTAAGCGATTCTCCTGCCTCAGCCTCCTGAGTAACTGGGACTACAGGCACGTGCCACTACGCCTGGCTAATTTTTTTTTTTTTTTTTTGTATTTTTAGTGGAGACGAGATTTCACCATATTAGCCAGAATGGTCTCGATCTCCTGTCCTCAAGTGATTCGCCCACCTCAGCCTCCCGAAGTGCTGGGATTACAGGCGTGAGCCACCACGCCTGGCCAAATACTATTGTTTTAATGAGAAGACAGAAAATATCCCCAAATATCTGACCAAGTTGGTAGCCTTACACTACCTGACTTCAAGACTTTTCATAAGCTGTGGTAATGTTGCTATAAAGATAGATATATGAAACAATGGAATGGAAATAGACTGTACATATACGGTCAGTTGACTTTTAACAAACATGACAAGGTAATTCTCTGAGGAAATAACTATCTTCTCAGCAAATAGTGCTAGAACAACAGGATATTTATATAAAAAAACTAACCTCACACTATGCACAAAATTAACACATAAAAGCTAAAACCATAATACTCTTGAAAAAAAAAGTATCTACCATTTTGAAACAGCAATGACTTTTCTCATAAAAACATAAAAAATACCAACTATTCAGAGATGTTAAGTAAAATTTATGGGAAGCTGTTGTTAGGCAATGAGTACCCGCACTGGGCGCCAACAGATCAGACCAAACCACAATCATGCCAAACTTTAAAACAGGCCTGTTTCCAAAAACAGGCTCCAGGCACAGTGGCTCACACCTGTAAACCTGACATTTTGGAAGGCCGAGCCCAGGGGATTGCTTGAGCCCAGGAGTTGAAGGTTACAGTGCACTATGATCACACCACCACACTCCAGCCTGGACAACAGGGTGAGACACTGTCTGAAAACCAAAACAAAAGAGAAGATTCACCATAATCAATCAAAAGGGGCCCAATGAACCTGAGCTGGCATAAGGAAGCCCCCTCAGCTGTAATTCATAGAAGGGAAGTAACCTGGTATTAATCAATCTACTTTTTCGACTATGCTGTTTCCTTGTTCCTGCTTAAGCCACCTTTAAAAACCAACTGTTTTGCCACAATTGGAGGAACTCTTGTTTATTTATAGACTGAATGCTGCCGGTTCATAAATTGCTGACAAAAGCCAATTCGATCTTTAAACTCAATTTGTTGAAATTTTGCTCTTTGACGCATAAAGAATATTAATAATATATTTTGTTAAAAATGTTTAAACTTTTTCTGTATAAAATGTCCATTAATAGGTAATGAATAAACAAGGTAATATATCTATACAACAGAATACTACTCGACAGTAAAAAGAAGTAAGAACAGACATGCTGAGTGAGGTGGCTCCCCTCTGGAATCTCAGAGCTTTGGGAGGCTGAGATGAAAGGACTGCCTGAGGCCAGAGTTTGAGACCAGCTAGGCAACAAACCAAGACCCCATCTCTACAAAAAAAGTTTCAAAAAAATTAGCCAGGCATGATAACACAAGCCTCTGGTCCCAGCTGCTCAGGAGGTGGAGGTGGGAGGATTGCTTGAGGCCAGGAGTTCAAGACCAGTCAGACAACAAAGTGAGACCCCCATCTCTACTAAAAAAAAATTTGTTTTAATTAGCCAGGCATGGTAGCACATGTCTGCAGTCTCAGCTACTCAGGAGGTTGAGGTGGGAAGATCACCTGAGCCCAGGAGTTCAAGACTGCAGTGAGCTATGATCACAACTGCACTCCAGCCTGAGCGACAGAGCAAGACTTATATGCTTTGACTCTGTGTCCCCACCCACATCTCATCTTGAATTGTAATCCCCACATGTCAGAGGAGGGGCCTGGTGGGAGGAGAATTGATCATGGATACAGATTTCCCTTTGCTGTTCTTGTGATAGTGAGTGAGTTCTCAAGATATCTGATGGTTTAAAAGTGTGGCACTTCCCCCTTCACTCTCTCTGTCCTCCTCCTGCTCTGATCACATAAGATGTACCAGCCTCCCCTTCACCTGCCATGATTATAAGTTTCCTGAGGCCTTCCCAGCCATGTAGAAGTGTGAGTCAATTAAACCTCTTTTCTTTTTTTTTAAGACGGACTCTTGCTCTGTGGCCCAGGCTGGAGTGCAGTGGCACGATCTCAGCTCACTGCAACCTCCACCTCCTGGGTTCAAGCAGTTCTCCTATCTCAGCCTCCTGAGTAGCTGGGATTACAGGCACCCACCTGTAGTCCAGCTAATTTTTATATTTTTAGTAGAGACAGGATTTTGCCATGTTGGCCAGGCTGGTCTCGAACTCCTGACCTCAGGTGATCTGCCTGCCTCGGCCTCCCAAAGTGCTGAGATTACAGGCGTGAGCCATTGTGCCCAGCCATAACCTCTTTTCTCTATAAATTACCCAGTCTCAGGTAGTTCATATTTATAGCAGTGTGAAAACAGACTAATACAAAAACCCTGTGGAAAAAAAAGAAGAAGAAGGAAAAGGAGAAGGAGAAGACCAAGAATTCAAGATGGTATGAACACCCATTAGGTTCTTTCCGATCACTGCACAAACCAAATTAATTCACAGAGATTATGGCACTGCAGCAAACAAAGAGTTTGACTGACACAGGGCCAGCCACACCATGTGAGAGACAAAGTCATTCCTCAAATCAATCTCCCTGAGCATTTGGGGGCTAGGAGCATTTTCAAAGGTAGTTTAGGGGAAGAGGTGGGGTGGCTAGGGAATAGGGGGATGGGGGGAGGTGGGGAGTAGGTGGAGGAGGAGGAGGAGGGACACAATAACATAGACGAATCTCAAAAACATTACAATGAACAAACAAGTCAGACATAAAAGACTGTAAGTGTATGATTCCATTTATATGAAGTTCTACAACAGACAAATCAAATACATAACAAAGAAAATCAATGGTTGTGTGGCACTGGGGATGGGGGTGAAGGGATTCATTGCAAAGGGGCATGAAGTAATTTTGGGGGTGATGGAAATGTTTTAAAGGGGGATTGTAATGACGGTTACTCTGATGTAAACGTTTACCAAAACTCATCAAACTGTCAATTTATAATGAGTATATTTTATTGCATGGAAATTATACCTCAGTATATAGTAGTTGATGTTTTTTAAATCCCTTGGTATCACCTCTTCTTCCAACTTCTGCTCTATTTCTCTGCTCCTGTTACAGGTATACTCTCAGAAAGATTTGTCTACAACTGCTAACTCTTATTTTTTCTCCTCTTATTCTTAGGAGTCACAAGTCATGCTTAGAACCACACCATGCACCAAAACCGTTCTTGTTAGAATCACTAATGACTTCAAATTTCCTAACCCAATTAGCAATTTTATACAGCTTCTCACTCCTTCTTCTTGATATGCTTAGAGACACACCTATCTCTCTTTTTTGGTTCCCCTCCTACCTCACTGCCTGTTCCCTGTTAGTCTGCTTTATTGGTTACTTGTCATCTTCCCAACCTCTGCTTGGAGTTTCTCCATGCTTAGCAATCCTCTATTCTTTCTCTACATTCATTTGCTAGGTGATCCCATGCCGCCTCTGGCTTTAAATGTTATATCTAAACGAATGGCTCCCAAAGCTGTACCTTTATCTCAGACCTCTTCCTGAACTCTAGACTCACATACCAGCTGCCACATGATATTCCACTTGAATGTCTAAGAGGTATGTCAAACTCAAAACATCTACAGTATGCTGAATAACGGCCTGAACAGCTGTTCAGGTCTTCATCTCTGGCTCTAGTAAATGTTACCTTCTGTGGCAAAAGAAACTTTGCAGATGTGATTAACTTAAGGTTCTTGAGATGGGAAAATTATCCTGAAGTAGCCAAATTGACCCTAATTATCATCTCAAGCCTTCTTATAGAAGGGAAAGGACTGCAGATGAAGGCAATGACGTACTGACTAAAGTTCTCTAACATAAAAAGCTGACTTTGAAGATGGAGGAAAGGGCCACAAGCTAAAGAATGAATGCAAGGAATGCAGTTCCAAAAGCTGGAAAAGCGAAGGAAACAGATTCTTCCTTAGAGTCTCTGGAGGGAGTCTGGCCCTGCTGACACCTTGATTTTGGCCCAGTAAAACTGTTCTCAGACTTCTGACCTCTAGAATTGTAAGGGAATACGGCTGTGTTGTTTTTTGTTGTTTGTTTGTTTTGTTCTGTTTTGAGACAGAGTCTCGCTCTGTTGCCCAGGCTGGAGTGCAGTGGCGTGATCTTGGCTCACTGCAAGCTCCGCCTCCCAGGTTCATACCATTCTCCTGCCTCAGCCTCCCGAGTAGCTGGGACTACAGGCGCCCACCACCACACCCGGCTAATTTTTTGTACTTTTTAGTAGAGAAGGGGTTTCACCGTGTTAGCCAGGATGGTCTTGATCTCCTGACCTCGTGAGCTGCCTGCCTCGGCCTCTCAAAGTGCTGGGATTACAGGTGTGAGCCCCTGTGCCCGGCCAGCTGTGTTGTTTTAAGTCACTAAGTTTGTGGTAATGTGCTATAGGAGCAGTAGGAAACTGATACCACATCCTGACGTGAACTCCAATCTCTTGCCTCCAAATCCCCATACCATTCTCATTCTCAGTAGATGGCTCAGGCCAAAAAACTTCTAGATACACATTCTATAAGGAAAGGGACTTTATTTTATGCACTGCTGTATCTCTAAGCATAAAATAATGCCAAAGTAGGAATTCAACAATCATTTGCCAAACAAATAAATGACTGCAGAAAACAGAAGATCAATATAAAACTATCCTTAATATCTACTTTTGCATCCGTGAAACAGGAATGAAATAATTAGTATTAAAAATTAATACAAAGAGGTCTTTGAAATTAGTATCTTTGCTAAAGTTTTTTTAAAATGCAACATATGGGTTGGAAAAGTAGAATGAAAGAGCTAAAGATAATACTATAGAAGACTAAAAAATTAGGATTGACTCCTAATTCAGACAAGACTGGACCAAACCAGACAAGACCAGACTGAACCGGAGAAGACTAGTCAGAACAGGACCACACCAGACAAGACTGGACCAAACCAAACAAGACCAGACAGAACTGGACAGGACAAAACCAGACCAAACTGGACAAGACCGGGCCAAACCAGATAAGACTGGTCAGGACCAGACCAAAACAGACAAGATTGGGCCAGACCAGGCCGAACTGGATAAGACCAGTCAGGACTGGACCGAACCAGACCAGACCGGACCAAACTGGATAAGACCAGACAGGACTGGACAAGAGCGGACCAAACTGGACAAGACCAGGCCAAACTAATTATCCAGATACGGTGGCATGCACCTGCAGTCCCAGCTACTCAGCAGGCTGAGGCGGGAGGATCACTTGAGCCCAGGAGTTTGAGGCTGCAGTGAGCTATGATAATGCCACTGCACTCCAGCCTGGGCAACAGAGGAAGATCCCATCTCAAAAAAAATCTAACTGAAAATTGTTCCAATCTAATCTCAAACATATCTGAAAATTACTCTCATTTGAAAAGATCTTGCTGTGTTAGAGACTTCTTAATGCTAAGGCTATGTAGTTTATTGATATATAGCAAAATCTTTATAAACATATTTTCATTGTTTATAAGGCCGCCAGGCTTGAGGGTTGCCTGTAGTTAACAAATAACCTTTGACCAAAACAAATAAAAACCCCTTTGTTTCAAAACAATGCACAAGTACTTTTTTAAAAACTCAAATTACATTCAAAGAGTTGTTTGTGTAACCCAGATAGTGGGGACTAAATAATTAAATGGCAAACCTAGCCTCTGAGCTTACACCAAATACCCAGAATAACCAAGCTAGGAAGAAAATAGGTGGTAAACTATTAAACACAAATGGAGGTACTTCTAAATAAAACGGGAGACTTCTAGGAAGTTCCCAAGTTTTTTGTTTTTGTTTTTGTTTTGTTTTTTTTAATCTAAAACCTGGGAGGTTTCTAAAACTTTTCCTTTCAGAGTTGCACGAAAAGCATTTTGCAATAGGTGTAATCAGAGCCTGTCCACCATGAAGAAGAGTCCCAGGCAACTTCAACATTGCTGTGGCCCTGAAATACCATTTCAGTCATTTCTGGCCAGTAGCCTGTGAAGAGATATTGATGGGTAACACCAAAGCAACCTAGTGAAGCCTGTGCCCCAGGAGGGGCTGCTTTGTGGGTGTGCACATGTATGTCTTCACACACACATGAATTGCTCAACCGTATCTGGCTAGTTACCATGGAATGAGGTGGCTATTATGTAGTTGGTTTCAGAGCATGGGTTCAACTCTTTAGTGAGAGCATGGAATTATGGTTCAAGCCATATGCCCTAGCACTTAGTCAACCTGGAGTCAAATCCAACCCAACCACATACTTGACCTTTCTGTGCTTCTGTTTCCTTCTCTATAAAATGAGAATGATGATATCTCCTTTTATAGAGTTTTGTGAAGATTAAATGAGGGAATAAACATACAACACATAGAACAATGCCTGGTACAGAATAAGTGCTATATTAAGGACTGACTACTATTCTTGGGATCTGCATTTGTCATCATAAAGTCTAAGTTAAAGAACCCACAGAAAGATTCTCAATAAAAGGGAACTGAATCTGGTGAATGCAATGCAACTTTGAGGCCAAGACAGTTGTGTCTGGGTTAGGGTGCCCAGGTAAACTGCAGCTGTAGGTTCATATCCCAACTCCTCCATCTTTGCACTGGGAGCAATTCTTAACATTGTTGAGAATAGAAATTACTTGAGTTACACTCAACCTGAAAAATCATGAGGGTTAAGTGAATATCATCAATATTTCACTTAGTAGCTGACAAGTAGCATGTGCTTCCTGAACAGCATTTTACTTTTCATACCCTTAAAGTGGCAACCTACTGTTCAGTAAGCTCCCTTGAGACTGAATCAGACCATGGGCCTTGTTACCTGCTGTTATCAGTAGTGCAGTAAATAAATGATTGTAGTGAGTATGTGCTCCGTTAATAGTGGTTGTATGAATGCATGAATATACCTATAAACCAATTATTGATTAATAAATAAGTGACTATACTTACAAAGGATATATTTCTGTGAAGGCATACCATTCCTTACAAACTGACATTCAAATAGAACATTTAACTGAATTGATCTGCCCTAAGCAATAGGTATGGATGAAATTTAATGGAAGTGGTGTTGGGGGTGACTAAAATAACTATAATAGTCTCAGAACTGGGGATATTGTGAAAAAATTAGAATTAACCTAAAAAGTGTACAATAAGTGAGATTTGAGACAAAATACTCTCTAATAAACACTCTAATAATATATGAAATTTCCATTAGAAAGGATGGCAAAATTAAGAATAGGGAGAGATTACAGTGATGAAAAACATTATTTTGTTATGTAAATTAGAAACTATGTTTCTAGTCCTGAAGATGTCTGACCTTGGAGGTAGGTGAGTCCAACAGGAATTATTCATTTTCAAGTAAGACACCAACGCTTTAGGGAAAACAGTCTTCTATATAGAAGGTACAAGTGAGAGAATACTAGAAAACCATCCTGAGAGAGGGTAAACAAGAGGATATTAGGCATTTGTTACTCCTGGGATGACACAAAGCTCATATGATAAATGCCACCTGAAGAGCACAAGAATGCAAAAGGCATACACAGAACTGAGGATTCATGGAATGGCCCCAGAATGGACCTTGTCCCATTGCAACAAGCACTGAAATAAGATCAGAAGAGGAGTTTGGAAATGTTTTGAGTCACCAAATCATCATTAAAAGAAATGCCTGGTTCCCCATAGAGATTTCTTTGAAGCGCACAATGTCTATTTAGAAGTAGATATTTCTATTTGCTTGCTAAAATTCAGTCTCCTTTTTTTAATATTATACTTGAAGATGATTTAAGGGAAAAATAATATTTATTAAGGGTTGCATGATCCAAGGAAAATTTCCCACAACAAGTAAAATGTACACTGGTGACCCAAAGTTCTGGAAGAGGACACAAGAAAAGGAGTGCACTAATTTTTCAAGCAAGATGCCTTAGGAAGTGGCAACAAATAATTAAGATGTGAACTCGGGGCCGGGCGCGGTGGCTCACGCCTGTAATCCCAGCACTTTGGGAGGCTGAGGCGGGCAGATCACCTGAGGTCGGGAGTTCTAGACCATCCTGGCCAACATGGAGAAACCCCGTCTCTACTAAAAATACAAAATTAGCCGGGCGTGTGGCAGATGCCTGTAATCCTAGCTACTCAGGAGGCTGAAGCAGGAGAATCACTTGAACCTGGGAGGCAGAGGTTGCAGGGAGCCAATGTCGCACCATTCCACTCCAGCTGAAAGGAATGAGGCACATCCCCCATATATCTCCCAACTTCCTGAGCCCAGCACAAACACATTCCTCCATATTTCTTTCAAACTTCAGAAAAACATCACCTGGGAGATCTCTGATAAGGAATGCTAAATGTATAATGTTAACCAATTGTAATGTTGTAACCGAGAGAATTACCTTGTTCCCTGTAACTTTACATATCCTGTTTACATCGGGCTATAAAAAGCAAGCACTCGCATTGTTCGAGGCCCTCTTGTATGCTGTGGAAGGGAGGGACCAAGTTCGAACTTGTAGTAAAGATCCTTGCCGCTTGGCTTTGACTCTGGACTCTGGTGGTCTTCTTTGGGGAACAAACGGTCTGGGCATAACACAGCCTGGGCAACAAGAGCAAAACTCCGACTCAAAAGAAAAAAAAAAGATGTGAACTTTTTTTTCACAGAGAAAGATTGATCTCAAGTACAGTAATGCCTGTGTCATCATTCCAGAAAATGTATTCCAGAAACGTCCGTGTGCCAAATGTACCCACGTTATGTGCCAACTTCTCCATGTCAGAACACAGCCGATTCTCAAATATTTTTGTTAGAGAGACAGAATTCTGAATAATATACCCAATTTTTCAAATATCTTTGTTTTCAATTAGCAGTCTAGCTTTGTGTTTTTTGTTTTTTTGGTTTGTTTGTTTTTTAAATTCTCTGCTTCCCACTACTGTTAATGATAAAAACCACACACAAGGCTGGGCACAATAGCTCAAGCCTGTAATCACGGCACTTTGGGAAACCAAAGTAGGTGGATCACTTGAGGCCAGGAGTTCGAGACCAGCCTGGGCAACATGGTGAAACCCTGTCTCTACTAAAAATAAAAAAATTAGCCGGGTGTGGTGGCACCTGCCTGTAATCCCAGGTACTCAGGAGGCTGAGGTGGGAGGATGGCTGAGCCTGGGAGGCAGAGGTTGCAGTGAGCTGAGATCATGCCACTACACTCTAGCCTGCGTAACAGAGTGAGACCCTGTCTCAAAACAACAACAACAACAATAACAAACTCCATACAGAAAGTTTACATTATTATCATCTTGTAAAAAGAAAAAAACCACATACTCAAATTTTTTTTTTAATCTTGATTTCTCCCAATTCTTTGAGGGGAAAAATACAAAGAGGAGCATTGCTTTGGTATCTTCCCATCTTCTACACCCATGGTGATTGGGAAACGCAGTCACTGAAATAACAACTCAGACTGCTTTCCCTCACAAAACAGAATAATAGTAGGAACGTTTCTGCGACTCCAAGAAAGCAAATGTTTCTCATTAGTGAATAAGCTCAGCAGCGGTAGCTGCTCTGGGTATCAGCGCCTCTCACTAGGGGCTCTATCCTGTTGACAAGCAAAGCAACAAAATCGCCTGAATTCTGTTTGTGAAGGTTGCCACCTACTGAAGAACATGCAGTACTACAGCTAGCTTTACGGGGAAAGAATGCTGGGGGAGTAAGGAAAAAGCAGTTGGTAATTCTGGGAGCACAGAGAGTTTCCACGCCAAAGGAAGTCAGAAAGGGGTTATGCACCGACCTGGCAGGGCACAGCTATGGGTACAGGAAGGGTGAGTCTGGAAGGCTTTGTGTAGAGCAGGTACTTAACTGTGCCTTAAGGAGTCTTAGGGTTTGGCAAAGGAGTGAGGGTTGTATGCAGAGTGGAAACATTTTGGGCTCAGACATAGCAGAGAGAAAAGCCACCATAATGACAGGCTCCAGAGAGCAGATGTCACTGGCTGTAGAAGATCACCCGCACTGGAACATATGGGAAATGCGATTAGTTACTGAGGGCCTTCGATTCATGAATTAGGACTTAATCTATTAAGGCCTTGGTAAACGACCCTCAATTCAGAACCAACGGAATAGGGAAACAGCTTCATTAGAAATTACTGCATGGATTGCATACCTCTTCACTCTTTGGAAATTGTCTCAAAGGAAACTTCAGAGTAAAGATTGGGATGAGAACTTTACAGGAAACCTGCACCCTGGGTGACCACCCTCCATCCAGCACTCAGAGCTACAACAGCCATGGCTACCCCAAGATCTGTCAGTATTGGAGCCCCAATCCTGTCCCCCAAGACACCAAAGCCTACAGAGTACCTCAGTACTTCATTGCTTAACAAGTAGAACATCAACTATGATACTAAGCAGCATCGATTAATGATAAAGATGACCCTTGTTGGTAAATTGCATCTGGACTAGGATAGACTATAAATGAACTCTAAATACCTGATCAGACAACAAAGCTGTGGGTTTCCCTAACCACCAAGCTGTCCCTGCTCATTCCTGGGCAGAGGCTGAACTAACTTTCAGAGGAAGTTGTTTATACTTTAAAACAAAGATAACAGGCTTTTCCCAGGGAAAAATCTCCTCCTTGCCTGGGGACTAGACTGCCTTTGCAAGACTAACAAATTAGCCACAAGATTAGAAATTACGGTTTGGGAGTCATGCAGCTGGAGGCCACAAGATTCTGACCCTCCCTAAACTGCTCCTAAGATCAGTGCTTGAGAGATTTTGCAGACCTTGCACTTGAAGGGTCAGCTGACACCACCTGGATCAATAAACTGGCTCATCTGATCTTGTGGCCCCCACCCAGAAACTGACTCAGCACAAGAAGACAGCTTGACCCCCTATCATTCCACCTCTGACCTGACCAGTCAGCACTCCCGGCGCACTGGCTTGTCCCCACCCACCAAGTTGTCCTTAAAAACTCTGATCCCCAAATGCCTGATTTGAGTAATAATAAAGAGACTGATTTGAGTAATAATAAAAGTCCAGTCTCCCGCACTGCCCTCTCTGTGTGAATTACTCTTTCTCTATTGCAATTCCCCTGTTTTGATAAATCAGCTCTGTCTAGGCAGCTGAGAAGGTGAACCCACTGAGCAGTTACACTATTAAGTTGTTAAAAGAAGTGTTTAGCCACTGTGAAGTTTGAGGCCTCCAAGCCATGGCAGTTGCCTGCCTAATGTGTTTTGCCTTTCCTTGTACCACATCTGTACTGGCACAAGAACTCACACTGAAAAGGAATGCCTGATGCTGCCATGTAGATGCACTGTGGTTCCTGTCTGACACCTTCCACAGCAGCCTGGGCCAAATGCATCCTCTGATATTGAGTCTCAGTGTTTAATCGATTCTAACAAGTCCCCCTTACAGGCATTGCAGATACATAAACACACATTTATCTATCTTTAATCATCCCATAAAGTCTGATTTGGAGTCACTTTTACCACTTAAAAAAAGCATGGCCATCTTCCTGGTGTTATTTATTCTATATTATTTATAATAATTGCATAATATCTATTATGAATATATAATTTACTAAACCTGAACATAAAGGCTTTTTCTCCTTTTTTTTTTTTTTTAATTTCAAACCACACTTTAAGAAATATAGGCTGGGTGTGGTGGCTCATGCCCATAATTCCAGCACTTTGGGAGGCCAAGGTGGGAGGAGAGCTCGAGCTCAGGAGTTTGAAACCGACCTGGGTGACATAGCAAGATGTCGTCTATAAAAAAGAAAGAAATACAACTGAGCTCAGTGGCTCATGCCTATCATTCCAGCACTTTGTGAGGCCGAGGCAAGAGGATTGATCACTTGAGTTTGAGACCAGCCTGGGCAAGACAGCAAGATCCTGTCTGCACACAAAATTTAAAAATTAGCTGGGCATGATGGCATACGCCTGTAGTCCAAGCTACTCAGGAAGCTGAGGCTGGAGGATTGCTTGAGCCCAGGAATTCAAGATGGTATAAACACCCATCAGTTTCTTCCTGATTGCTGCACAAACCAAATCAATTCACAGAGACTATGGCACTGCAGTAAAGAAAGGGTTTGACTGACACAGGGCCAGCCACACCATGTGGGAGACTGAGTCATTATTCAAATCAATCTCCCTGAGCATTTGGGGGCTAGCAGCATTTTCAAAGGTAGTTTGGGGGAAGAGGTGGCATGGCTAGGCAATAGGTATCTGCTGTTGATTGGTTGGGGGTGCAGTCCTAGGGGTATGGGAAGTTGTCCTCCTGCATGCTGAGTTGCTTCTAGGTGGGGCCACAGGAGTGGTTGCAGGTCCAGGTTAAGCCATCAGTGTCAGACATGCAAAAATCCTGAAAAGGTATCTCCAAAGGCCAACCTGAGGTTCTACAATAGTGATGTTATCTGCAGGAGTAATTGGGGAAGTTGCTGTCTTGTGACCTCCAGAATAATAGCTGGTAATTGTTTATGTCTACCCCTTAGCAGAATTCAGGCTCCTCTACCCTCCTAGCCTGGTGGTCTCTCATTAGCTTTACAAAGGCAGTTGAGTTTGGGGGAAGGGCTATTATCATTTAAGTTATAAACTAAATGTCTGCTAAAGTTAGCCTGGCTAAAGCACAGGAGTAATTAAAGGCAGCTTGAAGGCCAAAGGCAAGATGGGAATTGGTTAAATCAGATCTCCTTCAGTGCCATAATTTTCTCACCATTACTATCTTTGTGAAGGTGGTTTAGGCAGCAGTGATCTATGACAGTACCACTGCACTCCAGCCTGGGTGACACAGCGAGACCTTAAGAGAAAAAAAAAAAAACAGAAAGAAAAGAAGAAATATGTGTAAGATGTCAAATAATTTAATATATCTATGATCATTTCAAGGATATGTTCACAGAAATGAAAAAGTCATATATATTCTGCTTTGATTCAGACTAATTTTGAAATTTCTACAAAAACCTTCTGTGACTATTTCTTTGAGATGAGCTATTTTTAGCTCTTCAGTTCACTAGGTGGAAACCTTATCCATATCTATTTTTCAATGATCTAGTATTTATAATGTAAAATACATAATAATTATTATTTTTCAGAAATTTTCCATAAAATAAATCCACTTGATCATGGTAAGTATACTGCTTTATAAATCTAACAGTCATGGTTTTTTGGTTAAAGAATAAAATGAATTTATAGCCTATACATTTCTTTTTTCTTGCCAGTGAAATGGAGACAAGAAGTTTCCTCAGTTGCCGAAGCATGTTTATAAACCTCTTCTAAAATTAGAAGTAATTTATGAGTAAATGTTCTGTGTAATACAGCTGTGTATCCATCTGGCCCTGGTGCTTTATTACCTGATATGTCTTGTAGGGCACTTTTTAAACATTTCTTTTCATCCACAGAGCATATTTAATTTCCCTTTGCGTCTGGCCTCAATAATTCCAAAACTCTATTTCATCCTCATAGCAAATACACAAAATAAATCCCATAATCCTACATGTTATTTTCCAGGGGTTATACTTGTAAGGCTCATAAATCAATAAGAAGCTTCAAAAAGGAATTTTCTTAAAGTCTATTTAGAATTTGCTTATCTTGTCCATGAGACAAACTTTAAATAATATTGAAAATCAGCTTTCATCTCATCAGTACATGTCCTTTTAGAATCACAGACCTACCTACAAAGAAGTTGCCAATGTCCTACAGAATTTCTTTTCAAAGAAGAGACCATTTCTAGGGAGTTACTCATAATATCTCAAAGAGCAATCTGGATCAGTCAATTAAACAGGCATTTGGTAGGCCTTCTCTGACTTCAGACCTGATAGTAATAAGGAAATAATGGTTGCATTTGTTGGATCCCAACAAAACTAATATGGAGGGCTATCTCCTGAGAAGACTGGGAATCCTGAGCCAGAGCTACCAAGGTGTATGCTGTGGTTAATCATTAGAGTGCAGCCCGGTGAGTGCCTTTTGTCCAGGGTGAGTATCTGGAGACTTTGAGGGCCCTCACTCCCATACTCCACTGCATCTGAGACTTCAGGGCACAACCAAGACAGAGGCAATGGGAGGGGATTATTTTTAATGTCCTTTGTATTAGTAAGTCCAAATGAGAGGAACCCCATACCCACTGTGAATGTAAAAAGGCAGAATGCTTGTGAAATGGCATAACCTGGATACTGAACTCAGGCAAACCCTGAGAAAAATGCACTGGTGTCCTTGGAGAGGTGCTGGGTCCAAGTGAGAGTGAAGGAAAGTCTGTGACCTGCACAAGTCACGCCATTGTCACATCTCCAACAATAAAACCAAATCACCAATTGGCCTTGATGCCAAAGATCATAGTGATGATCATAATGATCTCCCTTTAAAAGCAGATGAGTTCCCCAAGTTTAGGAAAGAGGAGGGTGTGGTGGGGTGCTTCCCATAGCTCTGGGGTACAAAGCTGCACTTTCTACAGTGAACCTTGACCGCAAGATTGAAAACCATCTACTTGAGGTTTGTTTTTAGTCTTCTTAGGAGACATGGAAAAGAAGTTTGAAGGGTCTAAATAATCTATGATGTTCTCTTCAACTCAAAGCATTTAACTAAGTACCTAATAGTGCCTGCTATTACTTACTTAAGGATTACCTGATTCTAGAAACGGTGCTAAGCATATCACAGGTAACACACTCACTTACTAAACAGCGATAGTAACAGAGTATAAGAATTAAGTAGCAAAAGACTGTAGGATTTGCATCTATATTTCCTTTTCAACAAGAACTATGTCTTATATGTCTTTGCATCCTTGGGCGAGCACTGGGCACACAATGGGCACTCCACAATATTAAACAATCTAAAGCTATAACTATCTCAAGCAGTGAGAAATTTTCCAAAGAGAAGAAAGCGTTTCAATTTTTTCAGTAAGTTAGCATTTATTTTTAGTAATGTAATTATACCCCCCAAAAGTTATATCCCCTGTATATGATTCTGTTTGCTTTAAGTATGACATTTCAGAATACAAAAACCCAAGCCCGGGCCTGTTCTAGAAGAGATTTACCTCCTTGGTGAGAGTGGATTTACAAAACTCTCCCAGAGCAGAAACGGTTCCCAAAGTAATCCACAGAGCATCAGTTCTGCAGGCCACTAGGTCATGTGCATAATCAGCAATTGCATTAAAGTGGATCTGTGGTCAAATCAAAGTAGGGGATGCTGGACTAAGAAAGGGTAAACCAGTTTCTTTGCAGGAACACATATTAGAACCCTGACTGCACTACATACCTTGTAAACCTCCCTCAAAGTGCATATGGGCTGTGGCATTTCTCAAGTCCACTTTTGCATGGAACTGCTTCTTCATAATATGTCTTCAGAAGCAACCGTTTACTGAACCCTCCTGCCTACCCATGTCTTCAGTGGTTTTCTTTTGGTTCTGCTTTTCCTCCTTGCCATCAATTTTTAGTAGGTGAGACTCTTCTTCTGTTTGTGGTCTAGAACATTAGGAGAAGAGGCAAGAAACCAGGTTCCAGAATCATAACTTCTAGATCACCAGTTGCTCCTGGTGGAGCTAAGAAATGCCTTCAAAGCTACTTGGAACTATGGGTAAAGGTGAAAGGATAATTAAGGCAAAGAAAAAAGAAGGCAGGGGGATACAAGAGAAGAGGAAGGCAGAGAAAAAAATAAAAAGACAACACAAGAAGAAATATGTGGTCAGAAGGGATGCAAAACCACAATTAACACTCCACCTTCCATTTTAACATGAAAACCTCAGAGATGAGTCAAATTCCAACCATCAAGGAGGTAGTATTCCTGCAGGAGCAGCGGACCGGTGATCTGAAGAGCAGCCTTTTTCTGTGTCCTCAGCCTCTTACCCTCGTTAGCCAAGGGAAGTTATCCAAGCACACAGCAAATCTTTGCCATTACTCTGATGTATTCTTAATGTTTCTCACCATTAGGGTTTCTGCAATTTTGAATGCATAATATACTGTCTGCTAAAATTCTTTGATCTTAACAAAAACAAAAGCACACAAATGTTGAGTGGTGGGCAGAGACCATCTCTATTTGGCTTAGAATCACAGATTCACAGATGTTCAGAGACTTAGAGACTTTAGAGGCAAGGTTGTTTTGGTGACTGTCTTGCAAGTAGCCCACAGAGATGTGTGTTTCTATAAACCTTGCTCTTTTTCAGAAGTTCGTTAAAGGTAAACCACCCAAGTCACCTGTTCACTGTGGCTTCCTGTCAGGAGGGACCATTTAGATAACTTCTTGGAGCCTGTCAACTCTTACTGCACTAACAGTATCAGATGCAAGCTGGGGAATTTGGAATGCTATCTGCAATAGTGACATCTGGTGGCTTCTACATTCTGCTGCACCTCCTTAAGGCAGGAAAGCAAGCCTGGCTTTTAAGCAGTATTTGTGAAAACGTAAAAAAATTACATGAGTTCTGGAAAAGGACTTCAGAAATGGTATCATTTAACAATCTCCACTTGAATGCTTATGTTGCTCACTATATTAAAAATTATGGTGTTTCAGCAGCACACATACTAAAATTTTGAAAACTACAGAGATTAGCATGTGCAAGGATGACAAATTTGTGAAATGTTTCATATTTTAAAATTTATATTTGTACATTTTTTATTTATTTATTTATTTATTTATTTTTTGAGACGGAGTCTCGCTCTGTCGCCCAGGCTGGAGCGCAGTGGCCGGATCTCAGCTCACTGCAAGCTCCGCCTCCCAGGTTTAGGCCATTCTCCTGCCTCAGCCTCCGAAGTAGCTGGGACTACAGGCGCCTGCCACCTCGCCCGGCTAGTTTTTTGTATTTTTTTGGTAGAGACGGGGTTTGACAGTGTTAGCCAGGATGGTCTCGATCTCCTGACCTCGTGATCCGCCCGTCTCGGCCTCCCAAAGTGCTGGGATTACGGGCTTGAGCCACCGCACCCGGCCTATATTTGTACATTTTTTTGAGACAGGGTCTCACTTCTGTCGCCCAGGCTGGAGTGTAGTGGTGCGATCATGGCTCACTGCAGCCTCAACTTCCTGTGTTCAAGCACATCTCGTGCCTCAGCCTCCCAAATAACTGGGACTACAGGTGTGCGCCACCACGCCTGGCTAATTTTTGTATTTTTTGGTAGGGACAGGGTCCCACTATGTTGCCCAGGCTGGTCTCAAACTCCTGGGCTCAAGCAATCCTCCTGCCTTGGCCTCCCAAAGTGCTGGGATTACAGGTGTGAACCACCACACCTGGCTTATGTAATTATTTTTAGAAAAGATAAAAAGAAAAAATTATGATGAAAGAACTATTATGATATGAATCCTTGTTTCTAAAGGAGAAGCAGTTAGAGAAATATTGAATTATTTGGATTGCAAAGGGTCTTGCATGTCTCTGAGTGGGGTTTTGAGTTGGTTTTCCATGTCTGCTCTGTGGTGTCCCTCATCCACACACCTGATAAACGAGTGATGAGCCAGGTAACCCCACCCTGTATCCCCTTCACCATGATTTTAAAAATGAAATGAACAATATTCTCTTTTAAGAATTCTGAAATTGGGAGAATCAAAGATATTGTCATTTATCTAGGGAATTGAAGGTGGAAGTATCCCATGAGGTAGTGGAGTAACAAAAATGGACCCTGTACAAGATAAAGTTTTGAAGAAGCAAGAATCTTGCTTTTGTGAAGACACAAAGCTGACCAGACAAGAGAAGAATGGAATAAACGTGCAAAGACAGGCCACGAAGCATGAAGGAAAAATAGGGAAATCAATGGAGAGGGAGGCAGACAGTGACGCAGTGGGGCTTGATCCTGGGGCTACCTTGGTTGCTGCCCTTTCTTGGGCTTAATCGCTCTTTAATTAAAAAAAAAAAAAAAAGTCCCAGAGGACACTTGAGTGATTTCCTAGACATAAAAAGAGCCTTGACTACTCCTAATTAAAAGATGAAGTTTTGTCACAAATCTGAATTTTACTTTTCATACTGCACTCATTCCTAAGTACTCATTGCCTGCTTTCTCTATTTATTGTCAGTGCTCAACAGCCCCGACAGAGGGCGCTTCTTGCTTGAAACTATATTAGACGTGTTGCTTCCACATCTATGCATTACAGGCTTGGCCACCTGAGAAAAACATAACCTGTGGACTCCTTTGTCTTTTACTCTTCAGCTCTGCACAGGTGCCCAATTCAGTTCTGCACCGTGCTAGCTTAGAGTCAAACTTGATGTGTTCAACTCAGCTTACCCATCATCCCCACTCATCCTGCCAACCCACTCACCCCCTGTATTGCCAACTTTCTTCCAGGAACCTGTGCCAGAAAACTGGGAATCATTCTAGGCCCTCTCTCACACTCCAGATCAAATTTGGTGTCACTAAATTTGTTTAACTTAAAATTGCAGAGGCATAATCTTAGCCATCAACTTGCTTTGTGTAATTTCCTTATGCATTGCTTCATTCCTTTGGTCTAACTTAGAAATGCATCTTAAAGAGTAAACACATTAAATCTGATCAACTCTGTTACCATTGTTGACAGTCAACACCAATGGGTGTTTTTTCCTATTGTAAACTGGTTTGGCTATAAGTCGAAATTGTTTTAGTCCTGAGTCAACACTTACTTATCCAACAAATACTTTGACTAAATAATGTGTGTTGGGCACTCTGCTGGACAGGATAGAAATGTGATTAACTTAAATAACTCATGTTTTGAAAACACATGCTTTCAAATTAACTGTAAATAAACGATATGCATACTGTAATACACAGAAGGAAAATATCAGGTAACAGAGGAAAAAATAGGGAGTCTTACCCAAGGAATACAGATGTGAAAACGATATGAACCTAGTCAAATAAATATCACAAAACAAAATATAAGGAATATAATTGTGCCAACTGTTAAGAAATAAGGAAAAAATCATAATACACAATTTACGTACAACTAATATGTGACTACATTCAAGTAAACATCACTTCCAAGCTTTTTTCGTGCCACCTCATAAAAAC